>NC_024311.1:16045519-16088770 GCF_000523025.1 Cynoglossus semilaevis | reverse complement strand
ATTTTTATGGATTTTTTCATGATGTAATACATGAATATTTAAAAAATATCACCAAAAACATGCTTACATGCTTACTATAGCCTTACTATCATCAAATGCAAAAGAATGCAAAGAAATAAAAAGTCCCAGAAATGCCTTTAAATGCAAGTTTATATCCTAAAACATGCTGCCAAGTAAATATGTGCTTAAAACTCAAAAAAAAAATTTTATATGAAAATTTCAAAATATCACCAAAAACATGCTTACATGCTTACTATAGCCTTACTATCACGAAAAAATCCATAAAAATAAAAAGTCCTCGAAATGCGCTAAAATACAAGATTATGTCCTAAAACATGCTGCCAAGTAAATATGTGCTTAAAACTCAAAAAAAAAATTTTATATGAAAATTTCAAAATATCACCAAAAACATGCTTACATGCTTACTATAGCCTTACTATCACGAAAAAATGCAAAAAATATAAAGCCCCAGAAATGCCTCAAAATGCACGTTTAAATCCCAAAACATGCTCCCAGGTGGATAAATTGTTCTAAAAACTGCAAAAAATATTTTTTCTGAATATTACAAAATAGTGGCGCGGTGGCCCAGAGGCAATTTCTCTGTCATTGGTGTGGAACTCCAGGGTTCACCTCCTGGGCAAGATCAAATCCCAGTTAGGACGGTTAGTACCTTCCAGTGGACTCACCACCTGCAGGAAGGTTCAGGGGGGTTGGTACGGTGTAGTGTGATTTGGGTGGTAATTGCTGCCCCCGAAACCCGGCAATGGATAAGCAAATGAAAAGGGATGGATGGATATTCCAAAATATCACCAAAAACAAGCCTTACTATAGCCTTACTATAGCCTTACATCACGAAAAAAATGCAAAAAAATAAAAAGCCTCAGAAATGCCTCAAAATGAATGTTTATGCCCAAAACATGCTGCCAAGTGCATAATTTTTTCAAAAAACTGCAACAAGTATTTATCTGAATATTTCAAAATATCACCAAAAACAAGCCTTACTTATAGCTTTAATCACAAAAAAATGCAAAAAAAAGCCCAGAAATGCCTAAAAATTAAAGTTTATGCCCCAAAAAATGCTGCCAACTGCATATTCTGTTCTAAATCCTGCAAAAAATATTTTATATGAATATTTCAAAATATCACCAAACACAAGCCTTATTATAGCCTTACTATAGCATTACACCACGAAAAACTGCAAAAAAAATGTAATATCTTACAATGTCATAACTGTCTCTGTGGTGCGATCGGTTAGCGTGTTAGGCTGTTAATAGAAAAGTTGGTGGTTCAGTCCCACCCAGGGATGCTTGCCCTTTGAAGAGACAACTTTCAAAAATCACCCAAAACATGCCTTACTATAGCCTTACCATCGTGAAAATATCCATAAAAATGAAAAGTCCCCGAAATGCGCTAAAATACAAGATTATGTCCCAAAACATGCTGCCAAGTGAATAATTTGTGAAAAGGAACTTGTCTGCCTTCTCCACGGCAGACAGACTGTACCTCCATAGTAACAGCTGTATCATTTATATTTATGTATAGGGAAAAAAATATATATATATTTTAATTAAACCACTTTTTTAAAACATAATTTTACTAAGAAAATGTTGTTTTTACATTCACTGGCGCTTGTAGAAGCTACAGTTTAACTGAAGTGATTGGCGTCTTATTTTCTCTAGCGCCAAATAGAAAACACCAACATCTTTGCACAATAGATAAATCTAAGGATAATTTTCCTATGCTGTGTGTCAACTAATGGAACAGTGAAAAGCTCTGTGTTTTTGTGTATTTGTCTTCATAAAGTTCTGTAAGTGAATAAAATTACAGCCACGTTGAGACTTTGACGTTTTAATCGTAACACTGAAACATTTGCTGTAATCTTCAAGCTATTTTTGTACTATACCCATTTCGGAATTCTGTGGGGCAAATGAGAGAATCCTGGGGGGAATAATTGGGGATGGGGTGAGCTGGAGGAGTAATCCTGCTGTTTGTAAGTGGCCTGTCACTGCTGAACAAAGTTGTGCATATGTGAACAGAGAATAATTATTAATACAGCAATCCTGTCAGGCGGCGGCGGGGCTGCTATTTTACAACTCTGATGACTAAAGACCAGAGGGAAGGGGAGGGGATTGTGGGGGGACTGCAACAATATTTTACTCATTCGGATCTGCTCAATGCAGATCCAGCAGTTGCACCCAGTCAATCTGTCAGACAACACAATTTTCCCCAAGAACAGCTGCTATTTATCTGATTTTCTCATTAGGGTTGACTCATGGCTTTATTGTGCAGGATTTGGCAGAAGTGCTGCAGTGCCTCAGTATGGCCCCTTTGAAATTGCTCAGACTTGAAATCCCTACATTAGGAAATATGTTACACACTGCTGTGTTCAGCATTATTTTCACCCTTTTGTTAAATTACACCAAATGTATTTTTAGTCATTTGTAAACACACATTTTTAATTGTTGTGGTTTCTTAGGAAACATTTCTATCAGAGCGGAAATAAGAAGTTATGGTGAATCTCCAGAGTCATTAAACATGTATAGAAGGCTGTGTAAGAACAGCTTAGACCTTTAGCGATGCTTTAATCCTTAGAGGTGAAGGACTTAGGAAATCTTGCTAATTTCACAGATGGTTTAAAATAGATTAGTGTGGCGGAGCCGCTCCCGGAGAAGGGCTGACCCACCAGGCTCCCTGTGCAGCTGCCAAAACCCTGCATCTGATGCTCAGAAGTGCCTTCCAAAAGTCTTGCAAGGTTAAACTCAAACTTAAGCATCATGAGATGCTCTTCATGTTGTGAAATTTGCTACATCTTGAAAGCAGTTCTCCTTGGGTTTTTCTAAATATCTAGAATATTTGCAAATATGGTCCAATTTACTGACTTCCTATTGGATGCTTAAACAACAACCCAGCGCACAAAGGACTTGATTTTAAAGTCAATGTGTCCACTTGGCTGCAGAGACCATTCTTACATTGTGTTCATTTCTTACAATGCATCATTTTTTTGTAAAGGGAATAAAGGAGTGAATCCAGCATTGCGTGGTCATTTGAATAGGCCAAGCCTGCTGCTAGTGCTGGGCTACATCCGACTAGGCCTGACATAACTCTGGCCTGGATGAAAAGGCCCAGCTTGGAGTTGATGTGCGAAGACAATAGCAGAGGTTGAAAAACTCAACATGGTTTTGTTGGACTTGTCATTCTTTGGTGCATAGCTGTGAGGAAAGCCTAGGAACCATGTTGATGTTATTTGTGCTTTTTTTGACCCATGTTTGGGGACAGCTTTCACAAAGCCCCTGACAGAGGCATAAAACAATGGAGCGATGCTTTCAGAAGAGAGACAGGCCTACACGTCGGCCAAGTCATCTTGGACCTGCTTCACTGGAATTGTTTGTCTCCAAATGACTGTAATCATGGCACAGCAACTGGCCCTTTGTGCGCTTTAAAAGCAATGATGACTAATCCCATTAATTCATGTAATACTTAAACAATACAGCAAAAAAAAAAAAAATGAAAAAAACCCTGGGCCATGTGCTGATAAATAAACTAGCCTCCAATACAGTCACTTTCAAATTCTTAAAAATTACAATGTATTTGATCATAATATATATATGAATATATATTATATATAAATGTATGTGAACATTTTCCTTCCCCATTTATTTTGCATATATTCTTATTTAACTCATTAGACACTGCAATGAAAATGTATGTAAATCAATCTGCTTTTTTTAGCCCAGTTGTTAGGAACACTGGCTTTTTTAAATGAACTTGAAATTCCACACAGGACAATATTTCAGAAAATGTAATTTTGCATACTGTCTCACATCATTGCATCTCCTCAGTGCATCCGTTTCCCAGAGCATTTGACTTCATTTCTGTGGGGAAGTATAAATGCGTAATGTTTTTTTAAAAGCTTCTCTGCTCCCCGAGCTTTTTCACCCAAGATTCACCCAAAATAAAAGGTTTCTTCCCTGGAATGTGTCTTATTCTCTCCAAAGCCATCAATCAACCCTCTCATGCATATGTGAATTACACACCTTTATGAATATGTAAATGTTGCCAGAATGCCTCATTAATTAGTAATTCATGCATTTTCTCACAAGCCCAAGTCGTTGCCGGTGTAGTCTGATGAATTATCAGATAGAAGTTAAAAATGGGATTCATCATCACAGTTTCTGAGGTTTTTTAGCCACATCTATAATTTGATGACTATTTTCCATGTCAGTATCACTGCAGCTGTCTTTGAATCTCAGCATCTAACATATAATAATAACAGGAGTATTTTTTGTAAATCATCGCCTTACAAATATTTGAAGGAGTCAATTAAATAGGCTTGTAGCCAAAGTTTACCTATTTATTTTCAATTTTGTCAGATAAAATAAAACCATAATGTTTATCCGATGTTCTCTCACTGGCTACCAGAAGACTGATGCTGCAGGAGACCATGGGTGGCTGAAGAAGAAGAAGACCGCCTACAGGTTCCTCCTTCACCTGACTTAGTGTGTTGTCCGTCTTTACCGTGACCTTTTGTCAAACCAGTAATGCGATGAGGAAACTTAAACAGGTATAAGACGTGGAGTTCATGTTGGTTTTAGGGGGAAAGCATGAAGACGAAATGTGGCCACATATTCTGTGACCCATAAAAAAGGAAATGAGGACAAAGAAAACGTTTGATTGAACAGCAGTTAGTGAGTCTAACTTGGTTAGTGCAGGGCTGTGGAGGAGAGACGTCCTCTAGTAAAGTTGTAGATGCAACCGGTCAAAGGGTTCTTCCCACAGAGAAAATGATGGGTGGTTCCTCCTCCTCCAGTATTTCAAGGATGTTATGAAGGTTAAGGCTCCGGCACAGAGAAGGCAAACAAGAGAATGGTCAATGTCAGAGTGAAAAATGGAAGAAAACAAATCAATGAGTAGAAATGGCAAAACCTGAGATCCGGAGATTTGATCAACGATGAAGTAAAGTAATGACAGGGAGTGACATGTTTGTCTGTTTGTGAAGAGAATCTTCACAATAGTCACACTCAGTTAATTTACATTTATTTATTTTTTACAGCTTAACATGGAAGCTGGTGCCAAGGTGGGTTTCACTACAACAGTTGACCACACGTAGAGACAAAGAAACAGTCACTCACACACAGTACCCCAAGCAGACAGGAACCACATGGGTATCAACATTCTTGCTGTAAGGCAACCCCAGCATTGTTACATATTAGTTAGTTACTAATAAATAACACATTTGTAAGTGTGTTGTGACAATTGAAAAAATCCATTTGAATGATTTTAAAGGATTCTCCAAATGATATAAGAATATTTTTAGTAAAAACAGCGGAGAATTTTTGGATACCTTGGTAACAAATGGTTCATCGTCATAGAATTTGTTATATTGAGAAAATGGGGTGTAGTTACATCTTAACATGTTTGGACAGTGACCTCCCATCTTTGACAGAAGTAATCGGTAAAACTATGTTAGCCAGCAGAAGTACTGCATTACAGTTCCTATTTTATGTGTGTCCAAAAGCTAGAGACATAGAGGTTGTCTGTATGTCATTAAGAACCAGGCTGTCTGACTGGCTGTTCAATGATTGGTGATGCAGAGGGTTTCATCTTTGTTTAAAAAAATTAAAAATCCAAAACATCCTTCAGATTTTTCCATTACCTTTCCTCCTTAAGGAATGAGTTAATAAATATTTAATGTTCCCTCGCATCTATACGATCGCATCGTCCGTATCAGGAACCTAATGCGTGAAAAGCGTAGAGCAATGTAATTTGTCACTGGTAAAATTTGCAGAGGAGACAATGTTGAATTCCTCAGACGGCAGGTTTCAATCTCACGTTGGATTTTCATCAGCACCATCATGTCTACAGAGACCTCAGAGAGCTCGTTGTAAAATTATAATTTTTGAAAAAATAAATCAGCAATAACCAGGTTTTTTCTAGTCCTGCTGCAGGAAACATCATTCTTTAACCAAACTCCTCCAGTGGTTACAGCAGGCTTTCAGAAAAAAATATAAAAAATGATATTGTTCTACAAGCCAAGATGAACAATGACTAAATCCACCAACAATTTGAAGCTACTTTTTGAATCTTACTAATGTGTATTTTCCTTGATTTTTTACATATTAATAATTCTATCATTTGGATTAGTCATAAATAAAAACAGGTCGGAAAAAAAATCATTTTTTTTAATCATATTTAGGAACTTGAAGGTCATGGGTTTGACCCCCAGGGGAACCACACAAGTACCACATACCTGTGGCAACAAGTTGCAAAGACTCACATGTGAATTTCACCTATAAGGGACTTCAGTTCCATCCAATAATCTCACACACTCTCTTTTTGCCTAGGCCAACAATGCCTTTCTTCTAGATTAAACATCATACGTTTTTAGAAATGTAATATAAGAAAACTCCTGACTTGATTTGTTGCCTTAACTTTATATTTTTATTCATGTTTCTTTAAGAGATGGTTCATCGTGTATGACGTGTGTTGTACAACATTTTGTCTGCATTTGATAATGAAGAAACATGTAAAAGACTTTTCTCTGAGTCAAGGGAGGCTGATGTCTTTGATATAAACCTATAAAGTTAAGCGTTGGTACATATATTAACGCAAATGAGTTCTAAATTTCAAAAACCTCGCTTCATTCCAGCTCCAGCTGAGGAGATTGACACAGCAATAAACTGATGGTAATTAGACACACTTTGAAATTCTCCATTCTGCTCTTCTCCGTGCCCTAGTGGAGCTGGTGGCTTATTAAATCATTTGCTGCTCCTGGGTGATTTTCTTTTGAATCTCAGCTTGACCCTGCGGGCACCATTTATTTTTATTTCAAAAAAATTAGCAGCAAATTTTTTCCATGAGTTCAAGAGAATTTTAAATTATTTGACACAGAAATGTGCTTTAGACATTTTGTTTCAGAGCTTCTGATGATGTTGGAAAATATTTTCAGAGTTCTGATGTATATGATATATAAAGTTGTATCTGCAGCTGTCACACTGAGGTGGTTAATTATTTTCATTGCAGTGTAAGTTCTCCAACCCAGGTGAATAAGAAGAACTCAGGGAGTATGTTCTTCCATCCAGGTGAGCAGTTTCCTACAGTAATCACTGTCATTACAACACCCTGGTCTTCCCAGATCTTCTCCAAACTAAGATGTCTATCACAGATATCTTCAGGCCACCTGTGATAGCTTCACATGGACAACACGAGGATGGACACGCTGCTCTTTTTTACAGCTAGGTTATGTCTTGCGTAATCTATCAATCATAAACAGGCCCAAATAAAATTAGCGTAGCTCTGGTCCATACAGCCATTAGATGGAATTACATTGCTGCAGCACGGTACTGTTAAATGAGAATCTCCACTTGTTCCCCAAACAGCTTATTAGAGTTTTAGGTCTCAGAAGTCAATCCATAATCCCTGTTATTATTCCCATCTAATTAGATGGAATATTCAACATGCATTGAGTCAGCTCGAAGGGGAGCTGTGAATAATGCCATTGTTAAGGCCTTTGCGATGCCTGTGGCATGAACCAGTAAAACAGAAAGTAGACTTGGTATCAATTACGGTCATATGATAAGCATGGTTTTGTCTCCTGGTCCCACAGAGCAGCAGAACACTGGCTCAATTACCCTCCACCCAGAGGTGGCAGAACCTTTTGATTTGCTCTGCCTTTTAAATATGTGCTGTAATTCTAATAGCCATAGCTCATTAATGGCCACTGCTTTAATGCAGGCTGGCTGATCTTAAACACTGGGAAAGATCACACAAAAGTCCAGAATACTCTAGCCCTTAACGCTCCATGTGCAAAATCACAATTAATTTAAACACATGCATGCTGTAACGGAATATTCATTCCTGCACGCAGCATGGGGTTGTTACTCATGGGTATTATTGCAAAGAATAGAAAAGAAAAAAAAACATGGATTCTGGATTCTACATTATTAGATGTTTACAGTGCCACAGTACTAAAGTACAAAATAAGAAGAAAATAAGAAGAGGAATGAGTGGAAAAGGAAAAGAAAATATGAGAAGAAAGGGGAAAAAAGGAGGAACGTGACGTGCCAAATAATGGAGCCTGGAAAACGTCTTAAAAATGAAAGTCGGAGAAAAGTTTTAGATCAATTCAAGCAGCTGCTATTTACAAATGTAAAGTGCCTTAGACATGAAAAGAAAAGAAAAAAAGAAGGGGATTTTACTAAAGTGTATTAATTTATCCGTTTATTGGTGTGTTTTGAATTAGAAAACAGTCTATTTCATTTTGGGGAAATGGTAGTTATCTCTATTGTGGGTTTGTTTCTAAAGCATGTTAAAACCCTTGTCTGAGAAAATCATCTGTCTTGCACTTTTCCTAGAGTGGAAAATAGCACCGAAAGACTTACTGCAGCCCATTTATGTTGTTAATTCAGAGGATAAATGGTTTTGGAAGCTTCAAAATCTAAGTTGTCAGAAATTTGGCACCTTGTTGAGACACATGTTCACTTCTGGAATCACTGCAACAAAATCAAACTTTAACATCTGGTTCATATTAAGACCCAGGGTTTTAAAAGCTTTCAACTGGTCCACTAAGTTGTAATGCAATTTCTCCAGAGCGTGCGTTGTCAGTGTCGACTCCTGCAGCTCAGGGTATCAGTATGTGTGGTTTGAAATATAACGTTGGCTACGCTGAACAGTTGTCATCTGGTTTTCTTGTGACTTGTTCTCCTGTCCTACAGCTCAGATACAGTACAGTAGGTATGAGTATGACTCAATGTTCAGGGATGCAGACGGAAAATTGATGTTGCTGGCTGCACTGAGGTTGGGGTTTTCACTGGACCTTGGTCATTTTTAGGAAATAGTCGTGTTGCCAATATCAAATTAAACCTGTAAGTCATCATCCAGAACAACTGTGGTCTGTAGAGAGGGTGGTCTACCATGGGATCGGTGAGTGGTTTGATCGCTTACTCTTCAGTCCGCATGTTACAGTAATGTCTGGAGAAATGTCACTGATGTGACCTGAAAGTTAAATCCAATTTTACAATTTTTAAGATTAACAATTTGGGTGAAAATTTAACTTGTTTCACATTAAAGCATGTTTTGTAATAGGGCAATCAAATGTATCATAATGCTGTGCATCGATTTATGCACAGTATTGACTAAAATTCACCAGTTTTACAAAATTGTGCTTATTATTACACACACATATATACATGTTTTCGTTATATTTAAGAATGTAAATTCACCTTAATAATCATGATAAATAAATAAGGATTGTGAGCATTCATGATTGATCCACAGCTATCATGACAGTACAGTACAGTAGTAACATTTTCTCACAACCCGACAATCCTGACTGGTTAATGTGTTAAATATGCACCAAACTGAACAAATTATTCCTGAATTTATATTATTTATTAGTGGAGGGAGGGGTAATTGATGTTGCATTGTCACCGTTGAAAGTCCACTTTGACCATCACAGGCTGGAAGACGTCTCAGCAGAGCTGTTTCCAGGGAGAGAGCTGAAGGACTAGGCGGTCGAGGACAGTGGCGAGGTGTGGAGTGACAAGCTATTTAGATGTGACTCTACCCTTTGCACTAAAAGTCTACAATATCAGTCACAATGAGCCAAAGTGAGGCCAGATTTCAGGCAATGCTAGTCAGTCCTGGAGCGAAGGATCACTTACTTCAAGAATTGAAAGTCAGTGGCAAAAAGATCTGATCTGGAGGGAAGCCCAGCTGTACAGAGGGAAAAGTGTGAAACCTGGAGAAAGAGAGACACTCACTGTGGAAACATAAAAGGAGCTGTCTTGTTAAATTGGCTGCTTGATAAAGCAGGTCTTTGGCTGCGGAGCCACTCAGAGTCACCACTAGTGACACCAGGCAGAGAAAAGAGAGATGGGCCTTTATACATTCACTGCAGAAGACACACTTTTTTACCCAGGAAAAGGTTCAAGCAGAAGAAAAATTTCAACTTAAAGAACAACATAAAAAATGGAACATTTTCATGTTGTCAACTGGATCATTTAAGAAAATAGTGTAATACATGAAAAAATATAGCAGAACAGAGTGAACTAAACTATTACAAGAGTGCAACTGAAAAACAATGAAAGAACAATCAGAACACATTGATGACAACTGCCATAAAACGTGGACCGGAAAAAGAAAAACTAGGAAGTAGAAGAAAACAAAAAACAGATAAAAGAAGAAATAGAGGAAGAAGATGATGAAAGGAGAGAAAAGATTACAAATATTAATTGTCTACAGTGACGCTTCTTCTCATTTTGAAATTTCCAACACTACAGTCTGAGGTTTGGGGAGCATCGTGTCTGTGCAGACTGGATAAATGATGTGCTGAGGTAGTTGCCTCTGCCTGGTGTTACTTTGCACTGACCTTCACCTTTTGCGTGTGATTATGATTCTGAGAGATTAGTTTTGGCAGTGTCTCCAGTACATGGAGGTAAGTGGCATCAGGTACGTTCAACCTGCAGGCCCTACCACCACTGACCCTTTAATCGTCTTGGCTCACTTAAGCCCCTTGTGGATCCCTCAGTAGATTTGATTTTAATGCGCTGTGATTTTTTTTTTCTCCAGCAGAGCCCCCACATTCTGCCTTTTCCCGCTGTGATTCAAATCCTTGACATCAGGAAAATTCAGCTTAGAGAAATCCTGAAAACATCAAAGTTGAACAGTTCAAAGAAAGGAAAATCAATTGTGTCAAATTAAAAATGTTCATTTCAGTGGTTACTAAATGTATAAATCTTTATAAATCAGTGGCTGGACCTGATGTATGGACATCTTACAAGAATTCCATCATAATTCCATATTTCCTAGCTTTCTAAGGATGTGAACTGTGTTGGCAGATTCCTTGAGAAAAAGAAGCCTGACAGAGATGAAAACTGAGGCTGCGTATGTTCTAAATAAAGGTGAAGTTTTTTCAGCATTTTGTGTAAATATCAGTTATTTAATTTACTTATAAGTATTATTTAAAATCTAGTAATATAGTGCTAAAATGTCTTGTTAAACAATTTCTAAAATAAATATACATTTAGTCAGTCAATTCAATGAAGTATGACAAATTGTCATTGTCCTAAACATTTTTCATCATCATATTTATTTATTTTATTCCAACGGTCACAGCATAGTACAATCATTTTTGCTTGGCTTTTTACATAACAACATATTTTGGGTTTACATTTAGGGCAAAATGTGTATTTCACAGCACTGGTGCAGAGGAAATACAAAAAGAAACGACTTGTGCTTGTCTGTATTTTCTGTAAAGAATATCATGTTGTATTTAATGAGAACACATGGCAAGAGTGACGTGAGGAGGGTATGTTGCTGTATTTTTTTAAGCTATTACAATATTAAGCCCAAATGAGACATTGCTGGTAGTAATGTTGCATTCAATGTTAGAGAAAAAAATCAGTTAAAGATCTGCAAACACTGCAAAGAGACAGAATTAAATAGGGAATGAAGTCACTGTAAAACCACAGACCAGAGTGATTTCTGTAACTGGTAACTTTAATTGTCATGTAGAAAAAAAGTTTCTACAGTATTATGTTAGCATATAAAAAAAAAGAAAAAAGATTGCATTGTTTCTGGCAAAATAAGTATTTTTATAATGGGTTTGAAGGAGTTGATTGGACATTGAGATTATTGAGTATAATATTACTAATATTACTAATAATAATAATAATTACTTCAACATGTTTTTTATAAAAATGATTTTTTTAATATAATAGTCGTCATAGCAAATAGTTTTATTAAATGTATTGTTATAATAAGAACTAAAGCTGAAGTTATTTTAAAGATATGTTTGAGTGATAAAAGTGGGCTGGGCGATAATAACCCTGAACAAATAACTCCAGTATGACAAGATGCTAAATACTACACAGAGAACCTTGTAACGGCAGAATGTTGTTTTAAAGTTGCTATTTTTGTGGTAGATCCATTTACAAGTTAAAGAAATACACAACAGTGGGCTGTTTTGGTAAACTGCCTCATAAAGAGAGCAGTGTCTGCTCTGGGTTTGACATAGGAACACTAATTTCTTTCTATTTTCGTGCACGTTGAAAAAGAGTGGACATTACAGAGCACCACACCTGCATTTGAGTGGAGATTCTGAGAGAACAGCAGAACAAAAAGAAGTATTGTTGTTGGGTGTAGGTCAGCGCAGCTAGGTTGCTGCTCCCTAGAACATTCCATGGTGTCACATAATACTGTCAGTTTCCTGTTGAAAAGTGCCAGCCCAGAAAGATTGAGTGTGCTCCAACAGTCCATGCTGTGTATATGTGCTTGTCTACACTGTTTGTATGTAAAAGAGTGAGGCCTAGTCTTTTTATCTGCCGACGCTGACTTGGGATTTGGAAATTCTGAGGTAGAGGGACTTGTGCTGTTCATTTGACACAGACAGGAACTGTTTTCTGTGCCGTGAACTGTCAGAAAATGACTATTTATCAGGCAGACAAAGACGAGACAAAGAAAGATACAGCTTAGAAATATTGGTGACTGCCTGCAAACTGCTCCCCCAGGATGTGGCCCAAACTATGGCCTCGAGAAGAGCACATCATTTTGCTTTATTATAAAATTAGAACTAAAAAAAGAACAACAGACTAAAAAATTTTTTTTTTTTTCTTTTGCATTAACACAAACTGGTGACGTACTATAACTGTTATTACTTTGAACTACGTGGCATATTTCTAAAATTATTAGGGGAAATTGAGCACATTCCAAACTCTTGAGGTTTTTTTTTTTTTTTTCTTTTGCATTAACACAAACTGGTGACGTACTATAACTGTTCATACTCTGAACTACGTGGCATATTACTAAAATTATTAGGGGAAATTCAGCACATTCCAAACTCTTGAGGTTTTTTTTTTTTGCCTTTGTTGCAGCAATGAAAAGAAATTAAAACAAGATTTGATCCAAGTTAAGAATTATCTTCACACATTTCTCTGTAGCTCATTTATCAGACCAAACAATAAATGTGTACAGACAAAACCATAAATCAGCCTTTAATACTAGGTTTAATGTGATCTATGACCTCATAATTTACACACAGGCAAAAATCAACAACACAGTCGAGAGGGAGGGAGACTAGAGTTGGGGAGGGGCACTTTAAACATTAACAGAAATGTAAATGTGTAAATTAGACCTGACCCTGTGCAGCTCTGCAGCTCTGAAAAAAAAAGTGAAATCATGATATAAAAGAGCAGCATATAATAAAATAAAATAAAACTATAACATCAGTAGGTGTTTAAAAAAACAATGTTAAAAAAACATTCTTTTTTGTGTGTCTTTGGTTTAAGGTCTGTGTCACTGTGATCAACGCGGCCTCATGATTTAAGGACTAGAACTAAAGAAGAAAATGATTTCTGGATTTATCTTCTCTGGCTTTATTATTATTATTATTATTATTGGGTTATTAATAGATTTATTTCACCAAGAAAAGTGTAGATAATTAGCGTACAAATCGTTTAAGGACCATTTATTTCGATGACTTGACCAGCTTTTGTGAAAAGAACTTGAATAATTTACAGTCACAACACTGTCCCCGAGTGAACCACAGCGCACCAGTCGCAGTGACACAATTTATTTTCCTTTGTGTCCACGTGTCAGTTCTGCTGCCTTTCTCGAGTCTCTTCTCTGCTGCAGTCAGACGCGGAATTCATTACACCACTTTTCTGCCCCTAGATTTTCACACCACAGCTTTGAACATCTGCACCCTGTCATGTATCATCCCATTCATTTCTACTTAATTTGATCCTAATAAGTGCCTACATGAGGAGCCAGATGTTGCTGCATAGACTGTGGCACTTGAAGTTGTGTTTGAAGGGAGTTGTACTCCATACCTTGTAGTCAGTGTTGTTCATGCAGTACTAAGACCATAGTTCATAGTATAATCATATACTATGAACTACGTTTTTTTTTTTTCTTCTTTTTCTTTGGGCTGTTCCCTTCAGGGGTCGTCACAGCATGATCATCTGCCTCCATCTTATTTTCTCAGTGTACACAGAGCTGGATTTTCAGTTTTGTCAAAACTAAATAACTGGTTTACAGGAGAAAAATACATATTGTAGGAACTCAAATCGCACCAAGGTCAACTAAATTATTTCAATGTTTGGAGCGAAAAAGATCAAATGTTGTCAGTTTCTGAGCCACGGAGGCATCATGGAGGGAATCACAGGGCTCCAGATGAGGTTCAGTGGGCAGGATGCTGGGAGTAGCTCTGATTATATCCTGTGTATAAAGAACCCCTGTAAACCTGACTGTTAATCAGCACCATATGTCAACCACTGGTCCTCATTCTCATCTTGTCATTTCAAGTGGCTCCTAGACATGACTCTCAACATGCCCCAGATTTAGCCACAGCAACTAGCAGCCTGGCACATGTTAATAAAAGACATGGTGGATGGAGAAGAACCTTTGGGACGCTAGATATTTGGTGTAGGAAAAGCCAAAACGTCAACCACATGACTATTTTTATTTGGCATCATAAGATTATTTTTAGATGAAAATATTGGTTTAGAAAATAGTTTTTCTTTAATCTAGTACAAAAGGTTGGTGTATTTTGTTCAGTACATCTTCAGGGTTGAACATTTTTCACATTACGCTACTACTTACTATACTTTTATACTCTGATGTAAAACTTGTAAATTGAAGGATTACTAAATCAAGGCCGTGCTGTGAATTTAGACGGAGAAAGTCAATGTTTGACACATTCACCTCCAACACTGTTTCTGTTTTCTGTGACTGACCACAATTTCAAACCACAGTCGTTGTGCAGGTTGTGTTACAGGCAACATAACAGTCAACTGTTGCCCCTAGTGGTTACAGACTCTGCCTTGTGATCAGAGAGTTGCCGGTTTAAATCCTGTGTTTGACAAGGCTTATTTGTGGTATATATTGCACTGACAGTGAAGTAGCTTTAAATATAAAAGTACCATATCCAAAACTGCTAATGCTACTGCTTTATTAACTAATGTTTCTCTAGTATCACCTGAGTGCACTGAATCACAAGGACTCCAAGATAAAAGACAGACAGAGAGAGAGAGAGAGAGAGAGAGAGAGATTTTTTCAGGCTTGTGGTCAACTGTCGAATCTGAAATCTTCCTTTCCCAGACACATTTACTGTGTAATATTGTACTGTACCGTACATTTTTTCTTCTATCTGTTATTTTAGTTCCATGCTCCTTGTACTACACAAGGTGAGGCTGGATTCAATTCTGTGGCTGGTCAAGAAAAAAAAAACCACATGGCTCATATGCAGAGCAGCAGTGGAGCACTTCTACCAGCTGAGCATCGAATCAGGTCAATTTAAATAACTCCCCTGATTATAATTTCAATTGCCTCTGGGGTCAGCGGGTTAAATTTGTCGTCCTGCCATGGATCATTATTACACAGGGGGAAAACTACACTGCGATGCTTGAGAAGGTAATAGAGCCGAGGAGTGTCACCAACCCATCCCTGCAAGTGGGCATCTGCTCCTGTTTAACCCCGGGCTACAACAGCACTCTGGGTAATCAAAGTGACCAGCACGTTTCACTTACTGCCTCCTCAATGAAGGAGAAGGCATCGAAGTCACACAGCTATTCCGTCCACATACGGTCGTTGTTTAGAGGAAATGATTACAGCTCATAGTAGTCAGAGACTTCAACAGCTTGAGCTGAAAAGCCCAGACTCTGGGCTCCTTCTGTGTAGCTGTTAGTACTGAGTCCCACATCAGGGGCGACTGCACTGTTGTCACTCAAAGTGTCTACAGCTTAGTGTCTCTGTCAGCTGACTGGTGTCTCATTGTTTTACATGCTCAGGGATGATGTGCCTGTGAGAGAGTAAGTGCAGACCCCTCAGGCAAAACATCACGTCAGAGAGCTTTGTTCTCCAGGATGCTGGGGTCAAGACAACTGCTGCTGCTGCTGCTGCTGCTGCCACTCGGTTCCTCTGCTAACTGGGGAAGTCAAGGAGATGAAATGGAACATCCTGACTCTTATACTTCCTAATGCTTTGTGACAGCCACGCTCTGCCGAGACTGTGGGAGTGCCGACACAAAGGAGCAGCGACAAAACAAACATTGCTTCTTTGGAAAGGGTTCAACGCCACCAGACATGTGTTCATCACATGCGCTGATGTTGTCTGACACCAGGGGGAGTTTACACAATGTAACGTTCAATAAATTATGCCGAGTGTCCTAGGTGGCAATCTATGATCAAACCTGAGAAATAAATCTCGGGATAAAATTCTCAATGACAATTTCATATAAAGATCGTAAATAACAAAATGCTGACGATTTTAACTCATTTTGCCACATAATATTTTATGAATGATTTATACCATTATATAAAATATTAAAGACCACACAGGAGTTCTGTGTCAAAGTATGAGTCCAGTTAACCAGGATCATGGTCTGATCCAGTGATGGGCTGGGTTTTAGTCTGCAGTTGTAGACCTCACTAAGTCAGTCATTATAAAGCAGTGTCATAGTGTAACACCTAAGGTTTGTCTATGCTCTGCTGTAAAATAAAACAAAAACAGATGATCATAAATATCTGAAGGTTTTTATAATGGAAAAGTGCAAAGAAGGTTTTGGTGACAGAGAGAAAAACAAGTAGTGATGACATTCAGAAGCAGAAAAAAACATAAATGGCCATTATTATTTCATACAAGAGCCTTTTTCTTTGCTTGAAAAATTTAAGCTGCAGTGGCAGCACCAACGCTGCACATGTCAAAAGAAAGCCCAGGGACCACAGATGATTTAAGTGGGAGAGGAGAGCATATGCAAAAACCACATGTGTAACAGCCATCAGTAAACAGTGAATATGTGGTAAACTTGGCAGAACACTGACATTTTTTCAAAGCACAGCCAGTGTGTTAAATAAAGACAGGGCCCAGTGAGCTGCTTTTCTTATGTCAGGCTGCGGACGGGCCAGAGAGGGAGCAAAAGAGGGAGAGAGAGGGGGAGAGGGGGAGGGAGAGAGAGTGCATGTGCGTGTGCATGTGTGTGACTGTTATAAAACATAATAAGATGTCCGAGAACCATTCTGGGTTTGAGCATTTATAACATGTGTTTGGACTTCTTTTATTTACTCGTCAGTGTATGAGATGTACCAGACAGGACACACTTAAAAAAAAACTAAAATGAAAATGTCATACGATTAAAAATGTAGATTCATCCGCTGCTTTCAAAATAATATTCCGCCTCTGTGGCAAAACTTTTTAAATATGTGAATCAACAAGCAACTTTTAATTGTCTACTAAACTGACCGTCGGCGTTCTGATGCACAGGCTGGATGAAACAGGTTTTAACACAATGCCTTTAAAAAAATGTTTCAAAAAACCAGGGTGGTTTTACTTCACTTATCGTTATCGTGTCGATAACTTCAAGTTTTAACTCAAAAACACACACTTAAATCTCACACGGTGCTAATGGCAGAAGGATGTTTTTCCCCAGACAAGGCATTCATTTCAACAAGCTTCAAAGTCGTGGATGTGGACGTTTGGAAGCCCACTGCCTAATTAGACATGCTTATTGGCAAAGCAAAGTTGCAGCATCATTTAGTCAACAAGCAATAAACAAATTTTTCGCCACATTGCCATATTCTTTAGTCATTAGTTCAGAGGCCATCTGTACATCGAAAATAAACAAGAAACCTTCCTCTTGCCTGTGTAGAATTCTAACAGTGGCTGAGCCTTTGATCTGTGCTCCTTGATCTATGGGGCTCATGGTGTCACGTCCCCCTGTGATGTGTTGGATTAATTAGGTGGAACGGGCATTTATCCATTAAAATCATAATACTAATTTAGCCGATGCAGTGTGATGTCTCTGTGGGTGGCAGCAGTGGGTCCAGCTTCTGTTAGAGACGCTTAGCCTTCACGTCGTCTGACGACCTCCAATGCCGAATGGATGGAGAGCGGGTGGCGATCCTGCGAACACAATCGACAATTATTAAGGGTATAATTGAGTTTCCTGCGAACACAATCGACAATTATTAACACCCACCAATGAGTATAAATTAATGAAGGACAACGAGCTGCTGTAAATACTGTAAAAGCTCGCTTATTAGCAGAGAATCCAAAAAAAAGGAGGGAAATGGTTTTCACTCTTTACTTCAACAGAAACATGGAGAGAGGTTAGGGAGGAGGGAGGAGGCAGAGAGGAAAAGGGAGGAGGAGAAAGTAGCAGTCTGTCTATAGCGTCTGTCTAAAGTGTGCATCAAATGTAAAAAAAAAAGAAGAAATAAAACAGATAGAAAGAGAGAGTGGAGGTGTGTGTGTGAGTGTATAAGGCTGGGAGACACAACGGACAGGGGTGAGGAGAGGAGAGACAGAGAGCATCTGCAAACACCACAAGTAAAAACCATACAAATCAAATCTTTCCTTAGTTCTTTGTGTCCACACCAAAAAAGAGTGACCATTGTCCATCCACGTGTACAATTGTGAAGTGTCAGGCCCGTGGTTCTGCAGCCCCTTTCTTGCACCTTGCTCTGTGAATGAATGCTATCTCAGAGCTGCAGTCTCCAAACTGCTGCCTATTCCCACACCCAGCACTGCCCCCGGGGACAAGGAAAAACACAATTGAAAAGAAAGTCTCCTTTTTTTTTCTTTTTGCATAGGTTTTCCCAGCATCATGTCGCAAACTGTTTCCGTTCCTTATCAAAGAACAAATGCCTTTGAAAAAGATGGAAACAAAGCCCCGAGGCTGCATTGTTGTCTGCTTTTGACAGGAATAATCTGGCTTTTTTATCACTCCTCAAAGTAGCCTCCTGGAAAAAACAACCTGTCTGACAGCACTGTGCAGGGAGACAGTCACATGACACACGCTGCTGGAGATTACACACTACACAGGACATGCATGCAGGAGGTAGTACACACAGAGAGAACTCTGCATATGAAGTAGAAATCCCTCCAGGTCAGTGTAAGAGTGGCTTAAAGAAACTTTACATCAATAACACGTTTGCAGCGGTCATTACAAGGTATAAAAGGTTATGACTTTTTCTACTGACTTTTATAAACGTTCATGACTTTGGCCTTTCTATTTCACTGAACACAGCATTGACTTAGCACCAGAGTAGAGTGCCATCTACTGGCTGCCTGTGGTGGTGGTATTGAGTGCTCGTTTTTGATCCATGATATTACATTTGCTCCAGATAAATATGAAACAGAATGAGTTGTTATTTAGTCAGAGATTAAACAATATGCATCTTATCAAATAAGAATTGTTGAAGGGATTATTTTCTAACCTCTACTTAAAGCAATAAACTAAACCTGTAAAAATAAAAAATGTTGTCTGCAAAATTTAAGAAAATATCTATAAAGGTAGCCATTGATACAGGTATAAAAAATACCACTTTTTGAACTTCCATTAACTGTTGCTAAAGCGTAGCTTTAACTAAAACACGTCACCACAGGAGTCTGGAATGTCATCACTGAAGAACAGCCGATTGTTGATCATCATCAAAATTGTCTTTCTAATAATTACCAGTCGTCTGAAGTTGACTTTAACAAGTGGAGCCTGTTTTCACTTTCACCTCTTCTGCTGAATATGGAACACATACTAATAACACTGGTGTTGTCTGCTGCATCCAGGAGGTGACAACCTGTTTTCGAAGCCAAGCCGGAGACATGTCATCAGCACTAAAAGATGAATAGATCAGTAGAAGTGTCACTATCTTTTCTGGCTTATGACACACAGAGCAGTGATAATTTTTCACAGGATGACAGTCGCCCAGAGGAAGAAAAATCTCAAATGCCGTCTGAGGAATTTCTGAACTAAAACGGTTTGAAATGAAACAGAAGAAAAGAAGCATAATTCATCCTGGTTATATTTTCTCTTATATTCCACCCTAATTAACACAGTTACCTGAGAATGCATATATAAACTCTAATTTGGTATAATGTTTTTATCTAATCCACTGATGACACTGTGATGCATTGTGTCATATTGTGACACAGACATACTGCTAAGTGAGGCAAAGACAAAACTGCCAAGAAGCTTTAAGTAAATATAGATAACAACTAAAGAAAACATCCAAAATCATTAAACTCATATACAAGATTATTAAGCAATTGCAAAACTGCCTGAGTTTCTCAAATTCAGCAACATCAGCCAATTATGGGTTGATGTAAAATCTAACTCGGGGTCATTGTCGCTACTGTGTGGGCTGGTTATACATTGCGTTCAGAGTTTGTTGATTTTCTGACACGCGGCCATGAAGAGTGAGCCGACACTGTGCCATTGTGCCGCTGTACCGTTGTTGCTATCCGATGAGTCTCGATGTGGGCTGCTCTGCATCCTCACTGCCCGAAGGCTGTTTTCTTAATCATATTAATGAGGCTGCGATGTTCCAACCTGTGTTGCCTCTGCCCAAGCAGCAGCCCTATTTGCACTGTACCTATACTAATCTGACAGCCTTGATCAAGGAACAGAAAATAAAACCCCTAAGGCCTCTATTGATCAGCCTTGAGTCTTAGCCTAACACTGTTGTGAGGAGCTGGTTAGCTATTACAAATGTTTGTGCGTCCAATGAATTATTTCATCAGAAAAAAAAGGCATGCTGCATAAAGTATTTATTCAGGAGTAAACAATTTCAAAGGGCCGTCCATGCTGGATCACCCCGGTGGAGATCAAGGTCCAACAGTGCAGCCTATTCTTTGTGAACATCTTCAGTTTAAGGCGAAAAACAAACCAAAGCCAGGAAGCCAGAACCGAAACATACAGCTGGAAAAGTTGTATGGTTGAGTATTTTTGAGATTACAAACTAGCTAGCACTCGATATTAAACTATTAGCATAGTCAGGGATTATACAATGCTATATATGAGATCTCCAGTAATTTCTATGAGAGCCAACAAAAGACGGCAGAACAAGTGGAAATCACAAGGAAGAAGGAGGAAAAAGGGAAAAACAATAAGTGCAGGGTGTTGATAATCAGCAGTAAAAGTATCCACAGAGACCTGCCTTCACACTGATTACCTAAATGTTTACTAATGGACTTCGTCTCTCTCTGTTTCTTCGTCTTTCTTTTTCTCCCTCTCTCTCCCTCTATTCTATTCTATTACAGAGAATTGTTGAGTGTTGCCCCGGAGGCTTATATCTCTCACAGGGCCACAGGCCTGGTTAATGGATGACCCACTCGTTAGCTAATTGCTGTGGTGTCCCTGAACACAAAGAAAATGTTAACTTATGTTATATAGCTGTTGGATAATGAGTTGCAGCAGCTCCAGCACCTTCCTGGAGGCTTTGGATGCACTTTCCTCCGTTCACGTGCAGTGACTGTAGTTCACACCTTTACCTAGAGAGAGAGAGAGAGAGAGAGAGGCGGGGTACTTTTCACTTTTTCACCTGCACATGTTAAAAACACTTAGATTTACTTTTTTAACTAATATATTTTTTAATTATATCACACTGTTTGAATGCATAAAAATCATTGATATTGTTATCAAGTAATACAGAAGGCTGACTGGAGCTGATGCCTGGGCTTGAGTCCATGCATGAGTTATGAAAACGCGACAGCTCAGTTTTGAATACTCACACACCTACCGACACAGAGAGCATGGAACTCATGTAAGAAAAAAGGAACATGTACAAAAAAAGAAAAAGAAAATATATGAACTAACTGTAAATTATGTAATGAGCTGACATACTGTGACAGCAATATATTTATTGGATGGACATATTTTTAAAATATTTTTTATATTTTTCTTAAAAAAACGAAAAAAGGAAATAAAGACAGAAAGACAAACAGAAATAATGTGCAACGTGTTAATAACATATTTCTCTATTTTAATCTGCCAAATCTGTCAAAAAGCCTGTCTGTGAACCCACATGTAAAATTGAAGTCGGCGATGGACTAGATTGCATATTTAGGTCCAGCCAGCCTCAGCCTGTGTGACTGTATTTTCAGGATCTCTGAAGTACAGACAGCTTCTTCACCTCTCAGACCTGCAGCCAGGAGTGAAGAGGCCAAGCTTGGCTGAAGAGCCTCTTTCACCCTCCTCTGAGGATTTGTTTTTTTCACTGGGTGAACACACTGGAACACAGAGCCATGTTTGAAATTTACTGGCACTTTTTTCCAAACGCGGGCCGCAGCCAATTGGAGAGGCCGGGACTGATGATTTTATTCAATATTTAACATCCCAGCGCAGAGTTCTCTAGCAGCACAGGATAAACAGTGACGGGTCTGAGCTGGGTATAAAATGAAATAAATAAGTTAACACCGCATCCCGGCTACATCCTACAACTGAGACTTAGTCAAACCTCAGGAATTACATATTTCAAGCCCTTTTCATGCACATGGTTTTGTTACGGCTTTATCTTCACTATGAGCAGCCTGTGTTTATTCAACCCCTCAATTACCAAAGGCTCAGCCGGCAGGCCTTTAATTGATTACTTTAATTGATTGGTCGGGGGGTAACCATGGCTGAAAAGCAGTTTATCTTAATCAGTTGAGAGGAAATTTAGAGTGGGGCTTGATTTCCTCCAGCTGATCACCCCTGTGTGCTCAAAGTGCAGAGAAGGAGGAGGTGTGTGTGAAAATGTCTTCTTACACTTCCAACACTTAAGGATGGGATTACATTTTACCCAGAGAAGCTTTGCTTTCTCTGAATAAGTGACAGAGACAAGCACCAGTGTTCAGCTGCTTTTATTTAGTGCCTTCAAACTGGGAGGCCCAGCTGTGTGTGCTGCATGTTTAGAAAAGCTGCGACGCCAGGAGGAATCACCTTCCACTGTATGCTTTTATACTGCACGTTTGTAACGTCACCAATTTTGGAGTGTCTTACAGTTTCTTATACTGTTCATATTTTTTGACATTTTACAAAAATCTGTCCTTTTTAATAAAATATATTTTTAATGTTAACTACTCAAATCAAAGGTCCCGCAAAGAAAATATTATTGTCACTGAAAAAGTACATTTGAATTTCTTCGTATGTTTAAATCACATGAGTCTGATGTCAGTCAAATTTGGAAACATATGGACAAGAGGTCAAACATGAGTGATAATTATTTTGTCAATACTGATTGTGAGTAAAAATGACATATTTCTTTGAACCTGTCAGTGACGATAGGTTACCACGGCTATGATTAGACTTGTGAAACAGCAGGAGGTTATCTGACGTCTTCTCTGTGGACCTCATTCTTCTCACTCACAGTGCAATTAAAGGAGCGATAGGAAATGGTGATAAGAACCATTTTTCTAATTGGGGCTCTTGGCAGCCTTGTTACGTGTTTGTCGGCAGTTTGTTTCTGTCAAGTGTTTTGTTTTAGCAATAAACTCAGAATAAAAAATGTTTTTTTTTTATTTCATATATATAGTATTATTTTTATTTTTCTTGGTTTGCATCCACTTACTTTGTCTGTCTTATATGTCTTTTAAAGGATGATGACAGAAAGGTCATGTGACCCTGTTGGATTAAGAGCAACAGTCCTGCTCCTGAGAGAGGCCACTCTGTTGGGCTCCCACAAGGCCCAGTTGTGTGTCAGCATCTGGGGATGGAGCACAAAGGAGCCACAGCAGGGCAGCCAAGCACAACCAAGAGCTTCTCGGGGGAAGAAAGTAGAATAAGTTGTGTTTCCCATGGCTCTTTGCCCACCAAAGGTTATGTCATCCAGCCAGTAGGGCTACAACAACAGTAATATCTACGAGTTGGATTAAAGGCAACTGTCAGGTAAACAAGGGTAAGAATAAGAGCTGGAAAACAACTTTTTTTTAAAAAAACAACAGAAAGACATGCCTTGGATGGAAAACAGTGATAAGAAGCTATATTTTTTTTATAAAATTTTGTTCTCTTGAAGTAGCATTAAAAAAAAGCTACAGACTTACAGATTTAAGGATTATAAAAAAATATTAAAAAGTATTAATCTTAAATACAGCAAATGAAAAGGAGTGAAAATGTTAAATTATGTTTTGAAAGATTCAAACTCCTATTAATATAACATTTTAATTCTGAAAGGTTTCAATGGTCTTTGTTTGATGCATCAGTTGCTTTTTGTTTTTCAATGATGTTATTAAAACATGTTCAGTCATACCACAGGTCAAACGATTTGTCACTGCAAGCAACAGTGGTGCGTTAAATTCTGTTTTTGTGAGAGTCAGCAGAAGGAACTTCAACTGGACCAGGTCCTCATGATACCATTTGAACCCACAGCTGCTCCTGAAGCCTAATACAGCAGGTAATACCAATGGGAGGTACAGTAGATCATGAAGAGCCGTCTACCTGTGGCCCAACATCTCCAAAGACACGGGTTAGAGCCAGGTTTGAACAGGGACTAGGATTGAGCAGAGGGACTGTGGGAGAGATTAACAGCTCTTTGTCAGAGCTCAGCCTCGGGGTTTTTGTTCTTCTGCTCAAATCCTCCCTAAGCCTTTGGAGCACGTTCACCGCAGTGAGTGCATGTACGTGTTTGGGAGAAGGAGAGAGACAAGAGTACAAGATAATACACATCTCCGTGTATATCTCAGTGAATGTGTCGGGCTTTACCACAGACCTGGAATATTATTTTCAACTGTGTGAGTTAGAACAGCAGCACCTCATCTTCACCTTCACGACATGTCAGTAATGACTGAGAGACAGATCCATTTACAAACACATTTCCGTCTGATTCTCTCTTCTCCATTCCATTGCAGAGCTGCCTTTCCCAGATAAATGTCGGAGACCGCCCTCATATTCTCCCGGAATAAGGTTCCCCGGATACGTCCAAGAGATTATATGATACATCACTCAGTCACATTTACCTCAGACCTCACATGGCATGGACTAAAAACAGGTGCATCTTCAACCAGACGGGAAAGAGGGGGAAAATGGAGAGGCATATTTTTATTAGCCCAAACTGACTGTCAGAGAGCGTCTGCAGTCAAAGGAACTATCAAAGGATTTATTCCTTTCAGATGTGCAAGTCTAAAGTGGGTCACACGCCACAGTCACTGTGATATCACAGTAAATATTCACAAGCTTATAATTATTTAATAATACCCTAATGGAAAAGATCCCCACCCCAAATGTAGGCCCACCTCCAAACTTAATCTTCTCCAAATATGTTAACAAATTCATCTGTAAACTTCTTGTAGCTGTCCTGCCTTTTCACCTCCGCGACTGAACACAGAGAAGGGAACATTTGGCATTGATGAAGAACACAAGTGAACGGGAGAAAATAAATGAAAAAAAGGCCAACTTGAAGTCACTATATAAGTATAAAATTAAAAATAAATAGATTAGATATTTCTGATCTGCATGCATACACGTTTGTACCACGTGTGTGTGTGTGTGTGTGTGTGTGTGTGTGTGTGTGTGTGTGCGTGTGTGGGTGACAAGGCCACGCCACCCGTGTAAGGTCATAATATATGCTTGCATAAAAATGAGTTGTGCTAACCGTTGAACCCAGGCTCTGTGTTAAGAGCCCTGCTGTTTAATCAGAGGTAAATTATTCTGTCTTGCCTCCTGCGGTCATTTGTCAGAACATATTGATGTCCGTCGTCAGCAGCAGCTGAACACTAGAAAACTGTTGCGTCTGCTTCAGCTCCCATACAAATTACAAAGTAAAACCTTTCACCTTAACAGGCAGTAACGCTGCGGCCTAGTCATACCAACGAAGAAAAAGCATCTGGTAGTTAAATGATTTGTCAAAGCTCATCCTGAATCCTCCGGCTTCTCCAGACCTCGGGGTAGATCTGTCATGGGTTTATTATTTAGAGATACACAGGTTTTATTCCAGTGTGTGTTCTTCAAAAGTATAGTACAATATTCCCCACAATACCCTGCTCTGTTCTCCATACAGGCTCCTGTGCAGTTCTCTGTTTTCAAGTCCAGTTCTTCAATTTTAATGCAACGTAACTTCATTGCATTCAGACTCAGATCAAAGTGCTCTGTTCTCTGTTTGATGTATCCTCCATTTGAAGTTTTTCCCAAAGACAGAGGGTGTAAAACAAAAGTTTACATATTCTTGTTTTTCTGGGAGCGACCTCTGCTTCACGATATATTGATCCTCACGCTCAGGTAGAAGGGAGAGAGTAGAAAGGCTTGAGGTTTTTGTTTGAATCCTGGTGTATCGCCAATACAGGCCACTAGACTGCGTCTGACCAGCCTGGAGCAGCTGAGGAAATAAAGGGGGGGGGGGGGTGAAGGAGGTCAGAGAAGCCCGTTGGTCTGGTTTGGTATCAATCTACAAGAGGGTGGACATGTGAGGTGACCGGCTGTGTTCTGAACAATCCCAGCCCAGGGAAAGTATAACCCACCGTGACAGTGATTGGCAGAGAGGGGAAGCAGTGCTGTTGAGATGCTGGATGGATGCAGCCGCCACACAAGGGGGGATGACAAGGAGCTGTCAGAGCAACAACGGGCGACATGAGTTGACAATGACATCACCCATAACCAGAGTCAGGAGCGCTGCTGATGTTCTCTCACTGAGGAGCTTAACAGAGGACCTTCACAAAGTGAAGAAGTTTGTGTCTGAAAATATGTGTTTGGCTCTTCTGTGGTGAAGGTAACGGTGGACACAGATGGGAAGGAGTAAGGAAACGAAGGAAGGAAAGGCCGAAGGACTGGTTCTTTATCGTCATTCGTTGATTAATTCAAAGAAATGTGTTTTTCCATAGTACAGTAGAATAAATGCAAGGAAGGAAAGAAGGAAGGAAGGAAGGAAGGAACAAAGGATAAAAAACGAATAAATACAAAGATGAGGTGAGAAAATAAGGAAGAAACATCTCCAAAGGTGAGTCCATGTTCAGAAATGCTGTAAAAATGATTGAACATGCAGAAGAAATACAGTCCAGTGGACACTGTACTTCAGGAGACAACAGTGACAGTGGGAAACTGGTCGACTTGGAGACAGATACTGTACCTTCAGATAAACAGACATTAACACGGACAAGGTTTTAAATAGTACACTAAGTAGCATTTAGCACCACCTGGTGGTAGTGCTGTAGTTGATTATCGACTAATCCCCTAAAATAGGGAAATGTACAGTATGGTAGCCTTGAGTTTTTACACAAATGCAGAAGATTTTTATTTAGTAATCCTACCAGGAAATTTGTATATAGTCAATCTTCTTAGAAGCTAAAACACACTAATTCTAAACAACTAAACGCAGCAGTACATATTTTTCATAGAGTGTGTAGATATTAAAGAACTAGGGAAACATTACATTTTTTAACCAGTACTGTAAAACCAGAATATGACATAATTGTATTCACATTTTTTTAGGGTTAAAAAAGTTGTTTTGTTTTTTGTTAGTAATTTGTGTTCTGTTTACAATTAGTACACTAATATTTTTATATATCAAAAATATAAATTAAATATAAATGTGTTATTATATTATTATATTTATGTTAAGTTTGTGTCATTTAACTTTCTCCACAGAGACTTACATTAGACTTCCAACAGAATGCTGCTCTAACTTTTTTTTCTTCTTTTATTGCTGTGATTCTGCCAACTTTTCAAGCATTTATACCATTTCTCTAGCAGTTTGTGTGGCAGGGTTGTGTTTATCCCTCGAATTTCAGTATATTTTCAGGCTATTGAATGTTGTTTGGTTGTCATCATAATGAGCTTATGTATGAAAATTCTTCTGTTTTGAAGGAGACGTGAATTCCAGCATTAAAAATTAACTGGTATATTGCAAAACATCACTCCTTTAGGGCAAGTGTTGGAGCAGATGTTCCTCCAGTGATCTGTAAATAAGTGAAATTGTAGATAAAGACACTGAGGAGGCTGTTAGAAATTCAGGAAGCGGCCCAGCCCTGCTTCAAAACCACTCAGAGAAAATAGTGCAACAGCAGTCAAAAACAGTTAAAGCGTATTTGAATCAGCGTCTTGTTTTACTTCTTCTTCCTATCCCTTTTCTCCTCACACCCTTGCTCATTTTCACTTGAACTAAGAGTGGGGGGGTAGAAGAAAGACCTTGAAGAAGACTGGGAGATTAAATTAATAGTTGGGCGGAAGGAAAATATCACCAAAGTACGCATGAGTGTAAGAGAAATGAAAACAAACACACATATATTAAAGAATATTTTCAACTGACAACTGGAGACGCTGGAGAAAGAAAGACTGAACGCTCTTTCCCGTGGAGCTCCCCTCTTTGTGGCTCGCGTTTAATGAAATATATAACAATTGTTCCTCAATCAGAACAAGTGCTTGTTTAAAATGCAAATCCCCTCTTGTCTGTGACACGCTGTAATTAGACGTAACAATGATGTATTATTTCTGTGATCTTTCTCCGTGCTCATCAAGAGCTTTGAGAATGGGACAATGATTGACCACCTGGTCCTGCTACTGTAGCTAAATTTATTAAACAAGCTCTCTTTAGAAAATCAATGCCTGATTGTACTAGCTGTATGAGGTCAGACTTATTTTTCACAAGAAGACATAATTAGCCTCACCTGTGACTTGGAAATGCTTGGAATTGTCTCAAAAGTGTTACTTCAACTATTTTCTTAAGGCGTATAAAATGTTATACTGTCACCTTTGATCCTATAGGTACCACGTGGTATTGCTGTGTCCTAAAATAACATTTTCTGAATGTGCTGCGGAACGTATAGCAACGTCCTTTTAGGCTCAAAATCTGTTAATTTAATCTGCAAATAATCTACAGCACTAAGGAGCATTAAATAAATAGGTCTAGTTGTTTGGCACGTGTCTAAGATGTCTGCTTATCCATTGTGAGTATGATTTACAAAATCTTTTTTTCAGGCCCAGATCCTGCCTTGTCTCTGGGTTTATTTTCTAATTATATTATGTTGTCCTAATTGAACTTCATGGCGGTGCTCTAAAAAGCACAGCTCCATGACCAGAACTGCCAGAATTCTTCAGCTCATTCTGCTGCTCGGATAAATTAATTGGATTAAAATATTTGATCATCACTTCCTTTGTGCAATCATGCTTGAATGTCTGCTGTTAACACACTGGCATAAATTGAAACATATGTTACTGAGTTATAGCAACCTCCTCGAACACACACAAGTGATCTAAGAGAGGATGAAATAAAAGTCAAAGAGCTTTTCAAAACACAAAATATCTCACATGTAAGTGGAACAAAGCAGGACACACAATACAAAGACAAGACGAGTCATCCGTTTTCCTCATCCGTTTTCCTCTGTCACCTTTGCTGCCAAACTCGTCTAAATAGAAAAAATAAAATGCTGTGGTGTTTCAGCACCATGGACAGCAACACGTGGACAGACAGCTGTCTCTCAACACCACCAGACACAGACGTCAACAGTGCGTAGTCAAGGCCTTTACATTGTTACAAAGGAATGCATGAACACATGGCTTACATGATTATTTCTGTTATGAAACCTACAGTGAAAACACACTACTTTATTACCTAATTATAAAAACAACGTTCAAAAATGTAACGCTGATTTTTCAATTCCTTAAAAAATAATGAACCTTTTGTAAACGTCAGAGAGAGTCATGTTAGGTTTAAACCATGCACATTAGGACTAAAGGGTATTTCTTACCTGATAGTAGTACTGCAGCATTGACTATAGTTTAGTTCACTGTTACATTTGAGAGATTCCACACTTTTGGCACTTTCCTTATCCCAGTACAAACTGTAGACGGAAAACTTGAAAAGAGGGTGGTTCTGTAAATGTGTTGATGTGGGGGTCGGGGGGAGTCGGGGCAGGAGGAACGGATGGTTGGAGGGGCTGCTTGTGACTGGAACAAGGGTGTCAGGAGCAGATGCAAATGAGTTGTGTTGCAGCAGTGTAAAAACCAAATCAGAGAAAATGAGGGGGAGAGGAAGTGAGAGAGGATGAGGGAGTGTGTGGTGTTCACAGCCTGGGCTACTTTCACACCTGCAGCCACTGAGCTTGTTTTACACTCAAATACACACACACTCACACACACATGCAATCACTCAGACTCTCACGACACACACGCCGGATGACAACCTTATGACATGGCAACAACACACCACAGCACGCCACTTCTGTAACCACTCAATCACCGTCTTGCTAATCACATGCAAATTAATATCCCGTTGTCCTCGGGTCACATCCATCACATTGACAACAACAGTTATTAAAGATGGAACTGTCCTGGAGATGTATGTGGAGGATGACAACACCATTCCGTCCAGCCTCGACCGTTTCCCCCCGAGCAGCGAGACATTTAAACCTGTGCCTGTGTTGTTTCATTCAAACTTAACTCCTCAGAACATTTCTGACAGACTTATTTAGAACCACGACGCGTTTAATGTTAAATTCCACAGGATTATAAACCGCGCGCATCCTTGAATGTGATAAGAGCAGAAAAATGACGTGCCATCTGCATTTCTATTTACAATCTTCTCATAGTCGGGGACTACACCGCTCCATAACTGACACATAACTCTTTTGATCCTGGACTGAGGTTTTATTGAAGTTGGGAGTATAAAGTGTACCTTTGAATTAAAGCAATTATTATCCCTTTGTGTTGGACATCAAAAGTACCACCAAGGAAATTGACAGCGTTCCCGTTAGCGACGGGAAAATGATTGATGCGCCGGAGTTAGTCACACTGACTGGAATCACAGGCTTTGAGATTTAATTTCATTTGAATACATCCATAATCGTTATCACCATTTTGAAAGGGAGCTATTACAACCATTTGCTGAGACTTCAAAATGTTTTACAACAGGCCTGGAAACATCAAATACGGCTATAGCTGAATAGTCTTTAAATGCACTCATTAAGGCAATTGAATAATGTTGTGGTGTAGTGATCAGAAAGCAGCTTGTGTTCAACGATGGGTTAAATTATGAGGTGTGCTACCTTGAATGTAGATTCCTTTTGCAGGTTTTTTAATGTTTGGCTGCAGTTTTGCTACATGTTAAGGTTTTTTTTTTCTTATCATAGATTCATAAAAACAGGAAATGACTGAGATTTTAATGAGAGTAGAAAATAACAGATTGATGAATGAGTAGCACAGCATTTTAGCAGTAGGGATAAAGATTTAAAATCATATAAAATGATATTATTTTTAATGGTGGTTTGTGGTGAAATAACTGGGAATAAAAAAGACATTCAGAAAGAAGTGAAATATGTCCCAAATTTTAACTTTTGTTGGTATTCATTGACGACCAGCCACCAGTTAATATACCAACATTTGACTAACATAAAATAAGTGGTAATTCAAAAAATAAAACCAGAAAGTGTAAAAAAAAAAAAACACTAAAATGTAGTAAACTGGTACATTTATAAATTTAAATATTTTCATAAAAATCTCTATGGAAAGTAGGAAACTATAATTTGCGGCAAATTTGTTTTTTTTCATTAAACGACATATTGACTTTTTTAACCACAGTTTTAAAAACATCTGTAAAAATTAATGATTTTTTTAAATAAAACAATTATTAATTTCCACATTTTAAAAATCTGTGAAAATAAACTAGTGTCAAACCTAAAACTATGAACATGTTGATGTAGAAATGTAAAGATTTTCAAATGTTCTTCATCTGTAAAGAGAGACACCTGAGGGATATTTCCTGAACAACATTCCTGGTGCCGTTATTAAACTGCCTGTGTGGAAACACAACTCTATCATGTCTTTTAAATTGTTGTCCTGACGTCAAAATGAGCCAACCTGGCTGTGACCTTTCTCTGACCTGTGACAGTAGCTGCAGACAGACGTCATCTGGTGAAAAGTTTATCATAAGTTTAGCAGTGAAATGGAGAGGCTGTTCATTAGAACATAAGAAATATCTGACCATTAACCTTTCTCCTGTGAATGTATTCTGTGTGTATATAGGATAGTAATTTTAGCCTTTCAGCCCAGTGAAAAATCATACAGTGGTGGATTTTTTTTTTCTTTACAGAATGTACGCTCTATATAGATATCCAGGCAGCAGTAGAATCCAATATGTCATTCCCAAACATTTCCTCCGGAGAATCACTCTTTCTCTATAATTTCCATAGAAATTTTGTCCGCAAATACGGTAATAGACACATTTATAACATCAAAAGGATTCAATTTTCTTTTCCATCACATAACAGTATGAATGGCTTTTTCCATTGAATCTAACAACGAGGGGCCATTACCACATGCTAAAGGATGGGTTGTCGCCACTTGCTTTTATGAGAGTGTGTCAAACAATTTCTCAACGTCTCGCATTTGTTCAAACCAGACGGCGACTGTCAAACAGGTTTACTCCTAATTTGTCAGGCAGAGGTCATTTTTATTTTCAATGCAATCATCAGTGATGCATACGTAGCCCGGCACATATACATCTTTAAATGCACTCTTTTATTTCCGTCTAATACATTAACTCCCCTCCCCTAAAGACTGCACGCAGTACTGCGGTGACAACTGGAACCAGCTAATTGCAGCTGGTAAATTATTTGGAAACGATGACATGCACAGCAAGAGAATGTGATGGCTACACTAGACACTGAGCATTTTACTTTGCCAGGGATGTGGCCGGCGTTCAAATAGATGGGTGATAAAAGCAAATATTTTCACCTCGATCATTTGATGGCTCAATGTGGAGCACTTTTCAGCAAAGGTTTGGAGTAAATGGCTGGAAAACTGGCGAGTTCCTCATCTTTTACCACATTGTAGCTGGACGCTTCTGCTCATGCTTTTTTGTGCTGCTGCACTGGTAATGATTCATATGAAGCGATGCAAGTGTAGCAGCAACATTAAAAAAGAGAGAGAAAAATGACTCCATATTTAACTGAACATTCAGATCAGTTTTTTTTTCTCCCAAAGTTTAAACTCTTTCTATAAACTTTTATCTGTTTTTGCAGAAGGCCCGGCTTCACAATCACTCATGTGTTATTAATTAGACAAATATACAGTAAACTGCACAGATTCATGTAACAGAATACAAGTGTTAATTCAAAGTAGAACTGTTTTAGAATTCTTTTTTTAATTTTGCTGCATCAAAATCTTCATTTGTCTTTTGTCTTACTCTTGTACTACAGAGTTACCATTACATTTCCAAAACTACTTAACAAAAAAATATATACATAGTATTGTATATATACTATATATTATATTATATATTTTATATATATATATAACTTTTTTTTGTTTCGGAAATGTAATGGTAACTCTGCATTTTGGTGGCTAAGATTTCTCTAGATCAATCCAACAGTGTTTTCAAATGTAACATTACCAAAGATTTATGATATTTTTTATTCTACGCTTCCTTTTAGGCCAACTAATTAGAGGAGGAAAACATATAGAAATCTATACAAGAAAATGTAAATTAATATTTAAAAACACTTTTACTTATTTCTTAAAATCAACTTTTTTTTTTAATTTGTTCATCTTTACTGTATCTTATCTCCTTCAAATCCCTTTATTTTTAATTTTGTTTTTGCAGTGTCAGGAGATTAAAACCAATCCTCAGTTTTGTGTGTTGGCAGAATTCACAGTTTGGGATCATGAAGCTCAAGCTTTTAGCCAAGTTATTGATTAAGCTGTAAATATAAGAAAATGTTACTTTGACTTTTACAGGTGTAAGAATGAATACAATTAAGTGTTTGTTTTTTTTCTTCTCTGCCTCCATACTCCTTCACGCTGAAACAACACTGTTCTCTGTGGATTTCTATTCAGGAGATCAAAACAAGTCCATATCCATGAGTATGGATTGGTCAATCCTACAGAGAATCTGACCAATGAGGGAATATCATTGTGTTCCAATTATACAGTTGAAGCCAGTTCACTTGTTTATTTATGCGCCCCAGTGTAGCATAGGTACAAAGTAGGCTGTGTTCCCAGTGGGCGCCTCTGCTTAAACAGTATTCTCTGCCATACTGTGTGTCTATCAAGCAAGTCAGTGAATATGGAAGAAATACGTCTAAATGCATTGATGTGGTGCAGCATCACCTAAAGATGGACTTTGATTGAATCTATAGATGTTTCATATGTGATCGCTCAGGTTGTCATAATGACATGAAACACACACAGATACATGTCTACCACTAAAGGGATTCTCCCTCAGTGAAGATAAGAACCACCATCTGCTGAGAGCCAATCAGGGGGAGAGAATATCAGGAGCACATAAAAGGACAATGTCCTCAGAGGAAGAAGAAAAAGAAGAAGAAGAAGAAGACTGAAGTCGTATCTCAGTAAACCCAGTACTAAACTGAGGAGCACGGAGGAGCAATCACATTTACAACAACAAGAACAACAAAAAAGTTTAGCAATGATGTTACCAATGTTGACATTTGTTTTGTATTATATCACATCAAATGATTCATGTGTGACTTTTTTCATGTCAAAGTTTATTATTTTGCAAAAAATAAAATGAATTATTTACCTGCTATTTCATATTTTACTCAATACTTGAGGCAACATGAATGTTATTGCTCTCTGCTGTATGTGGACTTGCCTCTCATTGTACTGATGGGCCAAAACTTCAGAATGGCTGATTGTATCCCAGGACTCTTCTGAAATCTCGCTCACAGAGAACAGAATTCACTTCTTGCAACTGTATAAAAATGCATTTTAAGTGTTCATTTTCCTCTGCTGAATTTGCAGCTGCAGATTTTTTTTTCTTGCTTTTGTCACTTCCAGTCCTGCGCTCTGCCAGCTCAGCTTTTAAAGCTCTGGCAGCCAGGATGGAGCTTATATTTAACAAAGCTGACAGGCTGGACAGTAATGCAGTTGTCCGGGCTTTTATTTCCTACTTGGGATTGGATTTTGAAAAGCAAGAGCGCATGATAATGAAGTGCTCTCCCATTGGGTCCAATATTAACGCTGAGCTGGGGCAGCGCAAACCTTCAGAAAAAGAGTTAAAAAAATATATAAATTTAATATAATAATAATAATAATAATAATAATAATAATAATAATAATAATAATAATAATAATAATAATAAAAATACAGTAAAAGTCTTTCGAGAACAATTCCTCAGATGTCCAGCAGTGGCTGCTCTCTCTCCCTTATTGACTCATGATGTACAAGTCTCACAAACGAGGTTAAAGTCAAATTATTTCTCTAGAGAAAAATGAAAACACGGACAATGCTTTTGATTTTTATGGACCAACCAACCTGACAATATTGATTAAAAAAAACAAAACAAAATATGTTTTATCGCAGATCAAAAAAAGCTCTTCGATATTTCAGAGGGAGAAATTATATTTTGTTTGTCTGCTGTCCGATGATGTCAAACATGTGGCTCCAACATGACGGTGGTCACTTAGTTCATTTAGTTTTATCATTCTTTAACCATCAAAGTCACATTTTAAGAATGAAAAACAGTACTATAAAAAAATTGTACTAAAAAATTGAAGTTTCTACTTAAATCTTAAGATTTTCAAAGTACAAAGCAGAGGTATAGAGATGATTAATATTCACCTCATAAGCCCGACATGGACCAACAATCTAACAACATCTAACATTTCTCCACATCTCCATGACTCTGTGTTGTGCAGCTGCTGCAGTCGGTGCCAGACCACAGACTTTAATATGACATGAAATGGTTCTTTTTTTTCTTATCAAAGAACACAGACGTTCACTGGTTATCAATAACTGAAGGGTCAATGTGAAGCAGGCTGCCAAGCAGCTGCTCCTCATCACAGTCTCTTACTGGGAGACCCCCGCAAAAACAAACTCCCCAGAAGATGACAATGAGCCGCAATACAGCTGGAAACCATTAGAAACAAAAGTTGAGACTGTGTGACTTCCATTCAGAAAACTCCAAACACTGACACGGTCTGAGCCCAGTCTTATGGTCTCAAGTAAACACCCTCTAGAACTATGGTTTTAACCAGACGGTTCTGTGTGTGATCTGATTGATCAGTCATGGAAATACATGCGTCTTTAAATCAAGTTTGTCCTCAAGACATTTTCACTTGCTCTAATGATTTGATTTGACCTCAGGCTACACTTCAGCACACTGGCTCTTTGTGACAAGCGTTGAGCATCCAGGAAAACAAAGTTTGTGTCAACCCCTCAGATTATTCTCTCATAGACACTGACCAGAAGAAAACCAAATTTGCAAAAGATAAAATTGTGGATTTTTGGTATTAAGAATCAACTGGAGGAGAGGAGACGGAGAGGAGGCCAGTCATACGGAAACAAGACCAGATAATGATCTCATTTTAGGGAGTTGGGTTGGGGGGTGATGAATGAGAATGGCCAAAAACAATTGCTTCAATAGGGAAATAGGAAATTACTTAGCGAAAGTGCTTGGTCCATTAATGTGGCTGGGACATGAACCAAGACTTCCTGAATTGACAGGAAGCCATACACATGTCTCCACTGAGTGATAGAGTGTGTACAGGAAAAGGGCGGGGCCGGCGGAGGCTTGTGGACCTGGCACGCCGAGACAAAAACATTGTGTGATGAGCGCCACTAAGTGTGTTCAGAGGCAGCGATGGCCATTCATCTCCACCAGTCAGGCCTCCATGGCAGTGATTAGCATTGTCATGCTCCCTTCCAGGCCTTCTTTGCAGATGGCCCGCACGCTGGAGGTGCCAACATAAGAGTGGCTGTTCTCTCTCCCATAATCACTCTCTGCTGGCCTCTGCTCTCATCTTTCCTCTTTATTTCCATTTCTGGTCTCTTCATTACAGCTCTGTATTATCAGGAACAAACTTAGCGGTGAATTTAACTCCGGTGCACAAATGTTCTGTTTCTTTGGACTTCTTCATATTGGCTGGGCCAACATTTGATCTTTTTTATTTAATAGAGTCGGTTTTATGCTGCAATATGGGGGAAAACACACACATAAAAAAAACCCCATTGCTGTAGAAGATGACGGTTTAGCCCAGCAGAGGGAGAGGTCTGATCAGCACACTGCCTGGGGCACTACAGGGCTGCCCTGGGCTCTTCACACACTCTGGAGTTATACACACAGCAATTAGGGCCCGACCATGAGGCGTGTGGAGAAGAAAGCGGCGCAGACAAATCGGACATGACATGTCAGTTTGATACCACATCATCAAATGTCTGATCATCATCAGATGTCTGTTTAACTCATTCTGAACCTTCGGTAACCATCTCTGAGTCCATGCGTGTCCTGGTGCTGCTACTGTGTGTACTTTCTACTCTCTCTACCTCTACTCTCATGAAAAGTTCACATTATGGGGCTAATAATTAAAGCACGTCTGTATGAACTGTACTGCCTCCGTGTGTGTGTGTGTGTGTGTGTGTCAGACTCTGTGACGTGATACAGGGGGACAGCACCGCTATTAAATATCCATCACGCCACGCCACATCGGTTCTAATGCAATCAGGAACACATGAGCACATCTGCTTAGTCCCGCTACCATCCACAATGATTAAGTAAGTCTTTAATTTCACAGACAAATAAAAAATGCAGGAAAGCTTCATCAAAAATGGAAATTACCTGTCTCTTCACATGACACTTAGCCACGACAGAGATGGAGCTCAAACGGAAGTCTGAAGACTATTGTGGAACAGCGAGACATGGACGGCTGTGGCCTCCTGATGGAGGTTAGTCTGAGGAGATGTGGACTATCATGATGTTGGCTCTGTAACCATCGTCATTTCTGAAATGTGAGATGAAAATGAGATGTCATAAAACAAAAAAACATTTTCAATAATCATTTGGAGCAGAATGAATATCAATGTCTGTATTGAATAATGAATAATGACCTTGCTAATGTTTAATGAACTTAAAAAACAAAAGGAATAGCTCTTGTTTATCTTGTACTGACTACAATCATGTCAGTTATGTGCTGTTAATACACAGTAAAACTTTCTGTTGGATGCAGTTAAAAATACCTAAGCCTAAAAACAAACATGTCTATCATATTTGCTATACAGACAGAGGAGCTGCCTCTAGTGTTCTGTTTTTAAAATATTGATGGCCAAATGTGTTTTTGTCTCTTGAATGAACATGGTTGTGATTAAAATGTTGCCAAAAAACGTATCAAATTGTATAAAATAAAAAATCTCAAAAACAAAACTTTTTGGGGTACTTTATACTACAGTTGTAATAATACCTGTTACGGTGTGTTTTTGTTTGTATTTTTCTTCATTCTGTCTAACTTTGATCTTTTCATCTGCGATGCTGTAGTTTATCCAAAATCATCAGACTAAATTAACAGAGAAATTTAATTTGTGTCATTCCATCTGAGTTTTGTAATAAGCCAAGTTCTTGGTCAGGGATATTTCCCCGAGCCTTCCGCTACCCTTCTAGGAATAAATCCTATCTTTGTGTGTGATAGTTAGGTAATGATGATACCGTAGGGGTGGGTGGGTGGTGGGGGCATTTGGGGTCAAAAACAAGGGTACTCTCGAAGTGGGTGAAGTAAGGAGCTGGGGCTACGGAAGTACATGCTACATTAGCTCTCACTTCACCTATAGATCCCACAAATGATCTACTGATCTTGTCAACTACTGGGTGGGAGGGTTTGGGGTAGCAAGTGAGTTTACACGAGCCTGGAGGCGTACAGATAAATCACAATTCACTCAGGGAGCAGTCACACTCAATGACATATTCACTGGCTGCCTCTACAGCTCATTTGATAACGCTCTTGCCGGGCCATTCATTTCTCTGAAGGATGAAAGGGAGGCTGAAAATGTCATCAGCTCACTGAGGCAGAGCCGCCACTGACTCAGAATAAAGAGGAAGGGAGGTGCCTCATAATTAATTAAGTTTTTTAACCCTGCTACAGCCAAAGAGACATTCCACTATTTTCAGGGGTCTCTTTCAATTAGACACGCCTTGTAATTAAATGCTGTGTCAGAGTGCTGTTGGAGCTTGCCAGATTTATGTCCCAGGATAAGTTACTGCCATTCATTATCATGATGGAAAGCGCCGCCGAAAATTAATATTGTTACAGAGTCCCTTTAGGAAAGCTGTAAAAGTTGCATAATAATGGAAATGTCTTCTCCTCTTGTCACCGCTCACATTCGCCACACATGAAATGTTATTGTTTAAACCTAAGGACATTTAGCAGAGAGGATGAGTTATCATGAAACACAATAAAAAAATTTCAATCACTGATATGAGAGTGGGGCTGGTTCTCAGGTTAGCTAACATTTAGTTGTTTCTTTCTGTAAAGGTAAACATATCTTCATATTCAGCAGCTCTGAATCAACACAATCAATTCTGAGTGATTTTCAGGTGATTTTATTTATTGTTTATTGTTTTATTTAAACTGTTATTCATTTCTGTATTTATCTAACCATCTTTTGTGGCACATTTTGAAGTGACGGAAAGTTTTTTTAATATAGTAATAGTTAGTAGGTTAGGTTAAATGTAAATGTAATTGTAAATTAACTGTTTTTGCTTGAGTTAACCTATAAAAAAATAAATTGTAAATTAACTGTTTTTGCTTGAGTTAGCCTATAAAAAAAACAAAAACAAAAAGACTGTGACTTGTTTTTAAATACCAACCAATACTAGGACCAACAACTTCACAGATGTGAATTTTAGTAATTTATACTTAGCTTTAAATTTATATTTAGCTGGAGAAATCCACGCCAGTACCCCATTTTTAAAAACTTTTATTTACCTTTTTTAGCCAGTTACATGCAGAGTGAAGTGGTCCACCTTTAAGGTTATTAAAACCTGCCCTTTCATAATGTGTTGGCAGAAACACCACCACCATGGCCTGTTTGGTTATGATGGAACAGCAGCCTTGTGGTAGGCATAAATTAATTGCAACTGCAACTTTAAGAACACTGCTTTACTTATTGCTAATTGTTGTCTTCTGCACTAACAAAAACAGCAGTGAGGTTTGAATTACTGAGCACATCAGGATGGAGGTCCAGGCTGCAGCCGGTGACGGGAACAGAACGCAGTGATGACTTTTTCTATAATGGCTCTTTTATGTGTGTCTATAATTTGGATTTGTCCAGTGGAGGTTTGAGTAAGTAATGTTCTCCAAGTCATCAACGAACACCATGAGAAAAGCTCTGCATGGACTGGGTTAATTTAATGTGTGTTCTCCTTAAGTAAGTCGTCATAAAATAAACACCTAATGTAGCAGCAGAAATGAAGAGCAGGACCCTCCACTCTCAGCCTTTTCTATGGCGTTTAGTGACGACTGCACTGCTTAAGGCAGTGGTTCTCAGACTGAGGTGTGGGCCCCTTTATGTGACCATGAAGCTATTGCAGCCTGGTTTCAGATGGGCAAAAGAATTTAATGCAGATTTGGTGCAAATTTATTTGAATTTATTTATTTTAATAACCTTGCATTTATTATTTAACTCCATTAAAAATAAATAATTAAAAATATGTGATACAAATATATTATAATAAATTACAATTAAAAAAACAAATGTATCGTAAAACTATGTGGGAACAAGCATACGAAACTAGGGGTCAAACTGTTAGGCAACACAACTTACAACTCTTCCACTGTGTGGGTATTAAAAGGCTACGTAAAAAATTATATTAAAAAAAAAAGGTAAAAGTCACTGGTGTACAACACCAACCATGGTAAAACCACTGGATGCCTCCCTGTGGTTTACTCACCGTCGCCCTCTACTCTACTGCTCGGTGAAAACCCCCTGTCAGCGTTTTATACGTCCTTGATTTGTTCTCTCCATCTAATGTTCTGTTTGGGTTCTCCACATAATTACATTAGTCTGTAACAGAATTGGCCATTTAAGGCTAAAACAATGAAGGCTGTTGTAATTCCCGCCGTCACAGGGGCAATAAATGTGCAGTGTTTTTTTTTATCCGGCTTGTTTCCCCTCATGTAGACAGCTATTTACATGGTTACATTAATGTAAGTGCCATGTTCCATCCAGGATCACTGAAGCAGAACTACTAGAAGACAATCCTAGCTACAGCGGTAATGCTCCAGGCACCAAAGATTGAGCAGCAGTGCAGTTAATGGAAATAAGTAAAGAATTCCCTCATTCACTGCAGCAGAGAAAAAAGAAAGGCCAGGAGCAGAGGGTGAATAAAACAACACTTGCCATCAGGCTAAAGTAACGCTGTCAGGGTGTAATTGCTGAACTCTGCACTTCATCTGAGGATTATTTTATTTCTGAGCTGCAGAGGTGACAGGGGAACCACGCAGACAGTACAAGAGCTTTGGGAGACACGGTGGAAAAACAAGGTTCTCCGACCCCTGTATCATTTACACCAGGGACCCTGCTAACACAAGCTAGCATTCAACAGAAGGTCAGTGGTATTTACTTTTAAAGTGGCTATGGCTGTACCTAGTTTGGTTTATGAGACGCAGGAAAAAAAAAGGAAGGAAGGAAGGAAGGAATATATATATATAATAATATATAATATATGATGTCATCTGCAGTTGTGAAAATCATCACTATGGGTCTAATAAAGGACTTTTCTGATCTGATTAAGATGATACAGAACCATAAATCATTTTTGAACTTTTTAATTTTTTTGTTCAAAAGCAATTGAGAACAGCAGAACAACTTGAGAACAACTTTTTATTAAGCACTATGCCAAATTTTGAGGATCAGTCAACCCAATAAAAACAAACCTTAAATCATGATGAGTCCATGCAAAGACACACTAAGCCAAAGCCATCCAAAGTGGAATTGTCATTTTTTTCAAATTTTGTTTTGCATCAACTTGGATCGGATCTTTCAAAATTTTGAACAGAACACAAAGTCCTCCAGGCACTTTACAGACACCAGCAGTTTTAAATAAGAAATATATATATATAAACTACTGTCTTAAAAAGCAGCAGATGTTCTGTTTACATCCCAAAGTGCAAATTTTTTTTTGGCTAACTTGGTTAGCTTGAGCTGCTCATGGCCAAACAACAAACTACCACTCTCTTCTTTCAGGAAGTTGTGAATAGTGACTCAGAGTCCAGCCACAGTTAGGGTTTCTAAGACTGAATTAAGTCAGTCATTAGTTTATTCCAAGCCAATACACATCTACATTAGGTACATTTAGGTCCATCTGCATCAGATATTTACATTTGATAACTGTATTTGTCATGTCCTGATCCAAACCTGTATGACAGAGATAACTTTGGATGAATGTCATGGTAGAATATTTACAGTAATTTTATCTTTGAGTTTTTAACACACGAGTCTGCTTCTTGTTGCTATTTGGGCAAAAGTTACATTTAGACTGAGATGAAAAACAAAAAAAAACAAAAAACAACCTGTATATAAAGAGATGAGTCACAACCAAAAGCTCATTGGTGGACCAATGATTTAAAAACAACAAACACAGACGGGCAGCACTGCATCTGTGATCAACTCCACAACACAAAGATTACCTATTCAATAAAATCCAATAGCGTAGTGTGTGTTTGTGTGAGATGAAAAACGTTTGTGTGTGTGTGCGCGCGTGTGTGTGTCATGAGGCTCCTGACAAGCATGACTTCAAAAGCATGTGGTTGGAGATGAATGCAGCAGTAATGGGGGTGGAGGGCATGATTAGCGGCCCACTTGACTTCTCTCCCTGTCATGTGTGCTGTGTATACACAGCATCAGTCACCTCCTCATCACCTAATTAACTCCTTCACCTTTACACAACAAAGTAGGGTTGACTTCAAACCGCTCTGTCTGACTGATCTGACACAAATGTTTTATGAGTATTTGGGAATAAAAGATGATTTCTGAAGGTGCAACACACATTTCTAATAGCCATCAAACTCCTCAGCAGCGATTTCTCTTTTTAAGGATGATTAAAGTTGCTGCTGGATTTGGAAGGCTTACCTGACCCACCTGCTAGCAATTTTCTATGAAATGGCAAGGCAGTGTTATGAACTCTGCACTCTTAACTCACATGCACAGAGAGAGAGAGAGAGAGAGAGGGAGAGGGAGAGAGGGAGAGAGAGCGACCTGCTAAGCCTGGTGCTCTCGGCTGCAGCAGTCCAGCTCCAGCTAAAACATCAACAAATTACAGCCTGAGGGCAGACTTTTCTGCCCCAGAGTTCAATGCTGCTTGTTGGCCACTGTCTGAGGTTTGTCAATTCCAGGCGTCTCTTGTTTCAGGGTTTTGTCCTCATTTGGCAGCTTCCACACGTATTTCACACACAACAAACCTGTGTATTAATACTTTGTACTCTTCCTATTCCAGAAAGAAGGTGAAGGGGTGTTTGTACCAGACCCACGTCATTGGACGGGGCTGCTACACCCTGGTCAGGTCTTCAGTCCATTACAGCAACACAACAAAAGATGTGTTTCAGTTCAATTCAATTTGATTGATGAAGCACCTTCAAAAAAGGCAAGGTTGAAGAAAAGTTCTGTATACAACAATAAAAGTATAATGAATCGCAGGATAGCTGTGGATTAATCATGATTAATCATTAATAATAATGATTGTAATTTAATTTATTATCAACATTCCTACATATGATAAATCTTTTGTTGTTTCTCTGCTGTGACAGAAAAACAGCAAGTAGATGTGTTTTTATTTGTTAATATATATATATAT
>NC_024311.1:16039848-16045337 GCF_000523025.1 Cynoglossus semilaevis | reverse complement strand
AGTTAAAGCAATTTGATTTTTTTTTTTAAAGAAAGCAATTAATATATTTTCTCTGAATCATTGAGGCTCAGTAAGACTAGTGTTTCTCAAGGTGTTTCTTAAATATTTCTTCACTGAAAAACACCACTTGGAGTTTCTACTTTTAGGCGCTCCAACTGCAGTCCTAAATATTCTTCTGTTTTCTGTGAGGTGCATGTGTAAAACAATCTGCTTGATGCTCAAGCTAACAGCAATTTTGGAATATGCGACACTTAAAATCCACTGTCCTGATAGAGGAGATGTGACGATGTGTGTGTACATTATGCTCGTATTATACAGTATGCCTATGTAAACGTGTGTGTGTGTGTTTAGGCGTGAGGTGGGGGGTCTTTGTGTCCCGTTGGTGATCCAGACCTGATTTCATTCTCCGAGTGTCTGGGATCTGCTTGGCATGCTCTGCGTCTCCTTTCTCTCCTGCTATAGGCTCCACTGGCTATAGCTTGTGGCGCTCCCAGAGGAGTGAGCTCTTTCCACTAACAAAATGCAAAATACAAAATTAATAAAAACACCCTTTGAAACCGACAAATATGCCCCAGGCAAACTATCGGCCCGTCGGCTCCTTAAAATTTAATCAGTATTTTTTTCTTTATTTATTTATTTTCCATGGCCGTGCTCATCTTTTTAATAACACGTTGCCCAGACTGTCTGTATACAAAGTTTTCCTCTGTCAAGAATTACATGGGGCCTGTCAGTTCATGGTCTCTCTCCCTCAGGGGGCTTTCTCAGGAGAATAAACTAAGCAGATTAAAAACAAAAAAAAACCCCAAAAACCTCAGTCCTTGTTCTCACCTACTCTGGTTTATTCCATTTACTCTACGTCTGACCGTCACAGGGACCTCCAACCTGGAAGGTCCTGAGTGATGATGTAGAAAAGGACTTCTGTCTGGACCACTGCACCATGGGTAAGCAGTACTTCAAGTGGAAAATGGTATATGTTGCATGGTAACACTGAATTCAAAACTCTAGAAGACTGATTTAACATGCACTCATTATAATTTAATTATATTAACACTGACTTTCAGCGTGAGATGACAGACTGTCAGGACTTTATCTAAGTGTCAATCATGATCTCCATCCATCTATCTATCAGAGCCTGTGTGCACAGCTCTACCACAGGAAGGATGACTAACTGGCAGCAGCAGAGATTCACACACATTTACACATTAGCACCTATTTTATGGTCCCAGTGTTCTTGTGCATTTATTTCTATGTGATTAAATGAACTCCTTCTGTTATAGGTGGGCAGGATTCAGCCCGCATGCCAACAGTTGATAATCACTGATGTACATTAGGTGGTCTCTTAGAGGGCCAATAACTGTAAATACTGCCTGGTGTGCATCAAACGTAACAGAGAAAAGGAGATAAAAATTGTATATGTGCGTATGTGAAATGTAAATGTAAAATACATTTCTGAGTTTTCAAATTTTACACCATAAATAAACACTGAGTGTCTAAAATATCAACCCCACTGTATGAACAAACGTGATCTTTTTGTTATTTTTTGCTGCAAATTAAAATGCAGACATTATATCTTAAAAATGTGATCATTGCTTGCAAATATTTCTGCTGTTACCAATCTGATGTTCACCATACCATCCTTGTTCTTTTTTCCGCTGCATGTCACACATTAGTGACTCCGAGAGAAATTCCCTCTGGCAGTTTGTTTTTTTTTTTTTTTTTTTTTGCCTCTCCTCTGTGTAAAAAGCTTCCAGTTTTGTGCAGCTTCTTTGCTTTTCTTACTTTCTTAGTTATTAATTAAGACCATGAGAGTCGATGCTTTCAGCAGAGAACTGGCCCAAGACAAGAAATGCTTGAACTTCTTTGCCATAAATATTAAAAAGCAATATATTATGCATATTATTCTTTAAATACCACATAAAGTGTGTTTTTGTGGCGAAATCTTAATTTTGCATATGCTTTTAAGTAACGTACATTAATTAATAATTAGCATTAAATTGATGGAGCCCGCTTTGGTTCTGTCAATCAAACTTGCACAAACCCCCTCTGACACTTTTCTGTCTCACTCCACTCCCAGCTGCCAGGCCATCATTGTTCACGCCAACATCTCAGAGTGGAGCAGAATCAGCACATACTCTGCCACCCAGCACTCTGATAGCTGTACTTAGTACACTACCAAGGTCATTAAAGGAAATGTGGGGTTTAAAAAAAAAATCACAAGTGCAGTTCATCTGTAATATTTACCATGACATCACCGTTGAAGAAACAACAGGGAGTGAGAGAGGAAGTGATGTTCCTGGACCACACCAGGTTCCATTTAATTAATTTTAATTTTAAGTTTAATTTTGTCTTTTGCATAATGTTCTCCCATTGACACCATTTAAGTTGAAGTCTTCTCATAAGATAATAGTTTTGTTTTTTTAATCACAAACGATGGAAGAGCCATGGGGACAGTGCTCAGATTTTTTTTTTTTTTGGTCATATTTCCCTTGGTTTCCTTTTTCTCAGGCCAGCTGACAGACATTCCTGGACCTGGGACGAAATAATCCCAGGTTTGTGTAACTCTTTTACAACTTTTACTTTTTGTAACTCACTAGTCAGAGAGTAGACGTAACTGAAACTTCTCTCTCCCCTCGCAGAGCATCATCATCATGACAGCAGTAAAGTCACTGTTGGACAAATGTGTTCATTTTCTACCATAATTCATTTGAGTCTTCGTAGATTTGTATCAAGTGGGACAACTGCCGCCCCCCCACCCCACCTTCACTGAATTTGCCTTCATTTAAACAGAAACGCGGGTGAGTTTCAAGGGACAGTGCCTTTGATGTGAGCAATTTATGAGGCTAATTATACAAACAGGATAATAACAATGGAGAATACAAGCAGTCTGTGCGTTTGTGTTTACCCCTCCTGTGGTAACATCACAGAGAGGTCCTTAAGCCATACCAAAACACGTGACGCGTGGCACATTCACACACACAGGACTTCGTGACAACAAAAAAAAAGCAGCCGGATTAATCCTCAGTTGTCCGCGGATCATAATGATCATAATAACAACAAACAATGAAAAATGCCTGACATCAAAGGAAATGATATGCATTTAAAATGACATCGAGTTTGAAAAAAAAAAAAAGAAAAGACAAACGCAGGATTGTTGATGCTCCGACTTCCTCCTGGAGTTACTTGACATCATTTTCTATCTAGCTGCAGGACAATACTTGCATTATCATGCGAGCCCCTTAGCCCAGGCTAACAGAGCGCTTGTTTGCATATTTATTGTATATTTGCACATTCATGCACTGCTCCCAACTTCTCAGTAAGATTGGCTCAGTGTCATTATTTTCTCTCTGTTGTGTCTCTTCCAGACACAGGTCTATGGAGGACAGAGAAAGACGAAGAGTTACACTTTCAGACAGGAATCCATTTAAAAGGCCTGCGATAACAAGCTTCTCTCTCTCTGTGACGTTTGTTCAAAACCTTGTACAGACATTAAATACAAAAGCCTCAGATGTTCTTCAAAAAAAAAAAAGACAACGGTGGTAAATTTTTCATACAAAACACGGATTCCACCTGTTCAGTTGAAACAAATGGGCACCTCTGCACGGAGCCATCTTTCATCATGCGGCCTATTTTTTACAGCATGCCTTTTCACTCGCCCATGCATTAGAAGTGCTTTAAATTTGGAATCACAGCACTCTTCAGGTTCAAATAATGAGCATTTAATTATTGACAGGGAATGAATATTTAACAGAGACACTGGTGACTGACTCTGTTGGCCTCATATGGAGCGATATGAAGGAGGACATGTGGTCTCCATTACCCAGAAGCACTCAATACGCAATGAAATCGCAGCATTGCCATTTTAGACCTAAGCCGTATCAGTCATGAGTACAGGTCTGCAGCTGTGCCAACTACGAATATTACTTCATTGCAATACATCCAGTGTAATGTATACATTATTTTGTGTATTTTGGCACACGTCTAATTGAGGGCTGTTGAAATAGTCAAATGTCACAATTAATAATGATGCCAATTATCATGATTAATTGTGATTGTTATAAAGTATGATTAATTAAGGTAAATCAGCATTCTCAAATATGCCCATATAAAACTGTATACTTCTGAAAAGGTAGGTACATGTATGTGTTTCACACCAGTTTTGAAGTAATCATGGAACTGTTTCTCAATAAAGTCTCAAAAATACAAAATATTTATAATATATACAATTGTTATCATTTTAAAATGAGATTCACAGACTTTGATTTTAGATATTATTATTCATCTTGAGCTTGTAGAATGTGTCCATTGTCACAGTTGTCGAGAAATTCCTTCAAAATTTTAATAACTGTTTTAAGTCCCTGACAATCCATTGGACAGATCTGTCAGTCAGCTCCACAGTTGTTGCCACAGTGACTCAGTGTCAGTGTACAGAAGATTACACCGTCAATTATTGACGAAACTTGTACCGAAAATGTGCTGTTGGTCATTTGCAGCTGCACCTAAATGGATTTTATTTCCACTTTAATCCCACATTCTGGTGTGGAACAGTCTTCACCCGTCAGCCCAGCAGGCTTTGCCAACAGTTTACAAATGTGCCAGTATTTAAAATGCTATTACTTTAACAAGAAAACTACACATACTTAAATCAGAGTTTCTTTATGTCCGTCCTCACTGACGGAGCTCAGGCCTTGTAATCCTACAGTACTGTATATTTCCTACTCTGCCAGTAATTAAATATGTACCATCCTATTAAAACCTTTTATTGGAGCAAAGAAATATGGCTTTGCTCTGCTGTCACGAAGGTCATTTATGTCCCGTTATAATTAGTTGGATGGCAAGTGGCAAATCATGCCCCAATTTAGCCAGCTTTTCTGGATGTTTTTCTTTTTCTTTTTTTTATTTTGGAGTAAACATTCAGCTCCGGTCAGTGGATTCACAACTCTGAGCTCGTCCCCCCGCCCCTCCTTTGTGGTTTTCCTGTCTGTGTTGGTATAATGGTTAATTTATCCCAAACCTCACCAGCCAAACCCCCTGCAAGGCCTCTGACAGCTGAGAAATGTCATTACAGGCCATAATGAAGAATGAAATCAGTTATACCATCGCCACACGCCCAAAATTTAATTAGCACCTCTGAAGGTCAGCTCAAATGCTTTCCTCATGATGTTTTCATGTGCACACAATGTTTGATTGTACATGCGAGTCCACTTTGATTTTTCTATCAGGGTATGGCACCGCAACAGGAGGGGGGGAAAAAACACACGGAGAATAGTGTAATTATGACATTGAGCGTAAAGTGTAAAACCTATGGCTGCCAGAAAAACAAGAAGTGACACGACAAAGGCAACTGATAAGACATTGAGATTGAAATGAGGTGTGGAGTTGAGCCCTTTTATCATCCACTGCAATTCCTTCACACAATGCATAATTAGAGCTCCTCCTCTGGAGTGACACACGGGCTAAGTGTTGCATCAATTTGCAGATCATTTAGTCTT
>NC_024311.1:16017138-16039818 GCF_000523025.1 Cynoglossus semilaevis | reverse complement strand
AAAAGCTGAAGCATGAAGATGAAAATAGAGTCTGACAGGGAAAAAAAGGGAGTCATGCAAATTATTTTTGTTATTGCACCGTGGTTTGTTTTGTTTTTTTTGTTTTTTTTCCTGCGAATTGTAAGTGATCATTCTGCCTTTTAGTTACAGCTGTCAGCCCTCGTTAATGTGCATTATAAATTGCATCAAAGTGCATAAGGCAGTGCGTGATTAATTTATACAGCTCTTTACATAGAAGGGAGCGTGCAGGTGTTGAGGAGCCTAATGAGTTGGTGTGGGTGGCACATTGGTTTTCAACACTTCATCTGACTGCGGTTTGTTCTGTTAGCTTGAGCGTTTGGCTTTAATAGCAACATAACAGGTCACCATCCTTATTGTTTTTTTTTTTAAATAATTGATATATTTAATATGAGATTCAACACATCAGACTTACAGTTAAATACACAGACATCCAGAGCTGTGTTCATGGAAAAGGTAAAGGTATATACTCTATTACTACTCTATTACAACTATTACTGAGCAACTGCGATGGTCATCTAAAGGAAAAGCTTCAGAAAACAAGAGCTTGTCATCTGCATATAATGACATGTACATATCATGATATATGAAAAAAACTGCTACAAGGAATGAATCAAATTTGGAGCAATTGAATGGCTGTCACTCACTGTTACTTTATAATATAATAATACAATAGAATATAGAATAATATAATGTAAAAACCTCATTTATTGATATTAATTATTCTACTATACTCCTAGTTGAACTGACTTTGTCTGGCCATTGTTTATAAATGACACATCCTATAAAACATAACCAGCATAAAATATTGTGCTTTGTGTTTTTGTGTTTCTTCCATAAATATTTGATCTTTGATAAATACAGTAGTTGTGCTGCGGTGGACTGACCTGAAGGATAAAGGGATGAGCAGACTCCTGGCTCTAATGAGAAGGTCACAGCGCTCTAATTATCACAGTCAGCTTTGTAACATCTGTTGAAAAAGCCAGAGTGAGTGGCATTATAGGACACGGAGTGATCACTTCCTGCCATATATGTAAGCAGACATGGGGCATCAAATAAATAAGTTAAACATTTAGGTCAGTTTAATTCATAAAAGTCAATAGTCATAACGCCAGACCAATAAATAAGACTACGACTGACAGGCTGACTGACCCGGGACTGTAAACTTCTACAAGCTTTACTTTTGCGTATTATTTTTTTTACATTGTCAAAACTGTGTCAATAATCCAATCATCTGGATTAGTCCCAAATAAAAACTGGTGGTTTACGTCATATTCAGGAATGACAATTTACCTTGATCAATCATGATTAATCGTGATTAATCCACAGCTACCGTGATTAATAGGATTAAAAACTGTAATTGATTGACAGCCATAATTATATCTCATTAATATCGGCCATCATTTATGGTAAATGGTCAACACAAAAAATGTGTTTTGTTGATAATGTTATAAATGTAGATGGACAACATGGATGAATGTTTGGCCCAGCTGAACACCATCACCATAACATTTTGAAAAAACAAGTTTGAGAATTTAGTGCCTTCAAATACATTTCAAATATTGTTGAATCTAAATTCCATAAAGAAAAAAATGCATATTTTGACTAATACAACCGTTACATCTATCAATATTTTTTAAAACCCAAAGAACAGAGAGAAGTTCTGCTCCTGGTAATCATCTGTCTTATTAAATGTGACTAAAAGGATCATTTATGAGATTTTTACGTCTTTTCTTTAACAAAAAAAAAGTCCTTCCCTTCTCACACTTTTATCAGTTTTTAACTTTTGATTCTGAGGGGTTGGATTTCACAGTCATCTAATAGGAATATTACAATATTAGAGAACACTGAGATCAAATTATTACTTCTAAACCTTATTAACAAAGACCTAGCTTTTTTGGGACAGCAGTGGAGTTTCCATTTTTACCACCACACACCCTACAGGCCAATGCTAAGAAGTGCTCATCATAATGTACTTAATATTGTAAATGTCCCACTTCAGTTTGTTTTAACAGGTCCTGCTGGAGAGTAAAACGCTTCCTTTCTTCCCTACTTCTGCCTCACTTCTCCTCCTGCCTTATCAATCCACTGCCCTTCTTGTGTACTTGGAACCTCTAATGGATTTCACATGACGACAGACCTGCTCCACACAGGAGCTGGAGGCCGGACTAACTTGACAGCCATTAGTCTGTATATTGGGAGTGCAGTGGAAGATGTTCTCTCTGTTTCCTGTTCCTGTCGTGCGTTGCGCTGAGGCGTCTCCCCGGGGTCGAGCGTGAACGTATCCACTCTGACAAGTGTCTCGCTCCTTTCACTGTGTTCCAGCGAAGCCTATTATCATGAGGTCCTGTGAATGTTGTGCATCAGGGAAGTAGCACATAAAAGAATGATCAGGGAAAGCTTTCAGACACAAGTTGTTTGCACAGACAGGCTCTTTGTTGAACAGAATGGAAACACAGCACAGGGGTGGGGGGGGGCTGTGAGGAGGGGGAGGAGGGGTTCACCTGTTGAATGTCCCCGTGGAGACCCAGGCACTCACACTTGGCATTATGTACCTTATTATTTATGTGTGGCTGTCAGCTAATAATTCATACACCTCTCACCGGAGCACTTTCTGCCATCTTTGAAAGTCACAGCGAGAGACACTTGGCAGTTTTGGAGAGACGTCCAGGGTCTCATCAGAGTTTTGTCTGAACGTTTCATTGCTACTTGTGCTGATATAATGCATCGTCGTGCCGTGAGTGCAGAGTGGTCTTTTTCATTTCCCTTCACTGATTTACTCCTGTCCACATCTTCTTCTTCTTCTGCTTAGCGCATTAGCCGACGGGTCGCTGTTGAGCTGATGATTTGGAGATACCGGGAATTATACAAGCATCGGGTGAAACAGCTCCAAATAAATTTATCATGTATACCTCGATGGTAGAAACGGAAGAATTCTTCTCTCGTTACAGTTGCTATGAAAAAATGATGAGGAACACCGTCATTCCTGAGCACCAGTGTTTCCTCATCTCCTCTCCTAATAGCTGTGATGGCTGACATTGGTCTCAGAGGGTTAAGGGCATTGTTCCCTGATCATGTGACAGGGACATATTTTATGCAAGAGCGAGCCCTGATTAGAGGGTGAGTTTAAATGACAACTAATTAGCCAACCTCTTTAGCCTCGGCGCTACGATCAAACGAGCTGTCATGGCGTACCTGATACAATGATCCTCTCACTCTTGATATGGTATTTTATTCCTCCGCAATTATGCAGCCCCCACTGCACCACATGTGTTTATTGCCTGGAGCACACATGTCAAATTAAAGAGCAGCTTATGCACCTGATATTTAATTATTGCCTGCTGCAGCACCGAGCACAATGGGAAAATGTCAAAGGCAGCAATCTACAGTACTTCACGCAGCAATCGGTACGCTGCCATCACTGAGCACTCATGCACACACACACACACACACACACATGCGACGGGAATTTGAATATTGAATATAAATGGGAACATCTTCCAGCTTGTCTACGCTCAGATGGCTTTTTTACACATTCTTTTGTCACTAAAGGGAATTTGGCGATGAATCGATGGGGAAAAAAGAAGACGCTCGAAGCGTTCATATTTGCCGTCAATACTAATGAAAATCGCAAACAAAACCCTGGTATAGAGTAGAAAAAGAAGAAAAATCTAAATCATTGAAAATATGTGATTGAGCATAGCAATAATTTCTCAACAGCTTTTACATTTTTACTGTAGACAAATGTTTTTTGATGACTGTTAAAGCAAGGATTACATTTAAATGTTTTGTGTTTTTTTTAAAAATTCAATAGATTTAAATTGAATTTAAGTGTGTAAAAATGTTCTTTTTTTCATGTATCTTAAAATAATTTCCCTTCATACTCACTGTTTTACTTTTATTTCATTTTATTTATCTTTTGTGCTGTGTGGGTGTTACCTACACTTAACCACAGTTTAGGTATAAATAGGCTAAATAAATCACGATTCAAATGCTTTTTTTTTCAAATCAGATTTATAAAGGGATAGATAACATTTTCATTTACAGATGAATTTTAAATGTGTTGAGAATTAATTAATATTCAGACTCAAAAGGTTCCTCAGTGTAAGAAAATTTAAACAACTTTCACTCAAGGTCAAAAACACAACTGAATGGCAGCTATTTTTCTGTTTCTAAAGGTAAGACTTTCCTCAACCTTTCAGCAATAAAATCTGAATAATTTGACTGTAAACTAGTTTAGAATAGTTTCAGTTCAGCAGTCGATTCTGAAAGAGGAGAATATAACCAGTCAGTCAGACTGTTGTCAGCCATGTGTTTGTGATGTCGCTGTGGTTCAGATACAGCCATAAAATCGACCTTTTTCTTCGGATAATTCAATTATTTCAAGCCATAAAAGTTTAATCACTCTTGTTCCAGTCTTTGAGATCATTTCTAGGTCTTTGTTTTGTGCTCTTGTCCCCTGACAGATTTACAGCTGCAGCAGGAAGTGATTCTGCTTATTCTGCAGCAAACTCACTGTGTTGCCTTTTTTTTTCGAGAACTTTTTCAATTAAATTATTCCCGTGATTTATTCACACACGATGCTGCGGTCTCGGCGTAAGTGTGTAATTCTTTCTCTCTCCTTGTGCTGTTTCATTGATGTTGCTGTTCTACTAATTATACAGTTCTTGAAAACAGATCATCAGCCGGCCTGATGAGCCGGGCTTTAACTTTTTTCGCTTTGAAATTTTTGTCGTCTCTGGTTCTTGTGCACGTCACATTGTTTTGTGTGCACCAAACTCCACAGATGTCAGCAGAATCTCTGAACATTCTTCATCTAAACACTGTCTTTTATGTGACTTGTCATTAACACGTATTTATCTCTGCAGAGCAGTGGCTGTTTAACACAGTCTGAGCTTTTATGAATGCACTTGATTAAAATATTAATTGCTCCACCTTTAGGGACCTGCTGCTAAAAATGATTGACTTTAATCCTCAGTGAACGTGTATGTCTAATAAAAACAGACACTCATACAGGGTTATAAAAGGGTTCATGTCTATATAAAGGTTATTAAATTAATTCCTCGTGACAAATTAGAATTTCCAATTATTAAAAAAAGAGAAGTAGCATTTTGCAAAACATCAACATTGTTGGAATTGAATTGAACCCAGGTTCTGCGCTAGTTTCTATAGCGCTGCACTATGAAATGACATGTGCACCGAGGCTCTGAGTGGTTGTATGAAAGAATAACACAGCCCTGCAGTGGGAAACATCACTTAACACAGGAATACACACGCCGCTCTGACTGGGAGCCTGCTGGCCAGACGCCCCGGTCTCTGGTGAACGCTGTGTTAACTCACCACCTGCTCTGCTGTATGGTTTGTGACAAATGTTGATCGATGTTACAAGTTTGTACAGATAATTGATTGTCTGGCAAAAGGTAGCAGAACATGAAGGCTTCACTCACCAAACGTCTGGTTTTCATTTGTCTAATCTTCGCATCATTAGTTGTGAGCGTTAGCACTCTGATCATGATGGTGATGCTGGCCCTCCCATCAGTAATAGTAATTATACAGCACTAACAAATACTGGTGAAAAATCAGCTGGACATAATAGCAGCATTTCCTACATCATCCAAACATGGAAGTCAAGATTAGATTTAGAGATTTGTTGGGAAATGTTTAAATTTGTTTCTTGGCTGTAGCTTCAGAAGTGTCTTATTAGCAGCAGTATTCTTTGATATTCTGTATTAATACCAAGTTTGAACCGGCTCTGCTTATTCAGACATGACACGTAGACTAGATTGTTTTCATTATTTTTCAGCATTTATGTGTGTTTTGCGTATTTATTATTTCCCAGTGTTCAGTTTGAAGTACTTTTTCTTTTGTTTTTCCACACAGTAATATATGAGTAAAACTTTTGTTGACCCACTCAAGGCAAAAAAAAAAACACAATACTTTGGATGAAACAGGGCTATAATCCTCAAATATTGGGTTATTTTCTACCTTGTGAAGGCTTGAGAGTCTCTTTTTTTTTTTTTTTTTCCCGGGGCTGCTCTCAGTTGGATGTAAGCTGACAGATGATTCCTAGAAGCCTAACCTTTAGAATTGACCTGAATATGAAACATATCCATATACATGTCAAAATAAAATTATATATATATATATCCCGGCCGAGTAAAGCTTGAACTGGTAACATTCATGGCAAACTTTGACCACAAAGAGGCGGCTGTGCTGTATGAGGAATGCACTTACAAGCTGCAGGTCAGTAATTACTCTTTTTACAAACACTCTGTGTATGTGTGTGCGCGTGTGTGTGTGTATATAAAAGCTTTAACAGGGAGGAACGCAGCGGTCCACCCAGAGCCCTTCTGTAGGAGAGCACTGTTGCAGACAGCACCTGTTCAGTAGATGCAGGAGAGGAATGTAAGAGCAGGGAAAGTTTCTTTCAGCGAGCCCCAGATGCCAGTATAACACAGATGTTGTAGTGTTTGCTCCAAAACCACAATCACAACATATGGTAATTGCTGCAGAATTATTTTCTGGCCAGCTCTCTAACCAGGGACTGATAAAATGGAGAAGTCAGCTACCGATGCTCTGTGGAATGAACACCTGCCAAATCTAACTACATGAGATGTCAGTGCTGTGAATGAAGGGCCACCAGGTAAAGCCATTAGGGCGGGTGATGGCCAGAGCAATCTGAGAGGCCACGGGTGAATGAATCCACAGATGTTTCACTCAACGTCCTCCACAAAGTTGATTGTTTGTGATCCTGCTTGTATCGAACGTCCAGCAGAGCATGTCGTAAATGCTGCAATCTTCAGGACGCCGAAAAAAAGGTGTGAGAATTTGGAGATGAAATCAAAGTTAAAAGTTAAAAAACAACGCTGTTTAGAAATGAGTAGCCTGTTGATTTTCGTTTGGATTTCTAGCATGTTTGGCAGTTATATTTGACGTGCAGTCATCTTAAGAGGATATTTTGAGATGCCTGTTGTCTTTATCACCGCAGGTACAAGTGTGTTCACGTGCAATGCGGTAAAACACAAAACGAAAAAAGACAATAATTGAGGAGGAAAGCAAAAGCTGTTTTGACAGAGGAACCAGAGTGGAGTCTATTGGTCCTCACATTTATTTACACTTGACAAGTTAATTATTCTGACAAATTCTAAGAGTACTTTTTTTTTCTAAAAAAAAAGAGAAGGGGAACGGGGGGCATAAAAACACATTATTTGACACTGTTTTCACAAACATGTTTTGCTTTGCTGACAGCACAGCATGAACCTTTTCTTGTACGTAATTTGCAGCAGAAATAAATGACCAAAGTAAGACGTAATGTGTAATTGAGGTTATTAAGTTAGGTTATTTTTTTTTGTTTGTTTTGAATCCGGTTCGGTGTTAAGTTTATGTGCTACATCTAGGATTTTATTTTTAAAATATTATTACAACTACCGCTTTGGCTAAATGTTGAGACACGGTTACACTCAAGCACCAAAATGACAATAATTTAAAAAAAAAAAAAAAAGAGTTTTACCTTATTTTAATGTACAAAAAATATGGTAAAAATTAAAAATTTAATAAAATAAATAAATTAAAAATTATTACAACATAAACTAAAGTGTGTTATGACTGGAAGTTAACATACAGGATGCGGGTATTTAAGGCTTTAACGTTTCCATTCAACTTATTTGACCTCTATCTCAGGTGGGTAGGTTCATACAAAATAATAAACATCCATTTTATGACCAGTGGAATTCAAGAACATTTATGATTTTCCTCCTCAAATATCTCAATGTGCTAAAATATGCCAGGTCTGCCTTATAAACCAAACTGATTGTTGAGCAGGATGTGGGAAATTCCACTACACTGGACATAAGACTCCAATTGGGCAGTAAGGTAATGAGGTAGAAAAAAAATAAAACAATAGTTTTTATTTTTATTTTTTTGTTATGTCAATAAATCAACAGGGTTTTTACTCCTCAGTTTGCTGCCAGGGTTTTTGTATGTGCCTGATACTGTGTTCTATCACTTTTAGAATGTAGCTGTCATCCTGGAAATGTTCTTTCTAGGCGCTGCGATGCTTATGTTGTCTTCGAGTCCTTTTCTGCAAAACAAAATGTTGCCTCCCTGTCAGATTGACTCATATTCCCACTGTGGTTGAAGCACCTCTGAAACATAGTTAGGGATTTGTGATGCATTCAGTAATATCCAGGAGCAGCCACATTTTATCTCACTAGCAAAGCGTGACTTTACCAGCACTCACCCAAGATATTAAATCACTGAGCTTTTCTTAATTGTAAATGTTCAAATGTGGTTGTTTAGTTTTCCAGGCTGTGTATGTATGCGCGTGTGTGTGTGTGTACGTGTGTGTGGAATGTGTTTCTCTTGAATTCAACCATTATTCATCCATAGCTCAGATGCAGCCGATAGGGTTGGTTAGAAAATGAGCCCTGTTCTGTTTCTCAAGTGAGTGTTTTTAGTTCAGGGTAAACACACATGCTTTCACACATAACTACACACGCAGATACACAAACACACGGGCACATGCAGTGCAAACTACAGAGCCAGTAAAGAAACTTGAGGGTAATAATAAATGAGGAGAATCAGACTTTTTCTCCACTGAGTTTCTGGCTCCACCATCTGGTCTTTCTAATGACAAGCATCACTTGCACTGATCTGCTGCTAATGATATATATTCAATAACATGGTGCAGCCTACATGTATCAGACTGCACATCCTGGTTGTGTGGTTTTAATTTAGATTTTCTTTTTTTTAATGTGATTTTATTGATTAGCTCTACGTGGCTTTAATTTGCCATTGTAACCTGTAAAACATCATCCTGAGTTTAAAGCTTCTCAACATGACTGACTATTGATTACCAGAGCCAGAAAATGTCCTTTAAATGTTAAATGCTTGAACAAATAAGGACCTATTTAATTATTTATCATTTTTTATCCAACAGGGTTCCTGAGAAGGCGATGGCTCACGTACACAGATCTCATTACAGCAGCCTTATTAGGTTGATAGTGTTTTGCTTGTCAGTGACATAAAAACAGATTACTGCTCTTAAGTAACACATGCATGTGTATATATAAAATAGATATACATACAACTGAAACCTGTTGTAAAGAAAAACAACAGATTTAAAAATTTAAAGAATTTGATTGTAACATTTGCAATGACTCAATCATTTAAATATTTCTCTCACTAATGAAGTAACAGACAGTAATCATTCATCAAACACCTCCCTTCATCTACACAGGTAATGTAAACTGGTTTAATAATGGTTTTCTGAATGTCAAATCTCAGTGTTCTGACTTTCTGTTCCACCTCCTCCACATGTTGGTGTCACTGCTGAAGAGAACAGAGACTTGGTTTCCCTCCATTAAGGCAGTATTGGAAAACTAACCATGCAGAAAGTAAGCTTTCTTGTTCAAATGCATGAGCACTAAACACCACCTCCAGTGATTTAGTTCTCCTGACAGAAAGAACAGATACTGAATTACATCAGAACTCACTCACTCACTGCTCAGACAGTAAAAACCACCACCAAACAGCAATGTGTTTCCCCCAGGGAACAAAAACGTATCATACTGATCAAATACAGTCTACATCCAAAGATTATTCTCCATAGGAAATAAAGATTCAATTAACTCTCCAGTGTTATTGTTGCATGTGCTGTGTCTATGTTGTCCACAATTATCAGCGTTCCACCTTAGCAGATATCAGGTGGTAAAAAAGCATATTTTATACATTTAAAAAATATATAATAAATCAATTGGGGATAATAATTTCACTTTGTGAGATATAGAGTTAAACTGAGTAAATGCAATTTATTTATGAAAGACATTGTATAAATAAGAATACATAAAAAGATACAAATTACAGAAGGTAAAATATTAACCGATTGAGATAATGCAGCTAATCTTAGGACAGTATTGTCTCATTAAAGAGGCAGTTAAATAATGATTATACTGTAATTATAGTTCAATGAAATCTGTATCTTAATGTATCGCACGTTTGTTTAAAAAAAAGAGATAATTTTCCTGCTATTATGGAATTCAAGCCACCTTTAAGTAATTCACTTCAACAACACCTTAATATTGATCTCACAAATAATAATATTGAACTGAGAGTGGAGAAAATAAATAAAAATACAATTCAAATGAAGTGATGGAAATGGAACTTAGCACAGTGAGTAGCCAATAAGAACTCTTAAGAGTAAAATGGTATTAAGGAATACCGTTTTTTTAAAACAAATGTGACCCATCATTATCCTTTGAGGTTCCTTCCCTCAAAAAAAAAAAAAATCCATTCTATTTCTGAAGAACCCAGCCTCTCTAATTTGATACAAATGCCTTATTTAGAGGTAGAAATCTGCAGAGCTTTGTGGGTAATTAGTGAACATGCTTAGGAATGTTTGGCAGGTGTGTTTGATCAGTGGCAGGGAGCGCAATCATTGTTGACAGAGCGAGAGATGGCACAGGGGAGGAAATGGGAGAGGGTAAGTAGGTGGAGGACAGGGAAGTGTGAAGGCTGAGGGCGGGGTCGTTCTAACTACACCGCCCACTTTTGGGCAACTTTTATCACAGACAAAATGAGCGTGGCCTCAGTATAAAGGGAAATCAATATGAATTGAAAGTATCCATATACAGTATGATAGATCTGGGTATGTTTTAACATAACAATGATCTTTTTTTTATTGATAATCACCCTGTCACCTTTAACCAGGTCTATGATTTTATTCTGTAAATGTAAAGGTGAAATCAATTAAATTAAATCAATACAATGCAAATAAAGTGTAATCTAATGACTACTTTCAAATACATCTTGTCTCTCTGAATTATTAATGTCATTGTATGTGTTTCCATGGGAAGAACGGGGCCTAATTAGAACAGATACACTGGGCTAATTTGCAGATGCCGCAGGCAGAGTTTATATATAAGAGCTAATATTTGAAAGTCAAATTAAAGTTGAAATGGACCATAATAACCGTTAATTAACTCTAGGGGTTTTTTTATTTTTTTTTTATTATTATTATTTTACAGACTTGAGTACATTATTCACAGGCTGGGTGCTTAACATTTCGGACCACTAAGATACATTTCAAAGATCTGAATTATCCTTTGATGTGCTGGTATTCTCTGCAGATTAGATATTATTATAAGATCCCTTTGTAAAAAATTCATTTTATTATCGCTGCATGAAATGCATAGAAATTCCCCACATAACCAACCATTGGTGCAATTAACATCTTCGATCCAGTTCATATTGCTGATAATTTATACAGTCTTTGCACTTCCCCTGTGATCTCTGGGCACGGGCCGACTCTACCACAGCAGCCTGGCATTCAACTGAATAATGTCCATGCTGATAAAAAATGGAAAGGGAAAAAAAACTAACGAACAGAAGTCAACTGTCAGGATAATAAAGACTTCGGGCAAACAGCCGTTCAACAAGCGCACAAACGGCCACAGCAAGTGTAGCGACATCAAACCAATTAAGACTGACAATAAATGTTAGCAGGAGTGGGATTAACGTAACATGACTGGGAAAAAGCAGGCAGTAAACAAGAGCTCGACGGATGATCATTAAATCTATGTCACACAGTGCTGCACATCAGTTGCTGAGTTAAAAATTCCAACATTACAATTAATCTTGTACAAGAGCTCAAGGCCAGGGTTGGATGAAAAGAAAATGAAACGTAAAACATTTCATTTGGAATTTACCCTTCACGTCTTCAGACAGGTGATGATAGCAGCTCACTTTATATTTGTCTATAAAACAGCGTTTGGTGAAATTATGAAGTTTAATTAATTCATTATTCTAATTACTTTTTTAATAGTAACTTAAAAGAGTTAAAAAAAGAGTTGAAAAAAGAGTTAGCATTTAAAAGGAACATACTACGCAAAACTGTCTCTGGGTCCACCCCTTTACTTTTCAGCTCCACCCACACTAACACATCTACCTACGTGCACTGCTTGTTGAAAATGATGTCAGTCTTTAGAAAATCGCTGGTTGTCACTTAATATTATGGGGGTTACACTTCTCTGTTGTTATGGTAAACGGCTTAAGGGCGTGCAGTGGCAACACTTGAAGCACTCTGGGTCCACCCCTTTACTTTTCAGCCCCACCCACAGAGTACTCTGATGTACTGAGTACTCTAGAACTCAATGTTACTATACTGTATTATCTTTAACAACATGGTACACAACCAGTAAGTTAACAAACGTACTACGAACCACCAAGAAACATCCTGGTTATTTGTCTGGGAGCTTTGACTTCTTCTGGCTCAAACCTATATAATAAATCGCTGCCAATTCTCTATGTGAGGTTTCACACTCAGTACGTGAAGTGTGAGTAAACTGAAACTAGGAGATGAGATTTATTTACATTTTGTTTGGCTGTGTACGGTGAGATTTTTCAAATGTAAAAAATGTTCAATCACTAAAAATAAATAAATTAGGAAACACTACTCTAAACTATTCCAGCCAAAAGACAAACTGGAGAAAAATATATAGTTTAGTTATTGTAGTCTCATTGTAGTCTCATTGTTTTACAAGGCCATCATGCAGATGGACTGACATTTAACCTGGCTACTGTAAAATATTACAGTAGCCAGGTTACATGTCGGTCCATCTGCATGAATTCTTGATAATCTGGACCATCATCCAAGATGATGGCATTGTAAAACAAACAAGTCCTGCAGGTTCATGCTGAATGTGAGTTTGCGTTTCATTGTATAGGTTCCTGTTTAACCAAACTGGCCCAGTAAAGCAAGAAAACATGAGAGTGGAGTTTCAATAAAATAATGGGCTTCAATAAGAAGCAAAGACTACTTCCTTCCACTATACAAAGGCTGAAAACTCTGAGAAGTGGAGAATGTCATGGTGGCTAATAAATAGGCAGGATTAACGCATAGCTTTTAATATTCGCGCTGCCTAATGGGCTGACAGTGTTGAATTATCTATAGGTCTCCGTGATTCAAAAAGGACCATCAAACCCAAAGTTGAGAGCAGTGTCTTGTAATTGAATAATACATTACATGTGGCAATTATTTCCGTTAGAAGCAGACTGAGAAATCAATAACCAAGGGATCAAATCAAGGACTGTGAAGCTCTTGTTTCTATTCCCCATGTGACCAATTACATCAGCACAGTTTAAACACCTGCAGTGTCACAGTGATCTGTGACACTTTTCTTGCACACTCTTTTTTACTCGCACTCTCTTTCTCTCTCTCTCTCATGCACAGTGATGTTCACATTGTGCAAGAGACGTTAAAGACCTGGACAAGGGAAAGTTTCTGTATGTGATTTTAATGCACACTGCCAGCCTGTTAACTAATATTAAAATGTTCACACGCTCCAATGTCATTTCAGGACATAATTACAGCATTGTCTCCATGATGAGCTATGCATCAAGGTATAAGCTGTAAATATGAGCTGATGGGAGAGTAATTCATCTTTGTTGGGATAATATGCACCCACAGTCCTGACCTGCAATTATAAATTATGCACCAGGTTTTAGCTCTAGGCAGTATCCTCCCATGACGCGTGTGCTGCTGATTAAGAGGGAGTGAAATGGCTTTGTTTTAATGAACATATCCCACAACACAAAGACAGGGTTTGACTCTATCACGGGTGACGGTGGAGCTCTGACCACCTCTTAGTCAATTTACTTTTGGGCGAGCACAATTTGCTTTATCTGAAATATTCACAGGTTCCAAAAAAAGGGGGCTAAAATCACATCTCATTAAATGTTGATGCTCGTGGTGAGTAAAGAGAACACTGGCTGTATCAAAGAGCTGGTTATGTCCAGTGAATACTAACTGATCTCCTTCTGTACACCAGCAGTGGCTAATTTATAACTGATCCTTACAGTTCCAACAGAACACTAAATGTAATGTGTGTGTATATATAATATTATATATATATATACACACACACATATACCTACATATATAAGTATATATATGGCATATATAAATATACATCTCTATACATAGATATGCACACTGACACACATACATACATTTAAAATTATATATTGATATTTTAAATATATACAAATATGAGTTTATTTATATATATTTTTTTATTATTATTATTAAAGAAAATGTAATTGTGTTCTCCAGCATGTGTAACATCTCCCTCCTCTGAAACTGCAGGCACTGACATGCTTCCTCTCATCTCAGAAATGTGTTGTCAAAACTCAAAACAGTCAATAATGCACAAAGCACATGAGCTCAACCCAGCAATAATAGCCTACGGCAACAGAAAACATGCAGCTGCGGGGACGATTGATTATTAGTCCCATTTGTTTTATTTTGTTCCAATGTTTCTTTATGTACGTGTGCGCACCAAACAAATATATATAAAAAACACTTAATACGTCGTTTTTAACATATTTATTATCTAAAACAGACTAATTCTACACATCCAATTACCAGGGGGTAAATATTTTCTTAAGTTGAACAATTTATTAAATAATGCTAATCAAAGCAAGAAAAAACAAATGTGGTTAATCTAATAGAAATATTAAATCTTAATGCTTCTTTTATTGAAGCATTAGGTGGTTTGAAGTCATTATAGAATCTTGGTGTCCATTCATGACAGGAGAGGAGAAATGCTATGATGGATGCTCACAAAGTTAGCAAAGAGAATCACGGTGTTCATGAAATAAAAATCATTGGCAGCAGTACAGATCCACATTACTCTGATGTAGAGAAGAGTGGGGGAGAGAGAGAGAGAGAGAGAGCAAGTTTTACAGAAGGTTAAAACATCCACAGGCGAGTTGAATGAAGACATGCACAACCAAAGGACTTAACTTCAAAAGAACCTGTGTTTTCAGCTATTCTCTGTGGTGGGCTCGCTTTGGATATTTAATGGCAGTGGATTCCATTTATATGCTCACCTCTCTATTGATATCTGCAAAATACTTTCATCTGTACATTTAAAAATAAAGCCTTCTTGCCAAATTGAAACTTGTTGTTTGAATTTTGTCGTTCAAATTGTTATTCTTCGCGCAGCAGGGAGCCATGCTAACAAGTGGAGAACTTTCCCCTGAAGTGAAGAGCAAGAACAAGAACACACTTGTTTTTTTTTTCGACATAAAAGCTTTTAGATGACCTATGGCTCCAGCCAGACCTTTGACGAAAAAAAATGAGGACAATCAAAAGGACAAATGTGACAGCCCTCCTGTGTGAGGTACAAGATGAATGTGGAACAGAGCGTCACTTCTGTGATGTCTTTGACCTGGTAGTTCAAAGCTGGACTCAGGACTCTGGATCCCACCCCTAGTTCAGTATGTGTGGACCTCAGACAAAGGCTTTGTTCATATTAAAGTAAAACCACCACATTGTTCCTTTGAGCTGGAACATCACTATTGCAAGACCAGAAAGGACACTTTTTCAAAGCCAGGTAAATGATTCATGTCTCCTACATCACAAAGATGATGATGAGCTTGGTCGAAACTCTGTATATTTTCATAAACTTTAAATAAAGTATAGATAATTGTCTTGCTAAGGTGATGTCCCTAAACACACGTTCTCCCACACACACACACGTTATCATCAAGAGACACAAGAAGGTGCTCCAGCCTGTGGCCATAGTTAACCACAGCACACAGTGAAGGCTGACTGCTGCTGATGCTGCTGCTGCTGCTGATGCTGCTGATGCTGCTGCTGCTGCGGTGCCTTTATTTCTCCTGAGACACTAGGGTGGACAGGACTTTGAAGTTAAAAGTGTGGCTGCCAGACAATAAAAGCAGCATGTGGGCCTCAATCTTTACTATGTACTGAAAGATAAGAAGGTCCATGATGCCGTTCTTCTAACTATACAATAAATATGGCAACATAACAGGTGCATCTTTTCTTTGATACTGTATTTATAAATATTTTTATAAATATATTTACCAAATTATACATAACTGATGTGATATGTGAGTAGGACCATTTCAAAGATTTACAGCTTAAATATAAGTTATTTTTTAACTTGTATTTTCACTGTCCATGTTTTTGTGTCAAAGGGAGACAGTTTAAAAATGCATAGGAGGGTATTATCATAAAAAATGCAAAAGAAACAAAAGAAAAAGGTTCCGAACCAGTCAAATTTCACAAAAAAGAATTGTTACCATGTTACCACGTTTAATTGTAAATAAGTTGCTTTACTCAACAGTGATCCTTGTAATTTTTGACTTCCGAACTGATGTTCTTCAGATATTATATTATATTTTGCAGTATTTTGACCATAAAATAAACGCAAACAGAAAGGTCTCCGGTATGATACTTGTAAAAAGGTATGCAGTTATAAAAACACAAACACAGTTGGGCAGTAATACGCCAATGAAAATGCAATGGGCTTTAAAACAGGGTTTGTGGCTATTTGCTGCCATCGTGTGAAGAAAAACTGACATTACCTCTTTTCAATTACACGGTAGTCGCAATACTTTAGTGCTTTAACACTTCTTTATGATTAGGGTCTTATTTCTAGAAAGAAATTAAAGAGATAATATTCCTTGTTGCAGCAGGGTAAAAACTGTCTTCCACTGCAATTTCTTTTTGGTATTGACACAAAAAGGGGATTAAAAACATTAATATTATCAGTTTTCCAAATCCGTAAAAAAAAATGTGCCTTGTTTGGGATTTTTTGTGTCTTAAGGATGTGTATAAAATCTGTTGAAATATTGGCACTTGAATAATTCTAGAATTCCTAAATAAAATGGCATTGCATTAGTATTTACCTTAAAACACAAATAAATGTCTGTAGTAGAAGTTATAACTTTAACTCTAATCCGAAAAATATAGTATTAAATTTCACTTTCCTGGGATTAAAAGATGTGATGAGGCAAAGATTTCCATATTACACAATTAATTTCATAAAGCCTTAAGTTAATATAATTAAATACATCAGGGGGTGGCAATACAATATAAACATGCATTCCAAATGATGATTTATAATTATCAGTGGCCATGGTGCAAAAGCAAGAAAGTATAAGTTACCTGGTTAGAATTATTTTAATGACTTAATGAATATGAAAATTATTAAAGTCCTTTGTTCTAAAACAACTATCACAAACCTAAGAGCTTCAGGTCTCCTTCAGAATAAAAGTTAAAGAAGTTTGAGTGTTGTTCATTTGGGCTGAAACATCGAGCAGTTTTCTTCACGACATGCCATTAAAAAAGTTATTGAACAAAAGTCAGGTAATTGTCATCAATAAACAACCTTCTCCACATCATAATTTTCAAGTGTTTGCTCTCAATGCCAATCCAACCATTCGACCACAGAAACCATACATTTTCTGAGTCTTTCAATTCTCATGTATGCCAAGATCAGGGACTAGTAATCTTTCTGACAGAAGACTATTAATCCCTAAAGTTTACTTTACACCTATCTGGAGGGTAAAGAAACCCCATCTGTTACACTGTTGGTATAAAGAATAGTATTATAAATGGCGTTACAGACACAGCAGCAGTGCCGTGACTTTGGGTATGCATGGGAGAGAAAAAGGCGAGGCAGAGAGCAAGGACAGCGCAGACAGGGATTTCTTCTTTTTTTTCTTGCTTTGTTTTGTTTTGTTTTGTTTCCTATAAGAACCTCAAGACAATCGTCTCTGACCGACTTCCAGTGTCTCATCCAGAGGGTGATGAGACAAAACTGACAGGCGTCTGTCCCCAGACACACCAGAAAAAAAGCGCTCCATACTTGAGCAGATCCTCTGAGACTCTGCCTCAACTACACCAACCAAGCAGCTCGTATCATTCATTAGCTGTGTCTGGTGTTTTCACATGGCTACTCCTTTAGCCCTTTCCTCTGTTTAATCAAGTGACATATTAATTTATGGCCAACACTCAAGGGACAGGGTTTCCAGCATCTTCAAACATTAATACACTGAAGGTTGTCATATTTATATATTTATAGTTTAAAAATGTATACAGGACAAAACAGATAGATGTCCAGATTTATCAAAGTCAAACGGCTACTGAAAGATGTCTGTCATGAAACAACTAGCAGCATGTGTTCAGGAAAGGTAAGAAATGAAACCTGGTGAAAATATGACCACATTTTAGATACTGTGAATTGCAAATCACTAACACTAAATCATTAAACTCTAAATAATACAAATTATCAACAAATAAGTCAAACAGATACAGTATGTATTTTTGAAACGTGATGCTGGTGACAAAGTGCTCAATTAACTAAAAACTAAGCAAGTGTGTTTACAATAAATTATTGTAATTGACCAGTAGTACTGTATAAATAGTATAAAAAGCAAGTATTTCTTATGGATAATTATTTGATAGATTTGTAAACAAACAAAACAAACATAAACAAACAAAATACCCTATACATACGTAGTTTACGAGTGTTTTAAAACTGATACTTAGATAAACAACAAACATGTTCGTGTTTACACCCAAAAAACAACAACAAAACACGGACTTACTTTCAACGTAAGTCCAACGTTTCTCTTCCACTGAGGTTGTATGAAGTGTTATTTCCAGCTGCCATTTTTTGTCTCTGGAATTCTTCCTTCAGTTTATAGCTTTTGTAATCCACTGTCAGCTCTAATTTGTCCGCGCCAAGTATTACCTTTATTTTAAAAAAGCGTTTTAGGGTTTAACTTGATTCACCTGACACGCTGTGGCTAAATTATGCTAAGCAGACGTCACTGCTCTTCCGGAAGGCACGGGGCCACACCCAACTCTTCTTCTTCTTTTCTTCTTGTTGTCTGTCAATCAACTGTTGTTAAACTTTGTTTTAATTGTATTTAATTTATTTAGGTAATTATTATACTATGTAAGACAGAGTGAGGTAAGCGTTTTTATTCATATTAACTTTTAATTCAGAAAAAGAAATTCAGAATGTTAGTGTACACTCACCTGGTGGTCATTTAAGAAAGGTTAGTTCTTTTTAAAATTTGCAATAAAAGTAGAGCTTTTCTAAGATGGCCACCATGTTGGATGATTTTAATGGTTTATCACACTTTTGTTTTTTATTATGCACAATGTAACGTTACCAAAAAAAGTTAGAAGTATCAGTATCAGCAGGTTCATAAATAAACAAAATCAAAGTGAAAAAATAAGAGCCCCAGTGTAGATAAAATACAATTTATTTTAGCAACTCACTAAATATTCCTACATTTGTCATCATGAAAGGACATCCAGTCCAAATACAGCCACCTTGGTTGAAGTGTCATTGATAGTGCAAATGTACAGCACAAAGTTTACAAAGGGCATGAGTGCTAAACAAAAAGAGAGTGAGAGAGACAGAGAGTACAGTTTTTTTTCTTTCCTACAAAAAACAACATATTTACCTCTAGATAAAAATGCTTTCACAAGTATATATTTCGATGAACTTGAAATGATTGCAATGATTCTATCATTGCAGGGTTTCTCAAAGCAAGACAGTGGTTCATATTTACGGGGGATACTTTTCTGATATGTTTGTAGATCGATGACGACGCAGTTTTGAAACACAATGAAGGCTCTCTGTTCTGGAGAAGAAGAAAAGAAAACAAGACAAGATTACGTAAAAACATGATGTTGAACGTCATGTGTAAACGTGTCCTGTTAGCAGTTAGTCTCAATACAGATAAATCACATTACATTTTTGAAAGAGCAGCTCTCACACACATGGAAGAATAAGTGTAAGTGCTAGTCAGTTCTGTCTGCAATTCTAAATTATTATAACATAATGTTAGTGATTTGGCCCTAAATGTGATTCTAGTACAATCTGTAGAACTGACAGGAGTTCCACCATGGAGTAGGGTGAATGGGAAATGAAGATCAGAGGGACAGCAAAGGTTGAGCAGGTGGATATCTTCATCTTCTACCTCTTGAGTCCTTTACAGAGTCGCTGGAAGCTTTAGCCAATTACAGCAGTCTTTGGATAACGATGGGGTACAACCTGAACAGTTCACCATTCACTCATTTAGCCTTACATTACATGTTTTTGAATAGGGCTGGGGGACTAGACCTAACAAATATGAAGACTTCTAACCCTTCTCTCGGGCCACGTTCTGTGGACAGAAATGAGGGAGACTTTTGATGAAATAGAAAACAGATTTTCAACATGGACCTTTTGTTCTCCTACAGGGGCAATTCAGAGCCTCATGTCCCGAGAGGGCACCAGAGGTCAACGTACCGATGCTTTTGCTCACATAGGGCCATGTCGCTTTTTTCTGCCAAATGCTTGGGCCCCAACGTTGGTATGGACAAAGTTGCTGTATCCCAGTCCACCTGACCGACTCAGCAGGTCAGCCAAGCGATGGGTTACACAGGTGGAAGTGTTACAGCCCCGCTTCTCTGCTGTAGTATTGCTTTTCAGGCAAAAAACAAACAAACAAAACATATATATTTACTGTAACATTCAAAATACAGTGTACGGGACAAACTAACATAAAATGTGCATTGCCTCGAACCACGGACGTGCTGAAGATGAAATAAATGCAAAATGAAATTACCATTGAGTTTATTATTTTTATTTGGTATAATTTTGGTTTAAATTACACAGATGCCATAAAACGGACAGAGTTTGTGCTTACAATGAAATGTTCATGAATGATGGAAACAACATGAGGTGCGTTTTATCAACATGCATCACCAGCTGCAGGTTTGTGAATGTAGCTGGATGATCATGCATGAGCAGCTCAGACAAACAGTAGATGAGACACTGTGATTTCCAGTTGTGTGATGTGCTTTAGTTCCCATATGGCTCAGATAGACTTCTCTTCCTGCCAGGTGTATGTGCTCCCACGTCGGTGCGGGGAAAGGTTTGCAGTTTGTGAATATCCTGTGAGAGTTTGCCCAGCACACATGTGCTTAAATTGGTGCAGCGTTTAGACATGGGTCTGTCCAAGCTGTTAGAGACAGACACACACATGCAGAAACTGGCTTACACAGCATGAGTCATGCAGACAAATGAGAGGTAGTACATGAGTGATGCTTCTCTGTTGATAAAATGTCATGCGTTCACATATCAAAAACATTTAAAGTTAATATAAAAGAAACACATGCTTACAGTCATACAGTCATGTGATAATGCATCATGTTGTTACACACATACTGTGCATAAGCTGGCAATGTCGATGTTTCGTTTGTATGTAATGTCAATGGTTGTCATGCGTGTTTATAATGCGCAGCAGTTACATGCTCTATGCAGCTTCCTAACCAGTGCCATTCCACTGCAGCCACATGATTAAATGAATGAATAAGGGTTTGATTTAATAAATAAGTACATGCAATTATGAAAGACATTAGACGTACAACCATAGCTGAACAAAATACCTGTTACCTAAGCAGAGCTGTTGGACTTTTAAATAAAACATTGTTACTAGACAGACGGACAGACGGACAGACAGAGAAAAGGGAAGAAAGAAAGAAAGAAAGAAAGAAAGAAAGAAAGAAAGAAACAAGGAAAGAAAGACAGAACAGACCTGTTCTCATCAGCTGACTGATGGTCTTGCTCATCATTCATCATCTGCATAAAGTCCTTCATAGCTCTTAGGAGTTTTTCAACATCGGTGTCTGAAACCGCTCCATTTGAAATTAATTCCTTGTTGCTTCTAGAAAAAGCACATCATCATCATCATCGTACATCGACACAGGTTTATAACACAGTGCATCCAGTTTGTCAGTGTGTTAGTTAATACAATAGACTCCATGTAACACACAACCTGCTTTTTTTACAATTAAATATTTTAGCAACATTCTTGAAAAACGTCACCTGGATGGAGCTGCCTGTGACATGTACATGTCACAAATGATCAGCATGTAGGCACAAAGCAGAGTCCACTGTTTCAGCACCATCATCACGTCTCCCTGAGAACATCACAGCCAGAGAAAATATTTGGATTTTGGAAGAATACATTTGAGCCATACCACACAGAATATACACATGCTCTAATCAGATATGTGAGCCATACCACACAGAATATACACATATACACAGAATATCTCACAATCAGAAATGAATACATTCAAGAATAAGCGCTCCTTCATTCATACTTACTGTGAGATAATAACTCCTCCAGTAATGAAGATCTAACTGATGATGCTGACTCTGTCTGCTGGGCACAGCCCACAGAACAGGGTTTTATATACACTATCTTCCCCAGAGGTTTCACAGTGAACTGAGCAGCCACTTGATCATAGTCTATTGGCCAGATGAATGTTTTACCTCAAACTACTAGCCAATTACGCACCCTATGGGACACTTAATGGAATGACTGTTCATGTTCTCAGGTGATTCACAAAAAGCAGCCTGGTTTTAGAATCAAAATGCAGAGAAACATTCTGGACAGTAGCATCTCTTTAATTCCTTGGCTCTGCGTGTTTGTCACACTGATACAGTGATGTGAACAATTATACAGTACTGCAGTAAAAAGCGGGGTAGTTATCTGTACATTTTCTTCTGTCAGCAAAAGCTTCAAATATATAAGACAATGCACTTGGGATGCACAGAAATTTATGTTTTCAAGCAGAGTAAAAGAGATTGAAACATATCGAGACCCATGAGACTGTGGTCTTTTCTTAAAAAAAAACAAAAAACTTCCTGCTTAGCTGTTAATCATATGTATAATCATGGTTTTTACAGAACCTGCCCAAAGTTCACCACACGGAGACATGGAACTACCACAGAGCACCATGTGGTTGAAATGACTGGAAATAAAATAATGTGCTACCAA
>NC_024311.1:15934839-16017084 GCF_000523025.1 Cynoglossus semilaevis | reverse complement strand
TGAGTTAATAGCTGAGCTCTCTGTCTCTGGCCATCGTCTAATCCCCCTTATGTAACAATATTGGATGATGCATCATAAATCCTGTGTCCTGTTTGTTTTTTTTCTCTCTCCTTATTGCGTCACAAGGAAACTCATTAGTATAAATGAGCCTTTTAGTACTATTGCACAGACCGGCAGCTCCTACACCAGGCACTAAATTAGGTCCAGTTCCACCCAAGCTGCTCATTATGGGCTAAAGACTTACAGTCTCCGCATACACACTGAGACCTGTGTTTATGGTCCTGTGCTTATCTCAGAAACCTGCAGGAGGTTTTATTTATTTATTTATTTTAAACATTTACCCAGCAGCTCTTACGCCTCGCACCAGTAACACTCTCATCGTGCAGTATTATTTTGATGCAGGAGGATTTGATTCCAAAGGGGGAACTTTATCGACAAAAATACAATCAGTTCACGCTGTCTGCGTTCCCACGTTCAACATGACTTACTTGGAGAGAGTAATTACAACACAGGAGAGCACTGATGACAGGAAGGGCAGCGTTACGCTTACAAGCCTGCTCATCAGGGACTCAAACACACAGTGAGTTTGTCACAGTCACACTGTACTGGGGAAATAATACAGACGGTCGCTCTGTTTAAACCAGACAGAACACAAAACCGCCTCTGGAGTATTGTATTTTTAGGCTCACTTTAAGTTATGTTGGAGGAAGTATTTTAGGCAAACCTGTAGCTACTGACAGATTCAATTTAATTAGAACTTTGTTTTACTTCTTATTATTTCAATGTAATATATTTTTTCCCAACATAACTATTTTTTCTAGCTCAACTCTGTTATCTTAATTTTTTTTATTTGTCTATTTCTGTTTATTTTTCTTGTTAGTGACACCACTCCTCTTAACCAATATCTGGTTTACATTTATCTATTAGATACTAGAAAAAAAATCATTCTCCATTAAAGAACTACCACACCATAACTAGACCCATACACAACTGGTCTATATCACACCTATACTTCCATTATGTTAATGGGAAAGACCTTCTGAAGAACATTAGTAAAGTCCATAATAACATTTTCATGTACTTGTCATTTGGTTTTTCACTTAATCAGCCCTAAATCATTTACGTAGTTAGGTGACCTGCTCACTCAAACATGTCCTTCAGTAAAGAAACAGGATGGAAGAGTGGTTCAAAGTGGCCTTTAAATGTAAAGACTGATGCTGTTCAAGTACAGTAACTGTATTATATCCCAGACCCTGAACAGGACAAAAGTAAATTAAGCCACAATGGAGGCAGTACATCATTATACTGCATCCTGCTAGACAGCATTCTTTTATGTTTATTGCATGAAAATGCCTTTAATAACAAGATGGGAAACTGGGAACTTTTTGCATACATTACATAATAACATTCTTATTAGCTGTATGGTTTTATATATTTACATATGTCTATATTTTTGGCTATTTCTTATCTAAGTACAATACATATCAGGCTGTAGGACTCTTCTGATACTTCAAAGTAAACCTTAAAAAAATGTAAATGCAACAAGTGTCTCTTGGGATACACAATGGAAACTGTAAAAACACACCAATAATCTCAGCTAATTCTCACAACAGTCACACCATAAATCCAATTTTAACTGTACCAGAGTCCACTAGTCTGGACCCTTCTTTTGAGACACGTTAGAGGTTCCTTCACTTTTTTAACTGATAAGGTTGAGGGCACTGACCGCAACACCCTCTTATGACACCTCTGTTTTGACTATATATATGTAATGTTTATTTGTTTTTCAGAGTTAAAATACAACGTGAACTTACTTTAGGCTGACACTGCACAGCTCTGTGCTGTCTGGAGGAACAAGTCTACTGGAATCTACCACCACTCTTCATGGTGGAGTCTGGAATGTGAGGCATGTCCTAACCTCTAACCTGAACCTCTGACCTCCAAATGTAGTACATTTACCTGCAGAGATGAAGAAACCCCCCAGCCACTGGGTGAAAGTTTGTGTGCTTATTCAAAACAAAACACACAAACAGATTTGCTTCAAAATGATGATTAGATGTGGAAGCACATGTACATTATAATTTGATATTCATTGATGGCAGGCTTCTGCAGCCGTTTCCTGCAGAAGCAGACTGGATGAGGCTCTGTTTAGCTGCTCCGTGACCTCAGCTGATACTCTGGTGGGCAGCTCCTCTGTCAGCTGGCTGCCTGTCACTCTCTGCACCAACATTCCTGGAGCCAAATGTCGCTTCAGGTTCATTTTTATTCATCTTCACAATGAATGCTAAAGCATTGTACACTGTATATATTAGCCATATGACACATCTTAAAAGACAGTGGAAATTCGATGGACTGTAATCCAAGTTGCATTGCACTTGTAATAATATTTTGAGCAATTCGGTGGTGAAAAGTGTTGTGGTACAACTTTTCTCTTTAAATTTTTGAATCCATACAATCAGGGAATTGATAACGCCATCTTGTCTGACAGTAATGGTCAGATCTGGCTGTGTTAATAACTCTAATGAACGATTATAATTCACTATCAACTATGCTCTTAAAAGAAGATCTGCTCTTCATTCATTTGGTCCGTTGTGCACTTTGTTCACCGGCTTTTCCTTCCTAATGGATTCGGTTGCAGTTCTCAAAACCCCCATCTTTACTCTAGCTATTTTACACACTCCCCGCCCCAGAATTGTAACCCGATATATTTAAATCGCCTACGTAAGTCCCTGTCGTCACAGTCAGCGCCTGTATGTGATTTTCCTGCATGCATCAGCGCTTCTTTGCATGCTCCTGCTGTGTGAAACCAAGTCTGCATGTTAAAACTTGAAAGTTGCACGATGCAAACTTTTCGTCGACAATGCATTTTTGCAGACAAAGCATCGGTCACCGCTGCAGCCTGACAATGGCCCGCCCCCGCCTCTGGACAAGAAGAAATCCAGACCAATATGATCCTGATCATCGATCGTGAGCAGAACAAAGTTCACCAACATTAGGTCTAGAGGCGGGGGTTAGAAAAAGTGCAAGGTGATACTTATAGGCTGTGAGGTACGGCTGCAGCGAACAGGACAGTCCTGCAGCTCACACAGAGTTCTGGAAAGAAACGATGGTCTCCATCAAATCACCGTCTCTGGTGCCGGTATCCGCCGGTGCCCAGGTTCTACTCGGGTTGTTCTGCTTGGCCGTGGCCCTCTTTGCTTTCCTGCTCACACGCCAGCTCTTCAAGCAGAGAAGACCCCCGGGTTTCCCCCCCGGCCCGTCTCCCATCCCTGTGATTGGCAGCATTCTGTCTCTGGCCACTGAGCCGCACGTCTTTCTCAAGAATCAGAGTGAAGTTCACGGACAGGTAACTTTTCCTTGTCATGCACACGCACGCATGCACGCAAAGCCACTGAGACAGACAGCTGTGCAGCTTTTATTCAACTGTTCTTCCCTCGCATAAACTCATCAGGACAAGATGTCCCCCAGGGGCGCATGTAGCAATTGTAAGGGCCCGGGGCAAAGGCTAGATCTGCTCTATTAGTACTGAAAAGCTTGGAATTCTGCAGACATTTTGTATAGTGTTGAGAATAAATTCTACAGCATACGGTAGAGTATCATTATTAGGTGTTAGTATTGGGTATGTTCTTACAGGTGCTGTCAAAATGACTGCACCAAATGCATGAATTGATATGTGACAATAACTAATAAATAATAATAATAACAATAAATCCATCTATCCATTTATTTATTTATTTTTACAAAACACAGAGTATTTGTTTCAACCTCAGGTCAGATGACAGGCTTGTGATGTCCAGCCTCATCGAGCGCAGTACAGTAAGACTGTGAGCAACAACTAATATGGACCAGTAGAGATTTGAGAGCACCTCTCTACAAGCGACTGTCACAATGCACAGAAATGTCTGAACTCTATGAAGCTGGACTTCTTATGTCATGACATATTGTTCTATATTAATAATCCCATCATGTGGATTGGTCTCAAATAAAAGCATATTGTCTTATCACTTCTGATGATTTACCTGAATTAACAATAATGATTAATCATGGCTAATGAGGCTTAAATGAATCATGGTTCGTTGTAATGAATCCACAGCTCACTTATTTATTGAAATAAACAAATGTTTTTTATGCTTTTTAGATTTTTAGTCTTGACCTGGGAGGCATCCTTACTGTGGTGTTGAATGGATATGACTCTGTAAGGGAATGTCTGTACCATCAGAGCGAGGTGTTCGCTGATCGACCGTCGCTGCCGTTATTTAAGAAAATGACTAAAATGGGTGGTAAGATGTTTACATATAATAAAGTGCTGCTGGTTGAAAAGAATGTCCATGAAAGCATTTACTTCTATATTTGTTTGATTCATTTCTCTGTTTCTCTCATAATTCCCAGGACTCCTTAACTGTAAATACGGTAACGGTTGGATTGAACATCGAAAACTGGCCTGCAACTCTTTCCGTTACTTTGGCAGTGGCCAGAGAATGTTTGAGAGGAAGATCTCTGAGGAGTGCATGTTCTTCGTCGACGCCATCGACGAGCACAAGGGGAGGCCGTTCAACCCCAAACACCTGGTGACCAACGCCGTCTCCAACATCACCAACCTCATCATCTTCGGACAGCGCTTCACCTACGACGACCACAACTTCCAGCACATGATTGAGCTCTTCAGCGAGAACGTGGAGTTAGCCGTGAGCGGAGCGGCGTTCATGTACAACGCCTTTCCCTGGATCGAGTACGTGCCTTTCGGAAAGCACCAGAAGCTGTTCCGCAATGCTGCAGAGGTTTACGACTTTTTAGTTGAGGTCATCGGACGCTTTTCGGAGGGCAGGATTCCACATGTACCTCGACATTACGTCGATGCCTACTTAGACGAGCTGGAGCAGAACGCGGGAAACCCCACTTCTTCATACTCTCATGAAAACCTCGTTTACTCAGTTGGGGAGCTCATTATCGCCGGGACAGAGACCACCACCAACACTCTGCGCTGGGCTATGCTCTACATGGCCCTCTACCCCAATATACAAGGTCAGTTATCATATGAGTGTCATCAACATGACATGCAGTAGATGGTGTATCAAAAATGGATTAAACCCTCTGGTTTGGAAGTAGAGAAGTATCTTAAAGTATTTGAACAAAAGCAAAATACTTTTTTTTTCACTTGATTCATTTAAGAAACATTTACCAGAGTTTATGTTGTGGATTCACCCTAAAGTTACAGTACCAACAAGACAGTTGGTGAATCAGATCTACAGGCATTTTTCTGATTCCAAACACATTCCCACACATTGTGGAACAAGATGGGACGAGTCGCTGACTCCCCCAGGACATGGCTCTGAATGTTGAACAGTTCAGGACCTTTTACAGGACACGTGTCTCCCAAAATTGGGACATTCTTCCAAACCATAACAGTTTTTTCCTCTACTCTTATACACACACGGCACAAATCTGTTCTGTTCTATTCAATGTCATAATACATTAAATGCCTGATGGTATTTTTTTTCCTACTAAGAGAGGGTGCACAGGGAGATTGACAGTGTGTTGTCCAACGGGAGGGCCCCGACCCTGGAGGACAAACAGAGGATGCCCTACGTGGAGGCAGTTTTGCACGAGGTCCTTCGTTTCTGCAACATCGTTCCGCTCGGCATTTTCCGTGCCACCTCCCAGGACGCCCATGTGAACGGCTACACCATCCCTAAAGGCACCATGGTGATAACCAATCTCTACTCAGTGCACTTTGATGAGAAGTACTGGAACGACCCCGGCGTCTTCCTGCCAGACAGGTTCCTGGACAGCAATGGCAACTTTGTGAGGCGTGAGGCCTTTCTTCCGTTTTCTCTGGGTAGGTCTGGTTTTACGGATTTAGTACACAGTGAAATAGTAGTACTTCTTGTATGAAGTGGATACTAGCTTTGCTACATTCACTTTCTTTCGTTTGCCTTGTTTTCTTTGGGAACTTCACTATGGCTTCCGAGTGTTAGTCAGACTCAGATGTTTTTATGTCCAAGATTATGTCACCACTGTGTCAGTGTAGCTGAGTGACATAGGTACTGATGGACAGAATGTGAGTTCCGACTTGAAATTGAGTTATGTGGCATAGTAAGAACGGAACTCTGACGTAGGTCGAGGAAGAACAGTTATGCAAATACACCTTTTTCACCCTCTTGTTGACTAGTTTTATTTTTAGAACACACCATGAGGCCTACCACGTGCCCTGGGCACCATGTTGGTGACCCCAGGCTTTTTCATTGTGTAAAGTTCAACTTAATGACCATCTAAGTGGTAGAGAGAGGGACATTATTTGGTTTTAGAAAAGAGGACAGATGGTAAATATGCTCTGTATAATATTTGAGTCTGAAAAATGTTTTCTCTTCCCAGGGAGGCGTCACTGTTTGGGTGAGCAGTTGGCCAGGATGGAGATGTTTCTCTTCTTCACTACTTTGTTGCAGGGGTTTCACCTCCAGTTTCCTCCAGGAACCATTCCATCGCTCACTCCCAAACTAGGCATGACCCTACAGCCCAAACCCTACTCCATCTGCGCCGTCCGCAGGCAGCACAGGGTTGCACACACTGGAGACACTCCATATAACAAGTAGAGCTACAGGGGCTTCAGCTCTGCTAAGTTATTACATTGCACAGCAATGCAGCTCCGAGGAGCACGGGTGTGCACCGGTGGAACTCAATATCCAGATGTGGTTTCATCTGGCGGTGGCGTGGGCCACGTTATCCATTTTATTTCGTTACTATGAAATTGTCCTTCCGCACAGTCTGCATGTTTGCACAGGGGAGCACAGGGAATGGGACTGAGTGAGACGAGGACTCGCAGGGAACTCACATGTGCTGCATATTCAGTTCAGTGTCTCGCTCAGGGCATCTCTGGTTCTGCGAAAGGGAATTTCTACAAAGCCATGCAGTGGTGATGGGTCGGTCTGGGTGGGTGTTAATGATTGACAGAATGTACATCTATGACGGTTCAAAGCCCTGTCCTCTCAGGATAACGTCAGGTCAGACAAATGACTGCACAAATTCATACTAGTGTGTTGAAAGTGGACTTTCCAAGAACAAATGTGAACAGTGTGTTGAAGGTGGACACAGGCCAAGGTTTACTCTTGTTGGACTGACTCTGACCCCCCACCTCCCCACCCCCCCATCCTCCTCCTCCCTCAGGGAAAGGCACTCCGTGGAAACTTTGTCTCTCAGACTTTGCAAAACTGACTCTTTGCACAGGTTTTTTCTTTGAAATTGTGCTTATCATTATGAACAGAGTACTTTTTTTGTATTTTTGTGTAATGTTGACATTTGTACTTTTTATTTACTTTTGCAAGGCTTATTGTATTCTGCGTATTCATAAAGTCTTTCCTAAGATACTGATGTCACGATGTGTCGTCCCTTGGCCTCAGATTAAAATGTCAAATACAGAACATCTAGGTGGTAAGATCTTATCAAATAACTTTATGGCAACCACAGAAGCCCGTGCTGGTTTCAGGTGCCAAGACGAGGCTCCAATTCTAAAGCACACATTTGAAATGCCTTGTAAAAAAAAATGTCAAAAAACAGAAAAGCTATTTAAAGGGACAAGCAAAAATTTAAAGTTGAAAAGCTAACTGTTGGAACATGGATTGGATTTTTTTACCCCTAAACATGAAATTAAAAATAGGTTGCTAATAATTGCCATAAATCATTCCCAAATAGCCTTCAGTGTATACATTATATTTTCACTCACTCATAATCAAATCCATTGACAGTTGCAGTTACTTAAGAGATGGTGTTTTTATGACAGATATAAATAACAACAAAAATACGTCACCCCCCTCCCCCCCACAGTGTAGATAAAGGTGAATGGTTACATTAGACAAACATACATATACATATACTTCTGCTACATAAGAGAAACAACCATTCAAAGATGTATTTATGGCACAATCATCAGAGGACACTGTGGTGTGACAGACTACGCTGTGAGAGGAAATCAAAATAAAGAGCAGGACAGAACTGAACTGAAGGAACCAGAAGGTTCTGGATCTGCAGGAGCTTCACCATCCTGTGAGTGGGTCCGCATGAACGAGGTGTTGACAGCCAGGTGCCAGCATGTGTATGGCTCCGACCTGAGTCCAATTCTGAAATATGATGCCATCACCGGTGACACATTGCACTCTTTGTACTTTTTTTTTTCTCTTGCACAAACAGTACCAAAGCCCAGAGAACTGTTTCCAATCACAGGCTTAACCTGGAATTTATCTACAGTCAGTAGGTAACGTTTGGCACTCCTTGGTGAAGTGGGACAAGAACAAGACGATGGCGAAATACAAAGAGTGGTTTTGATACTGAACGGGGGAGAAAGTGAAAACCAAGTGAAAACTGAAGTCAAAATAAAATTCAACATCAAACCTGGACGTTTAACACTCGTGAGGACTGGGAAAACAAATCTGGAACCACAATCTTTACTGACAGGTTCTGAATGTACAACATGTCAGCTGCATGTAGAAAAAACAGATGCATTTGTTGGATTATTTAAAAAATATATATATTTATATGCACATACTCTTTTGTACAGCGGCTAAACACTTGTTTGGTATTCAAATGTGCACACTTTTGACTACTTTTGTGTCTCTAAATATTACCGTTCTCCCTCGTTTTCACACTGATTGACCATTCTCTTCAAGATCTTTAGGGTAAGGACAAAAATAGTTCTGCCTCCCCCTTATTAATGAACATCTTTTTTTCTAGTGGAATGATATCAGGTCTAAGAGAAAAAAAACAAACAAGAATAAGTAGTTCTAAACCACAGTGGAATGAAAACCCTGGATCCCTTTTATACACACTGGCCATGTGGAGGGTTTGGTAAAAGATAAAAATAATGAAGAGAGAAAATGTGAAATCAAATATTCTGAGCTTCAAGTTTGTCTGTGTTTAGCTGAAACACGGGACCAAACTTCGTATGATTGTTTGAAATAAGTTCGGAAAAAAGTTGATTTAACAAAAGTCTGATGTAGACGTGACAACATTTACCTTTTGCTGATAATCAATATAAGCCTTTCTGCACTGAGGTTGTGAAAAGGTTATTCAAACAGAGTACGGCCGTCCAAAAGACAGCACATACTGTACGCTCCTCCGTCACAGAGGAGTTTAAAATGCTTCAAATTGTCGGTTAGAATGTCACTCAAAAACCTGTTACCCAGACTTATTTAATTAGCTGAGTCTTTATCGCCTATTTCATAGCAATGATGGTAATTCTTGCAAAAATAATCAATTTTGCATGAATCCTGAGTAACCTTTGAAAAAAAAACTTCAATCCATTTAAAAGGAAAGAAAAATAAAAAGAAAGAAAATAGAATCCATTCAAAAAAAAGTCATGATCTTAACATTGTACACCAGAAGAGAGAAAACACACGAAGACATTCACAAAGAAATGACATCACACTGGAATAATTACAAATGTGCTCTCTTTCTTTCAGCCATTCATCCTCCTCATCACATTTCCACAGAAACACACACACACAAACACGATGAAGCAAAAGAAATTAAAGGGGTAATACTAATAATAATAATAAAAAAAGATAGAGACAGATGTTACAAATAAGTAAAAGCATCAAAAATGATGCAGATATAATGCTAATATTCAGTCAACTTTTTTCAGTAAAGTCTCTGTGACTGAGTCTTATACAGTGTTTTGTGTCACCAACAAAGAAAACAAAAACATAGAACTACTCAAGAAGCCTGGGCTCTGGGCCACAAATAGGCTCAGGCACATTATATTAATATTATCTGGGAAAAAAACAAACAAAGCAAAAAACGTGTAGATATATGTATAAATGTATACATATATACACACACATATACATGTATGTATATATATATATATGTATGTATGTACATATATGTATATGTATATTATACATATTATATTATACACGCACATGTATATGTTATATATACATGTGCATGTATATATATATATATATATATATATATATATATATATATATATATATATATATATATATATATATATATATATATATATATATATATATATATATATATATATATATATATATATATATATATACACAGTATATTATATATATTCATATGAGTAGTTATGTATGTATGAGACTGGGCCTGAAACTGCCTCAGTCTTGTCTTGTCATTGAGCAGTTCACTTTGGTAAAGGGAAATCATCATCTCTCCAACCTGTCGCTTACTTCATTATTTTTCCTATTTGTTTTCCTTTCTTAAATACAGATATATATAGTTCTAGTACCTAAAGGAGCTGAAAGGCTCTCGTTCAGGGCCTCCAGCCGTGTTACCATGGAGGCGCTCCTCTCTCCTTTTCCCCTTAATCCTCCACAGTGTTTTCTCCTGGTGCTTTACATCTCTCTGGGGCAAAAAAAGTGCATAGAAATTTTGGGCTCCTACCGTTGCAGCAAGGATCCGCTCACAGTAGTAAGGCCATATATTTGTTTCTCCGAGAAAAACAAAATAAAAAAGGATATGACCTCAGTTTGCACAGTGGAACATTTTGGATGTGAAATAAAATGTGAAATAAAAAAAAAAAGAAGAGGGAGACAAGAGTGTTTTTTATGTGCATTTGTCAACTTGAGGGCATTAAATGTTGGTGAAAGGCAGTTGGCTGAAGGACACACATCCCTGTCTCGTCTCATCTACCAAACTTTCTTTACTGTTGGACCTGCTGCTACTGACGATCTTCTCCCTCATCTTCTTCCTCCTGGATGACCTGGATGTCATCGCACGAGGATCCCGGGAGGCTGGCGGGTGAGGTGGGAAGCAGGCCTTCAGTCTGCGGCTGTTTGCTGAGCTCTTTGTTCTTCTCCTCCTCCTCGATGGTCTTCTTCCACACCTTGTGGTTCTCCGTCAAGTGCTGCATTATGCTGCAAAACAGCCTGCGGTGCCTCTTTCTTATCTCTGCATCAAAAACATTCAAAACAAAAGGTTAGCCATAATTCACTGACCGTGAAGACCAGTAAACAAATAGTGTATCGTACTTGGTGCTAGCTCATCCTCCAGGTCATCTTCCTCCTCTTCCTCAGAGTCTGTGTCCACCTGGCCTTCCTCATCTTCTTCATCTGAGCCTTCGTTCACCCAGTGGCCAGGGAGGAGTCCAGCAGCATCGTAGGAGTTACACAGTGGCCCTACAATGTGAGTGATGAAGGACTCCTGGAGCTTAGCCAGCTGCGGGGAGGCCCGGTCCATGAAGGGGCTGATGGGTAACCCCAAACTCGCCTCCTCGTCTCCCTACAGGTCCAAGAAGCACAGTTGTTATTGGAATTTTTTTTTCCGTGGAAAAACACTTCAACATTTTGTATTTTTTTATTGAACAGAATGGGAATCGGCAAAAATCGCTATCAGCATGTCATGAGAAAAACAAATCACAACATTTACTTTCTTGATTAAAACATGGACTAAATAAAATATTCAACTTTATGCTCATGTTTACATTTTATTTATGCAATAACTAGGATATGAGAACAATTATATAATTTTTTTTGTTTTACCTGCTCATAGAACTCATTCACGATGCCCTCTGTCCATTTCAGATGGAGGTCACGGACTTTCGCCGGTCCGTTGATATCTGCCAGCTTGATACACATTTGGCAGACCAACAGTCGGTCGTTCTCATTGGTCCAGTCAATTCCTGGACTGCTCACATCATTTACCTGGAGATAGATTCAATATTGGATCAGGTCAGACATTTTCTCTATTAATTAAGAGCTTATTAAATCAGAAATTCTGTCATTTGGTCACATGACTTTGAGGACCTTGGCATTGAACTCTGCCAGGATGTCAAAGTGCTTCTTGAGGTCTGTGGCCAGGATGGCCTCAATGACGAGGAAGCGGAAACGCTTGAACTCCACGTGATCCAGGTTGACCAAGAAGTTGAACTCGGGCCGGGAGAGGTAGAGGCTCCAGGCTGAAGCAGCGTGGTGGTTCTCCAACACTGAGCGGTCATTGTACAGCACTGCCTGGAAACACACCAGAGGGGGACGGCAGGTGGTGAGAGACAGGAAGACAAGCCTCACTCAGAACATTCCTGTAAAACATGCCTGACATTCATTTATTTTTGATATTTCACTCAGTGTGGAAATTTAATGGTTTAATAGAAAAAAAAAAAAGATTTCTTATGCTAGATGGAGTTACAGACAGGGTCAACTGACTGCAGGGCTGCGGGGGACAGCAGGCCTAAAACTTGTACAGAAAAGGACCAATAAGAAACACTTTTCAGTGTAAATGTGGGCTGTCAACTTTATCAGGAAATCGATAGGTTCAGGGTTCCCTCTCCTTTCTTTTAACCCACTTTCCTGGGACTTTAACAAAAACCCAGACAGCATGAGTGCTATCAATGCACACGTTGTGAAAAAACAATATTTAAACAGGAGCACACTGTTAACCTTTTGACCCCCATTGAGAGGACTAGCAGATGGAGATGAAGTGACCAAGTGACCACAGGAGTCAGTGGACACTGTGTGTCTGCCGACCTGTTTATTTTTTAGAATATTACTCTGCTCATACCATCCATCCATACTGAACATGTAGTCACCCATATTTTCAACATCTGATCCTTTGTTTCTGAAAACACAGCAGTGTTTACGGCCCACTTTTAGATCAGGCGACAACATCTGCCTCATGTGATCTGATGACAAGGAGAGGGCTCGGTGTAAAGGTGACAGACCTGTGGCCAGATACACTGAAGTACACTGATGTTTATACACACACACACACACACACATATATATACACATACACATTTGTCGTGTATATATCATCCTAAATATATCTCCACTTTCTTAGCCTTTTGTAAGTTTTTAAACTATTGAGGGAAACATGGTCCTTGTACAGCCTACAGTACAACTTTGCAGCTTTCTACATACGACCAGCCACTCATTCTGAAAGCAGTGTCATTGTACAGTATGTATAATATTGTACTTTTTTTCTAAATGAAATACAGTATTTATTTCAGTGAATAAATACTGTATTTCCTGCGTTGGGGAATGCACGGTGTAAATGAAAGAAAACACACAGAAGTCTGACTGCTGTACATCAGCTAATACATGTCTCTGTTAGATCCTGTGGCTGCTGCAGCCGGTTACCTGAGGTGCATTAGTGGCTACTAGAAAGGCATTTGTGCGACCAGGATGGTCATAGTCGTGCATTGCAGCTGCTACATAGAGGGCCATGAGCTCCAGGGCTGGAATGTTCCAGGCCAGACACCCGTAGCTGTCGTCTGAAATGGAGAGACTCTTCGATGAGGCGTAGGATACTCTACCTGGAGAGATCCCACTGTCTGAGTCTGGAAGAAATGACAGACATCACAGACCATCTTATATGTATGTATTTTGTACAAAAAACAGTGCAATGTAACATTTTAGCCACAGAGATGATTCAGATTCTCTCTCTCTCTTAAATCATTAAGACAAATGAATTCTTCAAAAAAAAGATTTTTTTTTTCTGCTCATGTCTTAGCCACCAACCAGAAATCTTGGTACACACCATCACTTGATCTCTTGATCTCTTTTACCTGTGTCACTTCCTGTCACATGTTCGCTGTGGATCTGCTGGAACCCAGGGATTGGTTGAGTGGTCAGGTACCAGACAGCATGGAGGACATCAGTAGCATGGACCCGGTTATGATCTGAAAATATTAGAGAGGTAAATGTGATGCCATTTAAATGAAGTAGCGATGAAGGAGCCTGCCCTAAGTACGTTTTCAAAATGTTCACACTGCCAACTCACAGGGAATGTCTCTGTAGCCATTTTCCAGCGCATGGAAGTACGACATGAACTCCCTGACTGGGATCTTAAAAATTTCAAACAGACTGGTGTCCTGGAAAAGTGTGTAAGTCACCTGAGGAACGAAAAATGTTTCACTTTTACACCAATCACTAACACTGATGTTTGGCAAAAACTGAATAACAGTAAACATGAAAAAATGTACGAGATGTTTGGCAAAAACTGAATAACAGTACACATGAAAAAATGCCACTGGAGTCATTTATCTTTGGTTTCCTTTTTGGCTCTTCTTTAGGGATGAACCAATCAAAAGTCATGCAGGGGTATCTGCCCTGATGTTGACTAAATTGCTTGATCACAAATCAAATAATTGGGCCGATCCATTTACCCAAATTCTATGCTTGTGTAGCCAGGAAAATGCCGATTTCCAATCATTTATAATTAAAAGAGAATTACTGAGGAGAAATTGCATTTAGGTTTCATAGGAAATATTTTTTAAAGATGAACAAAAGACCAAGTAGAATTCCGACAGCCTACTACAGCTACTACTACAGCTACAGGCAGAAGACGTACGTAGCTGAGTATTCTCCCCCTCTTCCCTCCTGTTTTGTCCACCAGGTCAAAGATTTGAAAGTTCCAGGTGTTCATCCTCTCCATCAGAGCGTCATGGTCCTCCAGCATAGGATCTAGTCTGAACTCCTGCTCACCCTACAGGAAATGGCAAAAAACACAAGTCGCAGAGTGGGTTATCTTTCTGATTTGGGATGGAAGTGGGAATAAATAGGTCGGTGAATCTTCTACCTCTGATTCCTGAGTCTGCTGTTCTGTGCTTGGGTTCCTTTCCTGCTCCTCTTCTGCCTGCCCCTGGTTTCCTGAAAAATCTAAGCTCCCTTCTTCAGTCATGTCCACCTCTAGACTCTCCTCCCTGATCAGAGGCTCTCCTCCGAACTCCAAACCCTCAACTCCTGCGTGAACAGAGCAAAGACAAGAGGGGAATAAAGCCTGGTTCCACTCCTGTGTACTGAGCGTGCATGGTTTTAAAGGGAACAACCGTCAACTAAGTTCAACCTGATACAATGTCATGTAATGAACAAAACTGCTGAAGTGTGTGGTCAAAAGAAATGTATTAGTCTTTAGACTATACAAAATTCTATACTTGCATGTGTTAATGCTGTATTTTTAAGTATTTTTGCCAAGTTCCTCAAAAGAGTATTTTTTTACCATTATTATCTAATGGTTTTATGTCACTTATAGATGTCACTTCATTGATATAATACCATTAACAAAATATAACAAATGTAAGCTATACACTCATCGTACTTGATTTGAACTGTTTATACCTGATCGCCTGCGTTGAGTCTCACTGACAGACGGTGCATGAGATTCTCCTGTATCACTGGGAGATCCCTTCAGCATCTGACGACCACAGCTATAGTTGGGGAAGGACGCAGACATCACACACTTAGGACCACAAATTCTTAGAACGGACACAGAAAAAACTAAGGTGGCGTGGCGGCATCTTCTGTGCAGCAGGTCTGACCTGGTGCAGAGAGGGTGTGAAGAGCTTCGGAACGTCTGCTGAAAATCAGGCGAGCTGAAGGTGTAGCCCAGACTTTTGTGGAGGTTCAGATTGACACTTGGTTTCGTCAAAAAGTCTGCCGTGTCGGGGAACTCCACAGGCGACCTCGTGACGAGAGACGATGAGGAGCCTGGACCGATGGCTGGAGGGCTGTGGCTTGGAGAGGTGACTGGACTCAGGCAGGGAGATGTGCCTGGAGAGGATTAGGGAAGCTGAGAAATTTCTGGGGAAACAATATATGTCTGAAACTGGAGGAAATGTATCCTTCAAAGCCTCACCAGCTCTCCTAGGCCCTGCGTGGTATGTAAGGGTAACAGACGAAGACCTCTGTTTGGGAATGGTTAGCAGGTTTGCACTGGGTCCATTGGACAGACCTGAGCTAAAAAAAAAAAAGAAAAGAAAAAGATATGAGAATGTTTAAAAAGAATGTAACTCCAACCCTTCATTTGACATTTTACTCTTTGACAGCTTTGCATGTAAAAGCCCAAATAAAATGGACTGATTTCAAAACGGAACGATCGGCATGAAATTAGTCTGAGAAACTCATTAGCCAGAAACATTGATCCTCTACTGCCCTCTTGTGGATATACCTTGATTCTACATCCTGGAGCACACCATGAATTGTTCTATTGGTTTATTTAATTTGCAATAAAAACCTTTGCACATGTACACATGGAACACTGTGTAAATACAGCAAGAACTGCATTTAATAAATACACTGCACAATAACACAGTGTACATATGTGTACAGTCGTCTAGAACTTTACTCAGACAAAACCAAAAGTAATTTTAAAAATGCAATTCAAAACTTTTAAAGCAACAATGGTGTGTCAGCACAGAACGGACGTGGCTTTGTTTTTGTATGTTTACAGAACACCAAGCATTTGATACGCATCATAATACTCTTATTACTTACCTGTTACTTTATGAACTTCCCAATTTGTTTTACAATACTGTTAGCAAAATGTGGCACAATAAAGAAGTACGAAGAAGTAATAAGTTAAATAAAATCTATAAAAATAATGGGTCAAAAGTTAAAAAGATTCTGGATTGCAGTGATTTTAGACTGGTGAATTTTTATAAGATGGCAGTAATAAAATAATGTTTTTTGTTGTTGTTACCTGGTCATGTTGAGGTCAGGGTGTGGTCTCTTGCCACTGTTGCGATCCCAACGTAAAGATGAAGTTGATTCGAGTGGTGAGAAGACAGTGGAGGAGGAGGAGGTGGAGCTGCGTCTGGGCTGAGGAGTGGGGAGGCTGTTCCTGCTGCTCAGACCCTGATCGGCAAAAAATAATGACTTTCTTTTTAACGGACACCAAACAACAATAACAATACAATACCAAAAAGATAAAAGCATGTGTTACAAGGTGTGACCACCCTGTTACTGGTGGTAACCAGTGGACTAGTGCGTTTGTTTTTTTTCCTTTTCTTTTTCATCTATTTATGTATGTGTTCATATTATTTAGTGATATTTTCATGATCCAAACAAGATACAAGAAAATAAAAGAAATAAAAGAAGTCAGCAACAATTAAAGAAACTGAATGAGCTGGTTTTAGATTTGGTCAATCGATGTATCCGTGCCAGTCTGTACACCTACCTTAATGGTCTTTCTGTCACTGCGCTCCACAGAGTCCTCTACCTCGTCGCAGGGGTAGAAACCTGGAAAAGGTGTGAAAGGGTTGACCCTGGGACGACAGGACCCTGAGAACGTCCCCATGAGGCTGGAGATGCTGCGCAGGGATGAGATGGTGTGAGGGGACAGGGCAGGGTCCATAAGCAAGTCTGACACCATATTCCTGGCCTCATTGATGACCGACAGATCCACAACGCTGCCGCTGAGCGCTCCCTGCAGTTTGCACAAGTAAAACGCATGTAGTTATTTTGTTCATTCCTTTTTTAAAAATATTTGTTTAAATAAACACTTGTAGCGTTGGCTAATTGTCTGTGTGGTCATCTGTTTTAGGAGCATAAAAGAAACATTAGCACCGGTAAGTAATTAGTGGGGGAAAGAAATTGTAGTCCGTTCATCCTTCATCCCACAATTCACAGTGGGAGTCTCTGCAAACCACACAGGCTGCCATAGGAGGCGCCATTAAGTATATGGTTCCTCTGGGGATCAAACACAGGACCCTGCGGCAGACATGATAACTGCTGCACTATGGAACCAAAATACAGTGACACGGTGGTTGTACTGCAGGACGGGTGTGAGATTAATTCTTATAATACACAAGTCAATGTAGTAAAGTAAATATCAGAAACATTAGTGGAATGTCCTGTTGATTCATTTCTATTAAAGGACCTGTAATGTGTGAACAGCCTTTAGGTGTGTGACTTAAAACAAACATAGTACTGACCTGGTACTGGGGTTTGTACCAGTGCTTCAGGTCCCAGTCCCATAGGATCATCTAAGACAAAAACACATTGAAAATGGTCAGTCAAATTTCATCAGGTTACTATTCAGAGAAATACATTCATAGAGAGAACAGAGGTTTGGGCATCCTGGTCTCTTTGAACCACACCAGCCACATTCACGTCTCTCCTGAGAGGGCACAGGCAGATCAGTGAAAAACAACAGTGTTTCTCTCAGACAGTCCTGCCTGTTATCTAAACACACGCTGCAGTGACAGTTTACATTACGGATTTCCTGCACCACATGATGCACTTTCTACTTTCTACTACAGGTATGCGATTGCACACTACTTTTGTGACAGCAGATTGAGGCCTTTGTTTGAAAACCAAATGAGAAAAAACAAAACAAAACACAAAAAACCACCATGGTGTGTCTACAATGGAGCTGTGAGATCTTATCTGGCTGCAACTACGTCAATTGGCAGCATTGTCATGCTATCTGTTGGTAACCAAACAGTGCTCACACAAGAGTATGCGGACAGAGTTGGAGCAGGTTTTGTCACATTAAGTTGCTAGACCTGAAGGTGCCTTATTCTTCTAAGTGTACATAAAAAAAAAAAAAAAAAGAATGGCAAGAGTCAACGTGGTAACAACTCACTATGTTGTTAAAAACACATGTTCTTGACTGGATAGTTAACTTTTTCAGACTGGTATTCAAATTGAAAGCAATGTGTTGTCACTGTGTATTTGACACGTGATAATTGTAGATATTTAGAAAACAGTAGTACATGGAAAACTTTTTGCTAATCATTAAAAAAAAGGCAAATATTGTAAAATGTATAGAAGCAGCAAAAACATTAGACTGTAATTCATCAGCAAGTGATACAATTGGAAATAAAATGTAAACTGAATTAGCTTTCAAATAAAGATGGTTATCAAAGATTGGTCAACTTGCAGTCCCACCACACACCACAAGGGCCAGTGACACAGAAGCTTTACCACTTCTGATTTATTCAATTGAAAAGGTAAATGTGAAAATATGAATTTTCCCTGCGTACCACTAGAGAGTGCGTACCACAGTTTGAGAACCACTGGTCTATGCTGTGTATGACCCTACTGAACTGTAAATATGTCCATGCAGATACACGGTATCATACATTATAATAATTATATACTGTACGTAACAACATGGATTTCCACACTAACTGCTGGAGAGTTGGTGTAAAGTATAAAGATTTTTTTTTCCCACTTCCATAGGTGCACGTTAAAGCTGCTGCACATTATACTGATGGGCTGATAAGGAGACTGTCAGCTCTGTCCCATCTCCTCCAATCAGTAACCAATTCATTGATCAAAGGGAGATGTTGGGCATTTGTCATCAGCATCTGTACTATGCTGCCAAACATTTTATATGGCAAATAAGCTCTGCCATGGCAACCTGACATAGAGGCCAGCAAACAATGCTGCACACACCATGGCAACAGGACGGTTGGAGAAGGCTGGGGGACAGAGTTGTTGGCCTTTTGCTTGTTTACGGAGACGCTCAGACGAGCCGAGGCCGACAGGGAGAAGGACAGTGGCTAAAGACGGGGGTAAGGGGGAGGAGGGAGGGGTGAACGAAGAACAGAGGTAAAGATCAAGATAAAAGAAACAGGAGACACAAGGAGCCAGCATGTGAGCCCGGTCTTGTTTGACTCCGAGGATCATGTTTTGTTGGCAGTTCCATTTTCTACTGACCCTCATGATTGCATACGCAGCACACACCCAATCAAACGCTCAAATGTCCAGAGCGTGTCACACGATATAGTGTACTATGTGTACATGCTGTCAACACCTCGCCCTGGCAGTATGCTCTACGCCTTAGCTTTTATTATCCGTTCACAATGCATAACAACATAGACAGCACTCTCTGACAGTACACTCTGTCTATGTCTATGTCTCTCTCTCTCTCTCTCTCTTTGAGTAGAAACAGGAAAAGCTGGATGAAGGCGCAGCCACCATCGTCACTGCTGCCACCACCAGCATCTCGGTGGCCTGTGCCAAGCAACAACTTATTGAGGGCCTTCAGCATCTGCTGCGATTACAATCGGCCTATGAACAGCCCAGATATTTTTCTCTGTGGTGTTATGAAAACATGACATGAGGGCAGACGCATACAGTAACGCTTAAATCAGCCGCTGACACTGAAGACACCTGCACACACAAAGACACACAAATAGCCTGCATTATGGACCATAGTCCATTTGTCACCTGTTCATGTTTTTGTACTGCGAGAGTGCAATCTGGAGAATTGAGTTAATTGCTCTGGTGAAATTAAACTGGCAGAGGTTATGTTGAATTACACAGTTTCTTTATTTTCTACACCAATCTGTTCTCCTTATATATGAAATCCACATCAAACTATTTTAATCAGCATACTTCTGCAAAATATAACAAAATAAAACATTTTCTTTTACATATTTTTATTGTAACTTTTTCCGACACTTAAAAAAGGGCTCTAAACTTAATTTAATTTAGTTTAATCCTTAAAGTTTGCATTTTATTACAGTCCTGGCCTACTGGATATGATTACATTAATATTTTATATTATCAAATTATCTGCAATTTTGAAAAACTGGGCCACTCAATGGAAGTTTGTTACCACCCCTGATAGGAATTCTGTGCCCCATGGAAGGAAACGACAGATGGCCCCCTTCATACCAAATACACTTTTTGATGCAAGACTGATACCCACTAATGAATTCATTCATGCAAAACCAGTGGCCCTTGCCTTAGCTCACGAAGGTAGCTGGTTCAATCCCTGGTAATAACCGATGTTCTGTATGACATGTTGCATCCAGGAACTCTGGTCTGTTCCCAATGCCCAAAATCATGCAGAGTTTGGTTAATTGTTCAGACTAAATTGACCTTAAATGTGACTGTGGTTCATCATATATCTCTACAACTGTCCAGGGTGTACCTCGCAGTATGACCTAGGATTGGTTCCAGGTTCTTTGTGACCTTAATAAGGATTCAGTAAAAGAAGATAAATCAAAATGTTGAAGAAAAAACCAACCCAACATAAAATAGATTTTAGCTTTTTTTTGTTGCATATTTGTATTTAATAATAGTTACTATTCAGCTGTAATGAAAACCACCATTACTACTGTTCTCTGTTTGAGCTAAAAGTTCAAATTCAGGTTAAATTTGACTTTTTGCACAACAGTAAGAAGGATTTGACAAACATTTCCTGTTTTCCCTGACACATGGAGAGCTCCAATACATTTGACATTTATCTATAAATGGTCACAAATTTGCACATGGTGTTTTCCTCAAATCAATATTTTCAAAAGAAAATGTAGCAGAAATGTGTAAATTGTTAATTTATTGGCAAAATGCTAATTGTACAGTTGCATGTCAATGTTGTACTTAAAAGAAACTTCTGATTCATGTTCAGAGTTCAAGCTTTTCCATACAGGTAAAGCAACAACAAAAAAAAAGCCAACATCAAGACCGATCCTCGCATTTGCAGAATTATTAAGCAAGAGAACCGTCATAAATATCTCCTAACAAGAGCCAATAAACCTTTGCAATCTGTGAGACGGCTGGTTAGTCACACCTGCGTGTCATATTAGCTGGGCTCTGACACCGTGGTGTGAGGTGCTGGGACTGATGATAATAAGAGTGCGGGGGCTGAGAACAGGTATCAATGGCAGGCAGCGCAGCGCATTTATATGGAAAGGAGCAGGGCACTGCTGACGTCAGCGTGCAGCGACACACTCAGCCACGGCGTCAGCAAACCCCTTTGCTCATGAACATGCTGATATTGAATGAGGCTTGAGGACGCGCAAGGCCGGAGAAGACGACATAGAGAGTGAAAAGGAAGAAAACACAGGCTGGACTGATCCTAAAAATACATTCAAGAAAAGTCAAAGACAAAACCAGTCAGCATACTATAAGTTCATGTGTGTGTTAATGAATATATATCTGTGTGCAGGGTTGTTCATTTTTGTTGGACACAACTTACCTACTGCAATATATTACTGCATGTCACAGACAAGCTAAGTATAAGAAAAGGGAAAATCTGAATGTTTGCAGGGTGATTTATCTTTTACCATAGGGCTTCATTAAAATGGTTTGTTATAAAGTTGTTGGTGTACAGTCCTACCGAGTAGTTGGGATTCTGCTCAGCTAGAGGTTGGTGACTAAGAGCAATTTTGTGTCCAGTAGACGTATCCTAGAACTCTACTGGTTAAACAAAAACATCAGAACTCTGAATAGTTGGAGCAGAAGGAACCACAATGTGATCTTTAGAACAGACAGGATATTAGTTTCTGTTTGACAAATTAGGTGAGGGGTAAACGTAAAGATTCAGGCCCTTTACAGAATAACGCTCGGGTGCAAAGTGGAACATCTGGTAGGACAGTAACCAACGTATTGGTTGGATATTATTTGCTGCACAACCTAGAGAACTGTGGTGAGGTATGCTATATATATAGCATATTAACATATTGTTTTACAAACATATATGTATATTATATATTTACATACATTTATATATATATATATTTGCATATAAATATATATTATATAGTTACATATATTTATATATTTACCACATTTCAAGTTTGAACAAGTTGATAATTGTTCTCCAAACATGTAAGACAGTGAACATACTGAATGTATTTAGTCAATTTGAAATACTGTAACTATACCAAGAAAAATACATGTTAGTACCGATGGTTACTCCGTCTACAGCTGTCACAACTGTACTGTCGGGGTAACCTGACAGGTCCATGAAAAATTCTTTGACTAGGGAAGGAGCTCGTGCAAAATGTCATCCCTTTCTTTCACACTCATTTACCACTTCACTGCACTGGTGTTGTACTGACGAAGCCAGCACAAACTCATGTAATTATAAATGTTTTCAAAACCATCTGTGCTTTTAAAAAAAACTAAAATGTTGTTTAGTATAGTTTCTTTATACAGAGTAGCTCTAGAGTATGAGCTACATACAAACCATACATCCATGATGAATGGTTTAGGCCATGATGTATGGTTTAGGCCATGATGTATGGTTTAGGCCATGATGTATGGTTTAGAGACAGTAGCAATAGGCAGAAGACAGGAGGCGAAGCTGGAGGTGGCAGAGTTAAAGATACTAAGATTCTCTTTAGGAGTGACAAGAATGGACAGGATCAGGAATGAGGTCATTAGAGGGACAACACAGACAGGAAGGTTTGGAGAAAAAGCTAAAGAAGCCAGATTGAGATGGTTTGGACATGTGCAGAGGAGGGACAGTGGATACATCGGTAGAAGAATGTTAGAGATGGAGCTACCAGGTAGGAGAAAGAGAGGAAGACCAAAGAGGAGATGTATGGATGCAGTGAGGGAGGACATGCAGATAGTTGGAGTCTGAGTAGAAGATGCAGAGAACAGGGAGAGATGGAAATCAATGATCTGCTGTGGCAACCCCTGAAAAAAGGGACAAAGCCGAAAGAAAAAGAAGAAGAAGCTCTAGAGTATGAGCTGTTTGAACAGGACTATTTAAAGTTGTTAACGTGAACAATGGTTGACTGTGTAAGGTAAGAAAATGAGTTTGCCACTTCATGTGCCATTTCATTAGACCTTTACTATGTTAAAAGGCTATGAACACATACTGTATATATGTTATGGCTTATGTACTATGTTAAAAGGCTATGAACACATAAATTAAAAAAATTAAATTAAAATAGTTTTAATTTATAGAAAATGTATTAATTAAAAACTAGGAGAGATATATTGCCTTCATGCAATAAAAGCAGGTCAATTTGAGATAGTGGCCTTAACAAAAGACAGCTGTAATGTTTGTAAATAATATTTTACACACTAAAACCATTTAAACTGTCTTAGACCAGGCTTTAATTCAAAGTAATCAGAGTATGTTTTCAACAGTAGGGCAGAGCTAAGCTAAATGAGCATGGGGTAGAAACAAAATGGCTTTGTGTAAAAAAAAAATTAGAACTATTTTGTTGTCTGTTTGTAATTCGGTGTCTGATTTATTAGACATTAAGTCAATGCATTGCACCAAATTGGCCACATAATGAAAACATGTTTTTGTACTCAAGAACAAACTTACTGTATGACCTCAATGTCATACAGAACCTCTTTTCTGTCCACTGCGGAGCTCAAGAGCAACTATGGTTTGGAGGACTGCAGGCCCGAGTACAACAGGAAGGTTATACCTGATATGGACATGAGTGCTGTATGAGGGAGGCTCACAGCCTTGTAAGGGAACATCTGGTTTTATCATGGAATCAGTGCAGGCTCCTCTCATAAACACAACCTAACGCCTGAGCCCTGGAACTCTGGCCAATAACAAGCATGTGAACACAAACGCCATCCATCAGAGATGAAGAAAGAAGGGGGGAGAAGTTCACAGGCGAGTACAGCAAGAGAGACAGTGGCAGAAAAGAGTTCAAGAAAAGACCACGATAGAAATCCAGTGCAAAGTAAATCATTTACAGGCCACTGACTAATGCTGGTCAAACATAGGTTAAAAAAGAAAAGAAAAGGTCTGCAAATCTGACATTTCATTCTTATAAAAACAGGTTTATATTAGAACTGCGTCAGACTGGCTGTTGTTGAAGTTGTTTGACGCAACACTTCAATATCTGTTAAACTGTACATCTACTTCTGCTGCGCCTCATAGCAACAAAGGGCTTGCTGCAGCCCGTCTGTTCCTACTCTCCTGATAAGAGAGTGTGGATCGCAGAGATAAAGGTCAGGATCATATAGAGCTTCTATATGTAGTTGGGTTTTTGTTTTGTTTTTTGATGCCTTAAAACTATTAGATTGTGGTTATAAAAAATTCTAGTTAAAAGTTTTTTTTTGAAAATTGACAAAGAAAATACTTAAAAGGTGCAGGAAAGTAAGATACATTTAAATATATTACATACTGGGGATGCTATGACACCTTTAGCCAGTGTCATGTACTGTGTTTACTGTAGTACTGTGTGTCACTGCCCTCATGGGAAGTTTATTTAAGGTAGGTGAATAATGTCAGCAGTTTAGATGAATTCTAACATCAGGAACAGAGACAGAAGCTGATCAGCTCTGTTACGATATGAGCCAATTAATAAAACAGCTGAAGACGAGCTAAAGCGCTGAAAAGCTATTGTTTAACATCACTTTAACATCACAGTGGGTTGATGAGTTGACCCCTAACCAGGTCACTTTTTTTGGAGGGAATTATTCAACCAACATTTTCTTTGTTAATTTGGTGTGTTAACTATGCAAAAACTTTAATTTCATTGATTATTTATTTTATTTTCAAAAACAAAAACAGAACAATTTGTTTCCTTTTTGGTAAAATTCTCCTTCCGTTAATGAAAAGAAAAGAAAGAAAAATCCCTGTAACATTTTCTCTGCCTGGTTTTTCTTGCTGTGGTTTTGGTTGAGCTCACACACACTGCACACACACTGCACACACACTGTCTGAGCAGTGTGTGTGAGCTCAATAACACCTCTATAACACCTCCTTCCAGTTCATTGTATAGTAATTTAAACTCAACTTCAAGAAACATCAGTGCCGTTGCTTAGTATTGGTGAGAGCAGAAATGATTTATTTTTTTTGGACGACCCTTTAACCTACACAAACAAATAACACCATGAAACCGTCTTGTGTGTCTGAGGGACATCTGAAAAGTATGTAGAAAATTAACTCCTATTATCTCAGGGGTTAATAGGAGTTAAACCAGAGATAACCTAGCAGAAGTTGTATAACCCCTCTCCACTGAGCCGACTGTTTCACCAACACTATCGCTGGTTTCACAAAAACAGGTCAGACAGAACTAAGCCCTTCAGCCACGTGAGGCTTTGAAATGAATTGACCATGAGCAATTAATTAACGTTTGGAATTAATAATCCTCAGATTAAAACATAGTTGTGGCCATTTCACAGAGTGGTTTCAGGATTGGGCTGCAGTTTCATCATATGATGACATGTCATTGACACCTCCATCCAGCACCACACACCCTAAAAAAGAATTTAACAAAAACTGTCATAAAGAGCAGGTGTCAGTGGACACAAGAGCTGTGGGCTAAAGTGGAGTTTGTATTTAAACAGAGCTTTTCTAGGTCTGATGACAACTCTAAACACTGGTAATCATCTGGTAACTAGTCTTAACTTTAACCACTATCCACTAACACAGATTTGTTTTCTTTGTGGATGGATTTAATTTTTTAAAATATAAACTTTTTATATATTATATATATACGGTGTATAAACATTCCTTTCGTCAGACCTGTGCAAACAGTCACAAGTTAAAATGTCACAATCAGCAGCAAGGGAAAAAAGCAAAAACAATACTCTAAGGTTTGGCACAAAAGTTCACTTTAACTTATACAAAGAGACACACACTTTCTTTCCTTCCTGCTTTTATGAATCAGAGTGTCAACAATACGTGAATTTAAATGTGCCACAGGGGCTTTTGACGTTGACCTTCATCACAGGATGTGTCACTTGAATATATTTGTCTCACTTGTACGCACAGCGAGCATCGGCTATACCTTGTATAACTCTTGCTTGACACACAGTAGCTCGTACAGTGGGCTCTTTAAGGAGATGGTGTCCCATTCAAGTGACAAATCTGCACTCACTAAAGTCCAACCTTCAAGTTCCTAGATTTAAGAGTCAGGGAAAAGCAATTTTCAGATCGACTTTTCCTCCTCAGTATCCCTTCCACAAAGAAGCAGACTCAGCAGCCAGCGCTGCTGGTCACAACATCACGCCGGAATCAACGGAGATCAGCGTTTTACATCTGTAAGTATAAACTTGGAGCTTGGCAGGCAGATGGCGTCTGCAACACCTGAAACAAATGCCACATGGCATAAACAGTGGAACACTGGACGGCTGTCAGATGAGTCAGAGTCACACAAACTAAAAGTAGGTTTACTAAACACGGTGAAGGAGAGCAAAGGTTGGTCCGACATTGTGTCCAGTTTATCCAGATTTGTGTAGTACACAGATTGGCTGGAAGATCTCTACAGTTCGAGGAATGATGTCAGCGTGGCACTGCTGCTAAAGGGCACATGAATAACATTTGAAAAGGGCAGAAGTGGTATAACAATACAGTGAGTGTGGAAAAAAACTTGGGAGTCTAAATGAGAGTTGATAACAAACAATAATTCAAGAACTCTAATTTTGTCATTATTTAACGAGAAGACATATTCAGATCTACATTATTTCAATTTGTTGTTGTGGAACATCAACAGCACTCTTACTTACATGGATAAAATATTGTTTTTCAATATATTGTCAAAACATATCAACTATGCAGCATACGTGTCAAACCCACGGTCCGCAGGATCTGAGGTTTACACATTTAGATTTGTGTACAAAATGTGCATGGTGAATAGTTCACAATACTTCTTCTCCTCTTCCAATTCTAACCTAGCGTATATTTGCCATAACTCTTCGACAAAGCAGTTGATTGCGTGTCATATTAGCGAATGGAAAATCAAAAATCAAAACCATTAATCCCGTGGGAAACACGTGACGAGCAGCATGGACTCTGTTTTGGTATTTTGAGTCACTGACATATCCTATTTTGTATGTATAACAATATTTTTATTTTGCCTGATGTTAATATTTGGAATTTAATCCTGTTTGGCCTGCAACTTAGACTGTGTTTTAAATGTCCTTATCCTGGAGTGATGGAGTTTGACACCCATGCACCGGTGGGTATTTCAGATATTTCAGTCTAATTTTTTATTTTTTTTTGATCAATTTACCAACTGGTTTAAACGCTAGGTGGTTAAAAGCACAGAGGCAAACATTGTTTTGTTTGTTCAAACACTACAATACAGGAAAACTGCTTTAACACTCATATTGTGACCATACAAGTAAGTTGTTCAAACCTGGCTTGCGTGACAATGTGTGTACATCCAAATTGCTTGAAACCGGACTTTAAACAGAAATCATCCTGCCTGTGCACATCTACAAAGTTTGGTGCACTGAGCCCGTGTGCAAACAGATTAAGGGCTTAAAGCAGCTGACAGCAGACAGAATGTAAATAAGAGTGAAGTGAGGTCACACATACAAAATACACATATATGCGAATATATAGTAAGTTTGTGTACACAAACGTACATGGAAAACACCCAGACACACACACATACATACATAAGCACATACGCTTTATTTGCATGCCAAGTGTTTTCATTATCACTCAGTGGTGACAGACTGGATAGAGAATACTACGAACAACTTTGTTTTTGTGAGCTGTGAGAGACATGCAGTACAAAGGCTTTTAAACTTTTTAGAAATTCATTGTTGGCATCACACATATCTGAATCATGTGAACAAAATGACTCCTGTTTACAAACTCCCTACAGCTGATATTAATGAAGGCTGACGAAGCGTCACCAACCAAACTGTACAACATAAGACAGACGGCAGGAAAATGATGAAAATCGTTTAACCCTCAGGTTTTGGTGAACGCAATTACTAATAATTGACACCTCGTTTTTTTTTTTTTGTTTGTTTTTTTACAAATGTACTGCTTTGCTACTTTGTATAGGTTAATAACGAAAAGAGGAGAAAAAATAATTCTAATAATAACAACAATACCAACAGCAGAAAAAATTAAAAAATACCACTAAAAATAAAATATGAGTAGATATATATTTTTACTAAAATTATTGTCTTTTAAAGCTACTAATATGACAACTACTATTAGTAAAATTAATAATAGTAGCAATAATGATATGAGTAATACTAACAACAACAACAACAACAATAATTATAATAATTATAATAATAATAATAATATACTACCAGTCAGTGTTCAAGTTGAGACTGCATCAACTATGTGATGCAGGACAGCAGGCTGTAACCCATGAATAAAACTCCAAAAATCTCAAGACTATATTATTTTAAAACACACTAGATACTGACTTTTTGGAGGAAACATTACACACACACCATAGACAGTATTTGAACAGCACAGTCTAAGTAGACTGCAGATGAAGGTGTGTGTGCCATTGAACCCTGGCAGTGCTGGTTTATCTTCAGAAACAGCCATAATAACACTGTCTTCACAGCACGGACGCAGCAGACGTGACGTTTCTTCTGTTGTGTAAACGAACGTCTCGTGCTTCTTCAACTTTCTCTCATTAAAAAAAAAACAAAAACAAAAAAACCCACAAAGTTTTTGTCTGTTGTCACGTGAGCACTGGCACGTTCATGTCAGTTCAAGGTTGAACACTGAAAACATGCTCATGTAATAATAATAAAAAAAAACTTGCAACTGCTCATAAAGAAATTAACCCCCGAGTAAGTTTTTAATCCACTCTAACAGCTCATGTTCCAAGCACAATCACAAGCTTGGGAAAAAGGGTGGAGGGGAAAAAGTGTGAAAAACGTCGGGGTGAAGGGGGGGTGAGCTGGGAGAGGATGATCAAGGTTCCTGGGAATTGATTACACTGAACAACAGTGAGCAGATGAAGAGAAACCTTGGAGAAATGGGAAGGGAACTGTCCCACTGAAGCCTGAAGTCAGATATGTACGTCAACAAATACTCACTTACATTATGTGAAGGGAAGGAGGGGGGTTGGTATTTGCGTGTGTTGGGGGAGGGGCAGACAGGGGTTAAAGTGAGAAAGAAAGGGAGACAGCGGCAGGCTAAAAAAGTGAAGAAAAGGGGGCGGAGATTGGCTGAGTGGTGCAGTTCCTCCAAAAACAATTTGTCTAAACCTTATTATCTCCTCTGACAGATAGACCTGTGCTGCTCACAGGTCGTCACCAGTGATTGTGCTCAGACGGTTCGAGTGGCAACGGCGTTGGGTTGAAGTTGGGATTTTTACACTGCAGTGACTAATAGTGCTTCACAGTTTTGCCCTTTTCAGTGGGATCTGCCCTCAGTTGCTAAACACAAGCCCTCCTCTGTAGCTGCGGCTGACGTCAACCGTCACTTAGCAACAGCCTTTTGGTGTAAAAGCAGCAGTGCTGACACCGTTTTCAAAAGAGACGCACAGAAAGAGAGTGGGGGGGAGGGGGGGGAGGGTGAGAAGGAGATAATCAGACAAAGAGAGAAATATACATGTACACATACATATAACACATCCATCAGTGAAATGTTTTCTAATGCCTTCGTTCTGCTTAAATGCCCATGTGTAAAATTAGCTGCAACCATTGAGGTTTATTGGACTAAATGAAGCATACTGTAAAACACTAACCCCCCCCCCCTCACTACTCAGCCGTACGCTGGCCTGAACAAATTCATGCAAGGTTCAACAACCCCATCCTGAACCTAAAAGCTCAACCACCTGTACTGTTTGTATTGTTGGAGAACCTTGTGCTATAATCAAAATACCTGATTAAAGCGCAAGCAGTTGTGCAAAACACAGTTGACTCAAACTCTGGAAAAAAAAAAGCCTGTGCTGCAAACAGACCCAGTGGCTGAAGGGGAACATTCTGTTAGACTTATCTTATCAGGCTACTTCACATTGCCAATTTTTCATGTAGTGAAAACAGAAGAAGTATGAGAAGCTGTAGCTGAAGCTGCAGAAGGAAAACAAGGTTCTAATTAGCTCAAACTTGGACTGCACTGTAGCAACCGCTTTGCTTTCCAACTCTTTCTGGTTTCACTTTTTTTTTCTCATCAATAACACAAGTTCTATACAAGTACACAATATATAAGAGTACAAGCCAATATAATAAAATGAAAAATACAATCACACTGCACATCCGTTCATTTACACTGTTGTTCTTTGGGCCAGAACTTAAACAAACTCATTCAGACTGTTTGTAGTGCTGCTGCTCGTCTTCCAAATTATCTGTATTTATCTTTGACTATAAATTCTTTGTTATGGGATTAAAATGTTTGGACAATTTCACATGTCAGCAGAAGACAAAGAACATTTTTCTGTGCCCTCTTCTGAACGCTGCATCTTCAGACAATCAGCGTCGTCAGCCTAAGTTCTTGTGGTCCTATCATGAAAACTAAAGAGCTGCAAGGTAATTGCTGGTGATCGTGACGCAAACCGTTTCCAGGGTAACCTCAGTTTTGGAGTACCCGCTCCAGCATTTCCTCATCTGTTTGCACTCACAGCAGCAGGCTGACAATGCAGTCGCTGCATCCTGTTTCACTCTGCAATCAGCCAAACACACTGCACCTCGCTCGGCTTAACCCTTTCTACTGCTGCTGCTGCTGCTGCTGCTGTGAATGAACGTTTAAAAGCAGCTACGCCAGCTAGTTCTGGAACCGCAGAGAGTAAAGTTCTACACGTGCCGTCATCATGTCGTCTAGAGTTAGTAAAGACTGGGCCAGATTTTATTAGTACGATCCTCACAATGTCACTAAGAAAAATTTGACACACTTTCAGGATTTTAATATATTGTTTTTTTAGTTCTGATTCCCAAAAATGTTCACCGGCACAATTGGAGCCACCCCTGGCATGGAAAAGTAGTTGCTAAGCAATAAATTAGGAAGCATTGGTCTTGCAGTTACACAAGGTTTTACATGCAGGAATACAAGTCACATGTTAGTTTTTAAAAAAATGCATTTGAGAAATATAACAAGTTACTAAGCCTGGGAATTAAGACCTTGAAATTAAACCTGTGCCTAAATAAAAAATAAAACAAATTAACTTAAAATACATTTTTAGTTTTGAATCCTCTTAGAAATCGTAACGTAAAGATAACACCGGCACGTATCAAATAAAAAGACACGTTGCTGACAAATTTTGTTTTTACCAAATTGAAGAAAAGCTAAGGATATTATTCATAGTAAACACATCAGTTTAAATTTAAAAATATATAAACAAATATGCAGTGAAGTAGCTATTAATGAGGACATTTTAATAAGGAATTTAAAATTATTTTTATTAAAAACAACATCTGTAATTGTAATATTTAATGTGAACTGAAAACCTAACGAAATCCAAGCAGGTTTAACTAGATCAAAATAGGATGATGTAAATTACTGAGTAAATAATGGGAATTAAAAGAACCAAGGAAATACAGTACACAGTCACACACATCCACAGACATGTCAAAATCATTTGTCGAGAATACATTTACTGACTGATATAAAGCAATAGAAAAACAAACTCTATGTTTTCTTCCCACCTAAAAGGCTTTCTTCTTTTGCTTACAGCCTGATGATGTGCATTTTCTTCCTGATTCATTAGAGCCAGAGGCAGAAACCATATTCTACAGGGCGATTAATGGGACTTGGCATTTTTTTTCCTTCTTTGCAATCACCCAGTGGTACGTCATTGGGCTGTGACGTCAATGTTATATCATTCCACATGGCTTTTCAGCGAGCGAACGTGACAGCACTGAGCTCTTCTGCATTTGCGCAGCTCTCCTTTTCAACCTTTCCCTCTCTACAGCTCCTCTTGTGTATGTCTGGACATGAAGGGAGGCAGGGAGAGGAGAAGGGTAGTTTAGAGTGTATTATTTACCCCGGCCTGCCCTGTGAAACACTAACCACACACACACACACACACACCAACTTCTTTTCTTTTTTTTTGCCAATAAGCCAGCAGTGCCTCAGGAGTGTGACCCAGAATTAAAGCTTTTGGATAAGAGCTCAGGCGAAACGAGTGCAAAAATATTTGCACTTCTATTCACTTTTTCTCAGAAAATTAACTGGGTCTCAAAGAATCTTATAATTTATTTTTTAAGGGTGGGGGTGGGGGGGTAGATTATAATTCTTACCACCAATGAAATCATGTTATCGAAAAGGAAATTTAGGCCAAAAAACTATGCAGCATATATTTTTGTAAACTTTTAACTAAAAAATATGGCTGTGGTGATTTTTGGACCATCTCTAAGTTCGAGGGGAGAGTAATGTTATTATAAATCTATTGTTAGAAGTGCTACGAAAACAACAACAACAACAACAACACCCCGCAGGGTCACTGAAATGGAATTAAAATAGGCTCTTGTGACATCTGACACTGGCCTTCAATCCATACAGCCTGGATTTTCAAGAGGCTCTGAGTTACTGTAGCAGAACTGGGACTTCTGGGATAGAACACACTCAGCCATTCAATATTTGGCCACCAATACAAAAAGTCATGTGAACACGACCAGGCTTAAGCAGCAAATTGTTAAATTGGATTTACAACAAGACGTTTCCCTCAAGTTGTTCTTGAGAAGCAAAGGAACGTACACGTGGTCGTACGAGGACATGTCATTTATATCAAATCAAAGGAAATGTTGACTTCAAAAGTGGAAATAAATCTGACTGCTACTTTAAAATCCTACCTAACATAAACATAAACATAAAGTCAGAAATCACATCACACACCAGCGATGTAATCTACACACACAAAATTCACATACACAAAACTCACACAGGTAAATTCAACAGAGTACTGACATTTGGCAAATACTTCTATTACATACAAGTTCTATTTAATTTTAAATAATGATTTAAAATACAGGCTGTAATTTGATAGGATATAATTGTAGTAAAGTACAGTCCTGTTTAACTTAACTTCTGAAAGTGGTGTATTAACTAGTGATGCTTTCAGGATGAAAATGAGTGTGGTGCTGCTGGTGTTACAGTCCGATGATGCTGAGACCTGATGTTGACATCTGTTCTGAATCACAAGCGGACGTTACGTTAATCAGTACAGTAACAAGTGGTGAGGTGAGGTGCGTGGTCACAGTGTCTCTCCGTTACTTTCATGTCAAACAGTTTGTTTTGTTTTAATAATCCAGCTACGTGAACAATTTATATGTAGCCAGTGATGGGTGTGATTTCTTTTTCTAAACTGTTTGGATTTTCTTTGGTTTTACAGCACGTCTGATGTAAACTCATCATCTGTGGACACAACTGTACAGTCAGTCTGGTTTAAAGCTTTGGTGAAAATTTCCTGTATTTAATGTGACTGAAAAAGATTTGAAGTTTAGACCAGGAAGTGTGTGTGTGTGTGTGTGTGTGCAGTGCATTCCAATATAGTTGGTTGTGTGTGTGTGTGTGTGTGTATATATATATATATATATATATATATATACACACACACACACAAACACAGTATAAATATATACTTTTTTTTCTCTTTTCTTTTCTTTTCAAGAAGCACACGCCCCTACTACCTCACCAGACCACAAATGGTGCACACTACAGCTTGGCTTCACCTTTAGCATGTGCAAACCGATGCAATGACGTACATGAAACAACCACTTGTTTACAAAGTGACAACTCACCAGAGTGTGTCGGCTAGTTGAAAATTTGATTTTGATATATATATATATATATACACTCACAACATAACATAAACTACCTCATGTCTAGCTCAGCACTGTACATAGAGATTAAGAAGACGCCAATCAGGTTCAAACTGGACTTCAAAATTTAACATTCGGTGATTAACATCAGGACTAATTGTTTACACTGACCAATCAGAGGTGCCTTAAGCGACCCAGTGGGCATCATAACATGACGTGTTTGAACTGGAAAACCGCCTCACACTTTCCTTAGACGCACGTCAACAGTTTACGTCTGAATAACAGCACTTTGATGATATGGGACTATTTCTGTTTCGAGATGTCAGGTGCAGAGCCAATGGAGGTAACGCTGAAAGACTGTTGTGTCACCGTAGCTGCATCTCCTGGCAACAACGTAAACGTCCACCGTCACAGCTGTATGATGACTAACACAGGCCCCTGTACCAGAGCCAGTTGGAGAATTTCAGATTATGTATCGTTTGAGTCTCTTAAAAATGTCTTTAAGGTAACAGACATCATTATAACCCACTATCTCACTAAAGAGAACGTGTCCATTCGCACTACACCTTCAACTAAAAGGTGACTAATATTTTCCAAAATACTTTTTTGATTTAAGCATTTATTTATTTTAAGAACAAGCCAGATGTGAATCAGTGCAGATGACACATCACATTTGATCCTAATAGACAAGAACACCGGTGAACTTTTAGTTTGAAATCATTTAAAATAACCTGACACACAAAAAATGTAAACAATTTTCTGTGAATGCTCATCTACACTGAGTGTGAGTTTTCTCTCTGAAGGGTCATGAGATAAGAGCGTAAACACACAATGTTGTGGTTTAACTACAGTCATGTGTCATGCATAGGAAGAAAGGCCAAATTTGCGTCATCAAACTTTTTTTTCTCAAGTTCGTCTGAGCGGCGAGAGCTTATCAGTTCCAGTTCTAGCAGCATCAAAGCCAAACGACTCCCTCCGCATTTATCTGCTGTCGAACAGACAGAAAACCACACAATTACGTTGGTAACCGTTGATGTCACAAAGTCCTGGTTTGTGATGCTTTCTCAAGGTTAAAGTAGTGTTTTCTTGCATCTACTTCAGGACAGAAATGTGTTTCTGAAAACCCAGTGAAACAAAAAACTGTTTCCGCAACAATTCTTTTTATTTAAAGTTATTATGAACGAACTCTGTCACAGCAGAGAAAATTTCCCGCTGAAAGACAGAAGATGAAATAACTCTGACTTCACAATCAACACTACATAAAGTTTTCTTATACATGTTTTGGAATCTAACTTTTCTTATTCAATAAAAATGTTTAGTTAAAATAAAAAAGATTTAGCATAATCTTAAGTGATTATTAGTAAATTGTGCATATTTTATATATAAAAAAAAACTTTATTTGTATTTCTGAAAACCACACCAGCTACGACCACCGACAAAAAAAAAACAAAAAAACGTTGTGTCAACTCATGTAATACTTCTGTTCTGATTCCTGTATGAAACTAACGCGAATAGTCTCCCCGGTCTACTGCAGGTCACACGTACACACCGACAGATGAGGGAATGAATCTGGAGAGTGTTGGAAGATCAAGGAAAGAATAAATTATGAGTTATTATTAGATAATCAAACTAGTTTGGGTTTGGTTTTTCAGGTTGTTTCATCGCATAAATGAATGTGACCCTTAATCTGCAAACAGCCTGAAACACAAGGAAGTGGAAAAACAACTGCTGGAAATGGTACAACGTAGACAGGGTGGATGTACATTTTTAGTTCTCTTATCAATTCTGAGCGCTCTGGAAGGACACAGAAACAATGCACTCCAAAAGACCGCTGTGCACAAACCTACTAACAGAGCTGGGGGACAAAACAATCGCCAATGACATGGGGACAGAGCCGTCTGTGTCAAGATACAACACAATGATAGGAGAATAATGAATCCTGTTGGATATACTGTATATTACTACAAGTACAGAAGGAAACATTACTAGAGCTTTTCTTTATGCACACTTCAACATGGGCCAGTATTATGGTAAACTACACCTAAAAAAAGTTTGAAAGTTGTAAGCAGACCAAACGGGTACCATGTACCATCGTTTTCACTGTTTATCCTTCACACATGCTCAGTGCGAGCAGCAAACAGAAGAGTTGGTCATCTGTGTGTGTGACAACGACTGATTGACTTCACATGAGCGACCCTCATCACACTGTACTGCATTCAAAGTCCGCTGCATTCAATGTGACGCTCATAGTTTTTACCTGACATTTTGTAACATAATTAAAAATTATATAATACAATCTATATTTTTTATAAGTGTTAATACCTACATATGACTTATTTTCACAATATCTGAGTGATAAACAAGCCTTTTTACACAGCAATAAAGTTTAGATGGGATCCTCTAGATCAGTGGTGTCAAACTCAAATTCAGAGTGGGCCAAAATTAAAAACTGGGACAAAGTCATGGGCTAAACTTAATATTTATTTATTGAAAAATGGATGGCAATTGTGCATGTTTCCCTTCTCTTTAGATATGTAATGTAGATTTTTAAAATAAAACATGTATCAGTAGTATTTGTTTCTTATTGTGTCTCTTTATCTGTAGCCTTTTGAGTCCCTTTTTGATGTAAATCTATAAAACAAAAATGCTATAACATAGCGCTTACACAATACTAGAAATCCTGCCAGTATACAGAGGCTATATACTAGCAGGCCAACTAGTACATATTTGATATGATCTTGCTGGTCAAATCTAACTATACGGTGGGCCAGATTTGACCCCCAGGCCTGAGTTTGACACGTGTGCTCTAGATGATGCAGTATTCAGTAAACAACAAAACTTACCAACCTGACATTTGAAAACATTCGAATTGCCAAATTAAGATTTTTCTGTATTTAGAAATAATTAAACTGTATTCAAACGGAATAGACCTTACTGAACGTAGTTACACACGTCATAAGTTAATTCAATTTTTAGAAGAGAAAGGAAAGCACATGACCAAACCATTTCTACATAGAAAGGTCTTGTTTGAATTTTGTGAAAAACACAATTGAATGTTTTTTCTTCAATTTTCAATAGTGGAGCCTATCAATTAGCTTCTCCGTGACGTCTATGAAGCATCGCGGTGTGGTGTGAAGCTGCTTGTGTTTACGCAGACTGGTTTCTGGTGTCTTTTCTATAGGTCTTGTGTACACTCAAGCTATATGTGGACAGATCATGTCTTTGTTTTTATGTGGAACCATATTGTAGGCCACATCATCCTTAAGATGACTTTTTTTGGTTTTCAAAATGCTTGATGGCCAGCACAATGGCATTGACAAACTCGTACATAACAAAAAATGATTTACTTTAATATAGATACACCAAGAAACTACATATATATATAAATTATATTTTTTAATTAATATTAAATAGTATGTAGTATGCTTACTGTACTTTCAAACTATAGGTACTGTTTAGTAACCTCTAGCATCAGACACCAGTCACTCCAATGAAAATTTACAGGTACGTTAAAAAATGGCGTGGTCTGTCACATCATGACCTTAACGTTGGGGGGTGGGGGGCGTCAGTGTTTATATTTATTTCCTTTATAAACATTTTAGAAAATATCATAAAATGCTACACACATGAACTGGGTAGTGAGGACTGTATTGCTCTCAGTGTGTGCTCTACTGCATTTGGAAGTAACCTAGTCTGTAGATGGAGTCATGTAACGTCAGGTGACCTTTTCACAACATTTTTCATTTTAAGGATCATGTGATTTGAGGGGCAAGAGCTGTAATTTTTCCATTGATCCTCAGTTCCAAAAAGAAATATCATCTTGAAAAAAAATACCAGGTTGAAAGAGAGAAAAAGAATAAAGAAAGACAAACAGTTGGGAAAGTGGACACCGTGTGTAGATGAGGGTATAACATCCAATTGAACTGGACGTGTGGGGCCGTCATGAGGTGAGAAACATGTTTTAGGGCAATGATGTTGAACTCTGAAGTTGCAGGCTATAATTTGGTGATCAAGCCAAAATTTGCATTCAGTCCCACCAAAATAATTATCCTAATTTATTGACATCGTCTATTTTTGACAAAAATTGGCTTGCTATTCATATATAACTATTCCACATAGGTATGACCTGTAAACATGAAACCGATTTGACAGAATTGCTAGAAGATTTTCTTCTTTTTTTTTTTATAAACTGGTGAAAATAACTTGGACTTGCACTTAAACCATGTCACTTCCTTTTAGCAAAGCATTTTCATCTGTGGATTTAACTCTAAAAACAATAATAATTAAAAATATTTAAAAAATATTATTTATAAATAAATAAACAAACAAAACTTGACTATACCACGTCTCCTCATTGAAGCATCTTCAGTCATGCCCTTGTTTTGTTGTGTCCTAGAAACGTATTTATTTACACGTTTGTAAAACTAAGACTTGAGTTAAGGGAACCAAGAGGATAACGTCTGACTTAACTTTTTTTTATATACAATCAGATGATAAAGACGGTGATACACAAATCGACCATCAGCCGATCAGTATTGATCCTAGACACATCAGTGGACTGACTGTAGTCCTGTACGAGGAGCACCTACCTGTTCTCTGGATATACAGGGTAACGAGGGTCTGCGAGGCATTTTACAACTGCCATAATAACTGGTCGACGTTTCCCCCAGTGAGACACAGCTGGACCTCCTCCTTGATCGGATCACTGGGACTTTTTCCTCCGCACTGGAAGTGCTACTCGAGGCTTCCTTCAACGGGTAGTAACGGTCAAACGTGAGCCCCAGCAGGCAGCCGGAGAGCCCGGCGAGGCAGGCGAAGAGCGGGCTGAGCAGAGCAGGCAGTCCGCTCAAACTTGTGAAAGAGACCAACCATACCAGGCTGGCAAAGACCAGTACAAGAACACTGTGTTTGAGTTTGAGTGTGGGAATCAGTGTTAGCAGACCCACACATCCCAGCACGAAGAACAACCTGCCCACCATTTGCATCTGGTGCTGCTCCTCTCCCCACTGCAAAAACCGCAAAACCAAGAAATCCCCGAGGAAACACGAGGCTGGCAGCGACACTAGCCAACATTTGCTCCCCTCTTTCCTTTTCCTCCGCAGGTAAAACGTCAGAAAGAAGAAAGCACATCCTATGCTGAACAGAGGGCTGGCGGACTGCGAGAAGCCCCACAAAAAAGTCCGCAAATCCCACAGCGAGTCACTTTGCAAGCTCTTGGAAATCAGGAGAGAAACCGCGAAGATGACAAACGCGCCGACGTAGAGCGCGGAGACCTTCAACAGTTTGGAATCGAGAACATCTTCGTTGCAAATCCTGCACACGTTTAACCAAAATCCCCACTGGTGGTCCTGTTTGAGGGGGGTGACGCAGCTCTTCACATAGCCGTTCCTGAAACCCTCCGAGCTGTTTACACGTCCAGAGCTGTCGTGGTGCCTTGTTTTACCGTGCAGGACCTCTCCTTCCTCCCGTGCAGCCATGGCTCGACTATGGCTCCACGTTTCCCCTCGAAACTTCCCTCGGCTGCTACTCTTCACGCCGTGTTAACGCTCGACTACATGACAGCGAACGCACTTCATGGTCACTCAAACGTGCTCCAGCACTTGGACTAAAGAAAGAAGGTGAGGTGTTGTTTTTGCACAAAATCGACCTCATTGTCGCCCCCTATGGGCCACAACCCAGAACCTCAGGAATGTGATGGGATAAATGTGGCGCTCTTGACCCACTCCTAAACTGTAAACATAGAAACGTCCCTGTAAGGTTTGCATTAGAACTCATTGCATATATGAAAAAAAATCACTATTTTTCCACAGACATTATTTTAAAAGTGACAAAATCACATTTTCAGCGTCTCAATAAAACCGATTAAATAATGTGCATATAAGCGTTCTCCCTCACACCATTACCTCACTCGGCGTACTGACATTCGATTGGTTATTTGGTGCTCACGTGATCTATGGCGTCAAAGTATTTAGGAAGTGTTTTCATTAATGTATTTAAATTAAAGTAAAACAAATGCACTAAAATATACTGCAATTTATCATGTTAATTTTAAAACCTCCATATATTGGTCTTTTAGAACATAAAGGTTCCGGTCTGATGTAAAGAGGTGTATGTCCCTCTAGTTTATAATTGATATACTATATGAAAATTTTATAAACTATTATGTAGTGTAAAAGAATATATAGGGGAAATATGTAGGCATTGTATTTTTCATTTGGTTTTGTAGGGAATCGTCGAAACTAAAATAATAAATAAGTAAATTTGCGCGAAATGCAATAAACCAAGTATAATATTTCATTTTATATCAAATAAAACAAGGTTAAATTGTTCGATTACGAGAATGATAAATTGGGGGTTATATTAACACCGATTGTTATGTTTCCTTTTTAAATCCCAGACTGCCTTTCGCATTTCCCTTTTCATTGATTTATTTAAAATAAAATTTATATTTTCTATATTTCCTATATTTTTAGTTAGTATATTATTTAATTTATTCGCTGATTCAGAAAACTGTTTAACGAACAAAAACTTTACGATGCTTTGCCTTTTTATTCCACTAGATGTCGTACTTATTTAATGCGTCTTGTAATATTTTCCATGCAATACACATCTACCAACGTATAATTAGTGTGGATGTTTAATTACAAAGTAAATTATTTTAGCAAAAAATATGGTAAGATACAGTATGTGCATTACTGTGGCTAAAACTGTTTAACATAAAGTAACTACGTACTTACATATTTTATATATAAATATGGACCTCAAACAACCCTTTCAGTTTTCGAGTTAATATATGGTAGTATGTATCATTTACATAAATATTATACACAGTTTTAAGGTATTTGTATTTAAAGCAAATTCAGACAACTAATTTCCTCCAGCTGTGTAGCCACATAGAGGCAGTGTTCCCCGGCCATATTTGAATTTAGACTTTAAAATTAAAATGGTTGGAAAGGTTTTTGGAACTACCTACTTAACTGAGCTCCTTCATTTACTTTAAAACCTGTTTAAGAAAAAAGGAGTGTTTAGGGGTTATATAGTGCTGAATACACCTGTTTAAAGCTTTTACACAGTTCAGAACATAATTGATGTTAAGTGAAGCAAACAATGATAGCACCAGCTTTCAAATGCACAGTATGTATTTTAGAAGACTAAACGGAAAGACCAAGGAAAATCAAATATTTATTTTCGAATGAATGACCAACAATGTTTGTTTTTTCAAAGCGCGTCTGTAAAGTTTGAACCTTCTGCCACACTGTAGGAGTGATGTGGCTCGGAGAGTGATCTTCCACGTCAGTAGGAAGTGGAGCGGCGACAGCTCGACCGAAGGAGGTTTTCCTTCCTACAGATGTAAATATCCACAAACTAGGATATTCGGGGTCACTTTGTTGGAAACAAGACGTGCACTTGGGTGAGGCATATAGTAATTTTTCTATTAACACGAGTGATCTGTATTTTCTTGAGCTGTGAGAACTGTACATTAAACTAGCTAACGTTACCGTCCTCCATTTCACTGTGTGTCAGCGCATACGCTATCCTAGTTAGCAGGTTAGCATTCACACATTCTGCACAATTTAGGGAAATTCAAAGATTTCGTTATTGGTTACTGTATTCATTACTTCATTACAGGTTTTGTCTACACAGTTGTATTGTAGTTTAAGGTTAGATCATTTATGTTTTTATCCTTCCGCTGCCTTTGCAGGCTGCGGTGCGGTTCTTATGGTGCTAACACTGCGTGTAAAGGTCTGTTGTATTATGACAGAAAAATATTTTCTACCATCAGTATACGGTAGACGTGATTACATTCCGAGTGGTTTTAAGTATTACTCATTAAAACCTCCAAACATGTAGAGAGAATTGACGCCGTCGCGAAACATTTGAGCTGTCGATTGAATGAAAACTTCGATCAATGATTACATAAAGTAGTTCTTAAATATGTCGCTATGTGTACTGGAGTTAAGTAACAACCCTCCTCTATCTACGCTATGCTAAGTTGCTAAGAGGCTTAATAATCCTCAGTAGATTTGTATTCACCTGCTCTATTACAACTAAAAGCATCTGCCTAACCACGTCAATGGCGTCAAATGTGACAGCAGGATTTTATTAATTCAATTAAGCCTCTACTGCTCATCCTTTCCTTTACTACATTATCGCCATTGTCTAGACACGTCAGTGACTCTTTTTACCTTCTCTCTGCTCAACTAGAGATTCACTAGATCAGTGGTTCTCAAATTGTGGAACACGTCCCACTGGTGGTACGCAAGCGCTCTCTAGTGGTACGTGGGGAAAATTAATACTTTCACATTACATTTTCAAATGAATAAATCTGAAACATACCATGCATAATTAATACAACATTTAAACAAATATTTCTAAACATCTCTCCTGTGGTGGAAGCTAATAGAGAAGGCCTATGATGCTATATTCTAATGTTGGTCATCATGGCTGTACTCAGAGAGCTCAATGTTTTCTCATGTGGTACAGAGTAGAAAAAGTGGAGAACCACTGCACTAGATGTGATGTCCTGGCTTGATACATTCGAAATCTAATTCTCTTACTTCTGTCAGTTTTACAGTTGTACAGTTGATTTAATGTTACGTCTCAAGTCTACATCCACCAGAAATTATATACTATTGACTTGTCAACGTAACAGTTTTTCTTTGTTTAGCTTCAGTTGCTTTCAGGGATCTACAAATCTTGCACTATTTTTAATATTTGCCCTACAGAGCAACGTGTGTGTATGCTATATATTGGCTATATAATAATTTACATTCTTCTGTTTCTCATAGGTGTTATCCTGTGTTGTCATTTATTGGATTCTCCGTCACAAATAGGGGCCTGGCAGCAAAATGACGGCTGCAGAGAATGTTTGTTACACTCTGATCAATGTTTCATCTGACTCAGAACCCCCCTCTGAAGTCAGTCTGAAAACAGATCTAGGTAAAAAAACAAAAAAAAAACAATTTGACATTTCAATGCATACTTCCTCCTCTCTATCCAATTATTTTTAAATACTTTTCTTGTAAACACATCTGCTACATATATAGGGGTGTAGTTTCACATTTACCTTTCATTGTAATTAACCTAAACTTCTCCCATAGAAAAAGGGGAGATCAAGGCAAAGACTGAGGCCCTGAAGAAGGTCATCATCATGATCCTTAATGGTGAGAAGTTGCCAGGGCTACTGATGACCATCATCCGCTTTGTGCTGCCACTTCAGGACCACACTATAAAGAAGCTCCTGCTTGTGTTTTGGGAGATTGTTCCCAAAACCACTCCTGATGGCAAGCTGCTGCAGGAGATGATCCTGGTTTGTGATGCCTACAGGAAGGTGAGCTTGAAAAGTTCTGACCAAACTTTTGCTTGTAATATATGTTGGTCTTATAATATCATCTTAGCCATGTTAGAGACGTTTATTCATCAAAATAACTTTCTTTAAATTTTAGGATCTGCAACACCCTAACGAGTTCATCCGTGGCTCCACCCTGCGCTTCCTGTGCAAACTGAAGGAGTCTGAGTTGCTGGAGCCCCTCATGCCCGCAATCAGAGCTTGTCTGGAGCACCGTCACAGCTATGTGCGCCGAAATGCAGTCCTGGCAATTTACACCATCTATAGGTATAGTTTAACTAAGTAGTATAAACTTTAAAAAAAAATTACTGCTGTTTTTATGCCATGGATAAGCAATAAATGATTTTTCTTTTTGTAGGAATTTTGAACACCTTATTCCTGATGCACCAGAGCTGATCCACGACTTCCTTGTTAATGAGAAAGATGCCAGCTGTAAGAGAAATGCTTTCATGATGCTGATTCATGCAGATCAGGTCTGTTGTAACACATTTCATGATCTCCTTCATTTCTGTGCAGCTAATAAAAAGTTTAACCCTAAAGTTTAACCCTTCTCTCACATTTTCAGGATCGAGCCCTGGATTACCTCAGCACTTGTATCGACCAAGTCCACACCTTTGGTGACATTCTTCAGCTGGTCATTGTGGAGCTCATTTACAAAGTCAGTTCAAACCCTTTATAATGTAGACTCAAGTCTCAACTTTCTTGTCACAGTATCAGTATCAGTTTGCTGTTTGTACCCATTGTCTTTAGGTCTGCCATGCTAACCCCTCTGAGCGTGCCCGGTTCATCCGCTGCATATACAACCTGCTGCAGTCCTCCAGCCCAGCTGTGAAGTATGAAGCTGCTGGAACTCTTGTAACACTATCGAGTGCTCCCACAGCCATCAAGGTATATCAATGAGAATCAGAGACATAAGGGAACTCATATTACCTGTATTTGACCCTAGGTTTAGTATAGTGTCTCATGCACCTTTCTTTGTGTGCCCCAGGCTGCTGCACAGTGCTACATTGATTTGATCATTAAGGAGAGCGACAACAATGTGAAGCTGATTGTTCTCGATCGCTTAATTGAACTGAAGGACCATCCCACTCATGAGCGTGTTCTCCAGGTAAAAACTGTGCTAAAAACTCAAATTCTTAAATTAACCAAGATTTTAACACCCAGAATGCTTACATTTTATATCTAAGGTGCCAATAAAATAAAGATACAAAATAATGCTAATGGTGTTTTTTTGGATCCAGGACCTGGTGATGGACATTCTGCGTGTTCTCACCACTCCTGACCTGGAAGTCAGAAAGAAGACCTTGCAGCTGGCACTGGACCTTGTCTCCTCCCGTAACGTAGAAGAGGTCAGTTTCATCCAAGTACTGTACATAGATGTGTTTCAACTCCTATGCTAATTATGCAGCATGTTTGTACTGGTTAAAACACAAGAAGAACATGAAGGAAAAATATATATTTTTTATATTATATTTTTATATTAAGTTTTTTATAAGTAATATTCTGGTGAGTGAATTTGTTACCCCAGAAGCACTAGATGGTAAATACTGCACAGGTACTTCTGTACACAGTAATTGTGCAGAAGAATTCAATCATATGAATGTGTGGTGGTGTTAGAAGCTTATAATAAAAATGAAGCAGTGCAATTAGGTCCCCAATTCAGAATGGAAATCTAAGGTATTGAATCTTACCTAAGTTTGAATGATGTGAACATATCCTTAAGTTCTCATGTAGACCACAGGAGCCCAGTTATTATGTGGCTGCTGCAAAGACAAATCTAATGTACTACATCAGTAGTGACCTGTTTTTTTTATTGTTATATTGCAGCTAGTGATTGTTTTGAAGAAAGAAGTGATCAAAACAAACAACGTGACAGAACACGAAGACACTGATAAGTACAGGCAGCTGTTGGTGCGAACTCTCCATTCCTGCAGCGTCCGCTTCCCTGACATGGCAGCCAATGTCATACCTGTGGTAGGACTCTCAATTTCTGTGTGAACTCCTTGAGACAAAGCCTGTTTTCACATGTTTATTCATAATTATAATTTTCTGTTTTGTCTGTGATGCTTCACAGCTCATGGAATTTTTAAGTGACACTAATGAGGCAGCTGCAGCCGATGTGCTGGAGTTTGTACGAGAGGCTATTCAGAGATTCGACAGTTTGAGACCCCTCATCATCGAGAAGATGCTGGAAGTCTTCCACGCTATTAAAACTGTCAAGTAAGGCTTTGAGGTCTTATTTTGTTTTTTTAATGCTCTAAGGCATTTGTTTGGTTTATATTAATTAGGATTCAGGAAAAAAAGTTCTCAAGTTCTGGTGTCATTTCTGTGTGCCAGGATTTACAGGGGAGCTCTGTGGATCCTGGGAGAATACTGCAGCACCAAAGATGACATACAGAATGTGATGACAGAAGTACGCAGGTCACTGGGAGAGGTAGGACTGTTCGTATTCTCAAATCACACATCTGCAGTTATTATTGTAGTCAGTTAAAATGCCTGTGGTTTATTTTGTTTAGATACCAATTGTAGAAAATGAGATAAAGAAAGAGACCGGGGAGGTAAAGCCAGAGGATGAAGTAAGTGCAGCTCCAGCCCAGAAACTGGTGACAGAGATGGGCACCTACGTCACACAAAGTGCTCTTAGCTCCTCCAGACCTTCAAAAAAAGAGGAAGACAGGTAAAAGAAATGGACATCATCATCGACAGCCCATGGTGTTTTACAATCCACCTGACCAAGTTAACACTGATATTTTACTCATTATTCTAGACCTCCACTGAGAGGCTTCCTGATGGACGGGGACTTCTACGTCGCAGCTTCCCTGGCCACCACCCTAACCAAACTGGCTCTGCGCTATGTTGCTATTGTTCAGGACAAAAAGAAACAAAATGTGAGGAGTTACTTCTTTGCTTAACAAAGAAAAATCACTGACTAATCAATGTCTATTTTTATTTTCCTCTAACCTATGTTTCCATGTGTTTGCCTTTAGTCCTTTGTCGCTGAGGCCATGCTGATCATGGTCACTGTGCTACATCTGGGCAAGTCCTCTCTGCCCAAAAAGCCAATTACAGACGATGACGTGGACCGCATCTCGCTTTGCCTGAAGGTCCTCTCAGAGTGCTCCCCCCTTATGAATGACATTTTCAACAAAGAGTGCCGCAAGTCCCTGTCACACATGCTGACTATCAGGCTGGAGGAAGAGAAGCTGTCGCAGAAGGTAATGACAGCTGACAGGGTCATCATATGTATGTGAGATCCTCCAACGTACTTGGTTAAAATGTTGACTCAGAATTCTGTTTTTCTTTGTTCCTTGGTCATTTTTGTTTGGCTTGACTATGGCCATGTTCATTTTCCGTGCCAACAGTGTATTGTTGTTTTTTTTGTCTACAGAAAGAGTCTGAGAAGCGTAATGTCACAGTGCAGGCAGACGACCCCATCTCCTTCATGCAGCTCACAGCCAAAAATGAAATGACCTCTAAAGAGGACCAGTTCCAGCTCAGCCTCCTGGCTGCTATGGGCAACACTCAGAGGAAGGAAGCTGCTGATCCACTGGCTTCAAAGCTCAACAAGGTGATTTATAAGAAAATCTCCTGCAAATCTCAGTTATAATCATTTATGTTTAAACTGAATGATGAATAATTTTATTTCTTTCATTTAGGTGACTCAGCTAACTGGTTTCTCGGACCCTGTATACGCAGAAGCCTATGTTCATGTCAATCAGTATGACATTGTGTTGGATGTGCTGGTGGTCAACCAAACCAGTGACACTCTCCAGAACTGCACATTAGAGCTGGCCACATTAGGTCAGTGGAGTCACAGGGTTCCTCCTGTATTTAATCAGATTCAAAGAGCCCAGGTGTAATTACATTTCAAAGTGGTGGTAACAAAAGGGTTTGTTTGTTTTACAAAGGTGATCTGAAGCTGGTGGAGAAACCTTCTCCCCTAACTCTGGCTCCTCACGATTTTGCAAACATCAAGGCTAACGTCAAAGTGGCTTCAACTGAAAATGGCATCATATTTGGCAACATTGGTGAGAGGCGAACTTCTGTTCTTGTTGCTCGATTCTGCCATTGTGTAGCCTTGAGTGTTGTCTGAGGATTGTCTGATTCTGTTTCAAGTGTACGACGTGTCGGGGGCTGCCAGCGACAGAAACTGCGTGGTCCTCAGTGACATCCACATTGACATTATGGACTACATCCAGCCAGCTTCCTGCACAGATGCAGAGTTCAGACAGATGTGGGCAGAGTTTGAATGGGAGAACAAGGTTTGTTCTGTGTTTATGCGCTGAACAGCGAACATATTTTATAAAGTGCATTTAAAAAATGAATAAAAACTATTCTGAAATGCTTTTGTTTTTTTAGGTGACCGTGAACACCAATATCATTGATCTGAACGAATATCTTCAGCACATCCTTAAATCCACCAACATGAAATGTCTGACGCCTGAGAAGGTTAATATGACATACAGGACATGAAACTATTCACTGATATTAGCTTATTTTTGTGCTGTGCCCTGAAAACAAATGGAAAATGTATCATTGTTTATTAAACAGGCGCTGTCTGGCTTCTGCGGCTTCATGGCTGCCAACCTTTATGCTCGTTCTATCTTTGGGGAAGATGCTCTGGCCAATGTCAGCATCGAGAAGCCCATCCACCTGGGCCCCGATGCACCAGTCAATGGACACATACGCATCAGAGCCAAGAGTCAGGTGGGTCACAGCTGCTGGACAAACAAACAAGCAATGATGTAAAAAAACAAAAGGGCATTAGCTTGGCATGGGTGCAGTTCCACAGATCTATGTTTGTTTTTACTCGGTTAATACATTTAACCTGTTTTAATATCCTTTCCCACCTTATTTTCACAGGGGATGGCTTTAAGCCTAGGAGACAAAATCAACCTTTCCCAGAAGAAGATGACCATCTGACAGGCCTCCAATCCAGCACACCCTCTTTCAGTACAGCAAATTATGAAGTCTATATGATTAAATTGCTTGTGCTTCTTTTGTTATCATTATTGTCAGCATCTATGCCACAGTCATGTCCTTGTCTTTTTTTCTTTACAATAAACATAAACAAAGTTTGTGTTAATGCTGTTATTTGAGTCATTATTACTGCAACTGTAGATGGTTAAGCTGTATGATTTCAATTTTTAAATAAAGAAACTTGTATTGACATGCTCTTTGTTAAATTCTAACATATAAATAAACACTATGTTGTTTGTAAAAATTAAATTCTAACATATAAATAAACACTAATTATGTTGTTTGTAAAATAGAAAAGAAAAACGACAGGCGACAAGGTATATGTGAATATAATATTTAAAAAATAATTCTTGCCCTAAGGCAGGGGTGTCAAACATATGGCCCGTGGGTCAAAATCGGCCCACTTGGGGTTGCAATCTGGCCTGTTTGATGAATTTTGAAAATAAAGAAATACACAAACCCAATCATGTTGAGGAAATGTTTTTTTAAATTATATTTTCATTAAATGTGAGAATTTGTTTAATGTACTTTTTTGCATGAAAACAAAGGGGAAAAGACAGACTATTTGATATTTAAAGGTAATTGTGTTACAATTGTACCGGTCCCGCCCACTTGAACCAAAATGAGTTTGACACCCCAGCCCTAAGGTATTTTACCCTTGGTTGTCACTTTCTTGTTGCTCTTGTCATACACTAGAGGGCAGTGTGGTTCCTATAAATGCTTTACACTTAGGTCGTGTCACCACCGCACGTAAGATTGAGCCAAGTGTCACACAATTTCACAATGTTTATTTTGCCATTTCAGTTACACAGACTGGAGAATAATCTCCCCCTCCTCCCCAGCCTTGTGATCTACAGTAACAACGCTAACTGGACACTCCACTCCACGATGACGTCATTATGACACCATCACCTCAGCCCCTATCTTCCCTTGTATTCATAACAAATATCAACAAAGCAGCTTTATTTAGTCACTTATCAATTATTGTTTATCCGACATTTTAACCCTTGAAAATTCCCCTTAGAGTTCTCAAGGTTCTATGTTTACTTTATACTTTTAACTATGAGTGGACGACACAAAATTAGAGCTTACACAGAAAGAAACATTTACGAAATATATTATTATTAATAATATTATTATTAATATATTATTATATTATAAATATATTATATTGCAATTTAATTTTATATTTATATTATTTATATTTTTTATATTTATGTGGTGGTTTTTTAATGTTTTTTTAATATTTATCCTTTTTTTGTTAATATGATGTTTTAGCATTTTGGTACATTGTTGTTGTACAGCTGAAAAATCAGGCTTTATTTGTCACCAGATCCCCATGCTAAATATGCGGCTTGTAAGTGTTTTGATCAAGTGAAGGGATAGAAAAAAGTAATGTTGTACCAACACACCCAACTCAAGCAACGGGATATTACATCTGCCTTCATAGCACCCTCTGCAGGGAACGTTAGGAGTCATTTATATCAACAATATGAACACTGAAGGATGAGCAACTTTACATGTCGAACTGTATATGGCAGGAACAGCAGTGGAAATGTTTGTATATTTGTAAACACGTAAGGAATATTGTGAAAACTACAGTAAAACTATTAGCGGACTAATATAGTGATACTGCTGGTCCTGGTGAACCTCCTGACATAACCTGGAGCAAGTGGTCATGGCTTTATTAAAATAGCTGTGGAAAAAAAGTGTGTGTGCGCGCGCGCGCGTTCGTGCATGTGATGCTCGGCAGTCAGTCACACACACACACACACAGCCTGTAGAGGGGCCCCTAGCGCCAGCCCTCAGTACTGGTCTGGCTGATTACTCCCACTGGTGGATCCAGATCTCTGACTATCGCAGTGTTTTGTCGGAGGCTGAAACACGCTCACACGTATGGACAGTGACTCGTAGCTCCGCCACCAAGACTCTGTCTCCACCCGTGCACACTTACTCACCAGACCGCACCGACCGACCGCCTAGTGGCTTCTGTTCGCTGTCCGGCGTCACCTCTGCGGGGCCTCCTCAGTTTTGACGAGAGAAAAGTGGGTGTTTGCTGTTCACTGGTGTTCCGGCGGCGGCGGAGGCGGCGGCGGCAGCAACAGCGGCGGCGGCGGCACAGAGCCCAGAGAAGTGTCCTCGATGGCAGGCTGGAAGGACGGCTCGGTGCAGGAGAAGTATCGGCTGGTGGTGGTCGGAGGCGGTGGTGTCGGGAAATCAGCCCTGACTATTCAGTTCATTCAGGTCAGTGTGGTAAAGCTTTGGTTTTGATTTCACTATTTATTCAAAAACACAGAGAAGGAGGGAACGGGAGAATGAGAAGAAGGAGGAGGAGGAGGCCAGACATGGGAGCCCGGTTAGCGGAGACCGGGCGCTGTTTTCCACTCCGTTACTTTGCCGAGGCCTGGAACTATTTAGCAGTGGGTGTTTTTGAGGAGGTGCGAGGACAGGGGTTCGAGGATGTTTCTTTGATTTTAACGTGCCAAGACAGCTGTCACTTTAATGCGATCATTTCCTTCACATTCACTTCCACTTTGCAGTTTTGAGCAGTTTCTCTGACTACAAAACAAATTGTCTTTGTGTGTTTATGTGTGTGCCCACACGTAGTTCATTTTTATTAACTTCTTATGCACACATCTAGACTAGACATGTAGTTTACATCCAGTCTATAAAAGCCAGCAGAATAGTTGAGTTGCAAGAGGCAGGGTGAATTAAATGAACTTCCAGGCTACTCCAGATCTCATTAGAAAATAAAGTGTAGTAGTCAGAGTAAATCCTGAAGGGCTGGCTGAATGTAGAACAAGCGGTGGCAGCAGCAGTGGTACAGAATGTCCATTGAAAAATGATTCACTTCTGTTCTCAGACGCAGACTTTCACTGAGGTGAGATGCTGGTTCACCTTGTTCACAGCCACAGCAGCAGCTCATACACATGTATTGGGATAAACACATTGATCTGCTGAATATAAAGATAATTCATTTGTGTTGTATGTTGTATGAACAGCAGCCTACTCACAGACTCATCTGTGTCACATGTAGCAGGCACGTAAACACTTCACCCCTCCACTACCCCAGCTTACATTCCAGCACACTGAAGACACAGCCTGCCACACTTTGACCTTCCAGACTTTTATTATAGTCACTTAGGAGATGACACACAGAAACACACACACAAACACTGCATTCAGCGATGACAAACTTTGCCCTTTGCTTTGTGTGTTTCATGTCTGTGTGTTACTGATGCTGCCTGTGGCTTCCAGGAGACCAGACTGCAGGCAGCTGCATGTCTCCACACTGTCAGACAATAGTGGGCTGGCACACGCATCAGAGTGGGGGTGAAGAGCATGTGAGTGTGTGTGTGTGTGTGTGTATGAGTGTGTTGGGAATGGAACTTGTCTAATGAGGGTTCAAAAAGCTCATTAACTGCATACCAACTAAAAAGGGATCACATAGCAGTTGGGATGGATTTCATTTTTTTTTGCCAGAGCTTAGTGACTGTGCTGACCAGAAGTCAGGGGTGTTTACAAATGAATGTGTTCCCCACCAAGTAAATATTTAAGTTACATGAATGGGCACACAGAACACAAATGAGGGTTAGTTATTCAAAGTGTCTGCTGACCCTTTCACGAACCTGGTATTATCCTACAATCCAATCACAGATGGGCATATGCAAAGCACAGGTCAAAATGAAAATTTGTTCACAAAAATCCCCAGTGGGAGGCAGTTGTGTGATGCATGTGGTCACATTCTTCTGCATGCATGAACGCATTTTGTCCTCGGGGCACCATAAAACCCGTCTCCTCAGCTGACATCTTGCAATCTACTGTAGTCAAGGAATTTTTATGATTCTTAGGGCCAAAACATAACCTTCTTAGCAAATCCAGTCAGTCACAACTTCACTGCTTTTTATGATAATTGAAGTGATTTTGACAAGTCGTCACCTAGAATAATGCATTTTAGGTTCTTTGCAGCTCTCGAGCCAGACGATGCCTGAAGGACTATTTAGCTTGCTTGCTAACGGCAAAACAATTTTCCTAGCTTAACATTTATTTAGCTGATAGAAAAAGAGGGACTGTAATCAGTAATTTATTTTAATCAAACTTAATTTAAAAAAAGCAATAACCCATTGGATTAGGGACATGAATTGTTTTATATTATAATTGTTGTTGCAGAACATGCCAACAGAGATTTCCCTAGTCTACAATGACCTGTGACATGTACAACAACTGAAGAACCCTCTCTCTGTCTGACCAGTCTTTGATGGAGCGGTCAGTCTAGTGTCACCTGTTGTAGCTGCTTTCTTTTCCGGTACATGTTAGGGCTGTGACTTGACCAATCCTTCTGTATTTCGTATTTATTCTGCTCACATCTTTCCTTAATTTGGTGGAGTTTGGTATAGAGAGGCAGAGAACTACCACAGTCCTTCTTAGAGGTTCTTAGAAGTAGTTTTGCTGCAGGCGGAAACACTAACAGCTGGTTGTGGAGTGCAGGCCTCTCCTCGAACTATGTTAAATGTTGTGAGGTAAGTTGGGGGTGGCTATTGGGAGTGTGGGTGTGGGGGGTCTGAGTCACCGTGGGTGGGTTAATGGTCATGGACCATGTGGAATTTGCCCCTTTGTAAAAGGAAGTCCCCTCTCTGTTGCTTTTAGCACCTCCTAGCTTTGCATGGAAAAACACGGGCTGCTTCCTGAAACCTCAGACAAAGTGTCTGCTGACGTGTGTGTGTGTATGTGTGTGCAATGTGCATTCATGTGTATTAAACTTGAGAACTACGGCTTTCACTATATAAGTGTTAAACTAGCACTAATGTCAGTGGTTGTCAGTATACTCTTTATAAAGCCTTAATTAAATAATTTTATTGATACATACAGTTTCTGAGCACTGGGTTGAACTATTTTTGGGTAAATGTATTGGGTGCTCAGTGTTTTTTACCTCACCAATATACATTTGAGGGCTTTGGGATCAATTCCTGGGCAGTTTTATGCTTCATGTTGTTCAAGTTAATTCTATATAATGTACAATATTAAGCAGTTGCTGAATTGGGGAGATTATTTTGGTACTCTGTGTGTTAGCTATTTTTTTCCTTTTGTTTTTTATGGCCATATATTTCAACTTTTCATTCTAATATATATATAAAAAAAAAAAACAACAACATGTCATCCATGCAAAATAGCATGCAATTTGTAGATGTAAATTGTCTATTTTTAGCTCAGATCCTATGCTAATCTTGGATGTTGTTCCTGAGTAAAGACAAAAAATGAAAATGACCTCTGTGCTGAAGCTGATGACACATAATGATAACTGTAGTTACAGCAGAGCTGCAGGTCCCATGGTGCAGCCGGCCACCCTAATGCCAAGCTGTTGACTCAAGCTGAAATAGTGTTGGGATGACATAAGTTTTAGTCATCTGACAAATGTTGAGGGGCACTGAGTGTTGTTTAATGTGACATCTGTGAGGGAGGAAGTACCTCAAGTAAAGGAAATCATGACTCACTTTGGCCAAGAAAAGACTACTTTTAGTGTGTGTGTGTGTGTTTGAAGGAAAAAAAGACATATCAGAAAATACAACTGATTTCCTCAGCAACCAAAGAAGCTGCTGGAATGAGACGGCTCTATAATGAGACGTTGTGTTGTGTCTCGTTGCTGGCTTAAAGGATAGCGCTGCCTGCTCACATGGTTGCTAATATTAGCGTGGTGGTTGCTTTTTGTGGTGGAGATTCAGACACAGGAGCAAAACACCCAGAGCCATCAGTTCCACTCAGATAACAGACCCAAGCTGGATTTGCAGCAATGTCAAAAAAAAATATAGCATTTCAAATTAAATGACCAAAAATAAATCTTGCTGTGGCAAAATGCTTGAGGAATTTGATAAATTGACTTCAAAAATGAGGATTTTTAGTGCCCTTGGCAATATGTACTGTCAAGACTCTCTTAAGGCCTGTGAGAACATTAGACTGAACTTTCGCAACATAAACAAGTTTGAGTTTGTTTGAAGTGAATGTTACTGTTTTTTAAATGTCAGACAAACAAACCTTTAAAAAAGGTGAAGAAAATAAGCAACAGCTAAAATTATGGGCAAGAGATATCTAATATTTTGCCAATTTTACCTTGGGAAGAGCAAATAAATTAGCGATTTAATTACACATCTGTGCTTTGGTTTAAAGATAATTACCGCTAACATAAAACTGACACAAAATACATAGGATGAGAGAAAATCATGCTCAGGTTTATGTCATATTTTCAGAATGGCATACATTGAGGAACAGCTTGGTCAGGTTGTCTCTGATTGAATTTAACTGACAATTAAAATAAAAAAAGAGCAACTGTCTCTCGGCGTGTTGAGTCAAGGTGTAGTAACGATTGTAATGTTGGAGTCAAACCCTCGGTGCTGTTGTTTCATCTGCATTTCTCAGAAACAGCCACGAGTGGTTAGGCAGCCGGTGCATTGTGCAGCAACACTTTGATGCATGTGTGTGTGTGTTGAGGCTCTAGCTGTGTAACACTAAGTGGTAAAAACATTCTCTCGGGCAGTTTTTATTTTTTTCCCCTCTTTTGTGTGGGTCAGTAATATGTCACATGCCACACTGAGTGGAAACAATTCCATTTATTTAATGAATTTCTTCTGCTTTGAGGGATTTCTATTCTTTGTAACAGAAGACTGGATCAAACAACTGCAAGCTGTTGGACCTGTCCTGCATGTGTGTGTGTCTTTGAGTGTGTGAGTGCATATCTGCCCACAAGAACAGGTGATTAGTGTGCGCTGTTTATTTAGCTCTTTGGAAGGGTCACCTGTTGATTTCCCACACAACGTGTAACCACAAGCACAGCAAAAAGCAATGTGTTTGTTTTCACAACAGGATTAAGGACCACAATGTGAAAATAGGAACAAAAAATGCAGTATTTAGAGAGGAATTCTCCAGAGAAATGTTATGCCCGTGTCACAAGACTAAGGAAAATGTTTTTTATAGTACAACACAAGTGTTGCCTCCATAAATCCTGCTCCGTTAATGCAGATCATTGTGGCCATATTTCTATCCTTTGGGCTATTTGTAAATTTTAACAATCTGACAGACATATTATTTGTGTGGTCAGGAACACAGGTTGCAGATATGCAGCATGTGTTGATGCAATTTTTGACCCGTGGATCTTTAAACTCTTCAAGTGTGTGCAAACAAGGCTGTGTGTACCTCCGTCTCTTTTTTAAGTCACCTCCTTTCACCCTGGTTTGACCCCTTGTACCGCTGCCGTGGTCATTGTTCTTATACACAAACATCACTTTCCCACACGGTGCCTGAATGCAAGTCACCGATGCCAAGTTCAACCTGTGTTGGCAGCACATTTGAGCCTTCATTGTATATACAGTAGACTTGTGAGAGCCCTTATTTGTTAACCTGTGGCCTCATGTAACTCTATAATAACCTTGATGACCACATGCTTTATGTAGAAAGTCTTATATTTAGTCCTTGATGCACTGGTGTTTGATCATAGATAGCAGTGAGAAGAAAAAGGAAGTTGACTGGTAACCACCAATGTTCATTTTGCAAACTAGCCTGTGACATTCTGGCACCATTGATCTATATTAGCCAATTGAAATATTAAGTAACAAGTTAGTAGCTTCTTTCCATTTTATTTGCCAATATTTACATTTACGTCTATTATACTAAAGAAAATACAGAAGAATTCAGAATATAGTACTACTTTTTCCCCACTCTCTTCTTCTTCTTCTCCCTGTCTCCTTAAACAGATAATTTGTCTTTATTCTGGAAAAATACCACACAGCACACCATAGGAATGTTCATGCAAAAGGAAGTTAGACACTCCCTTCCATCTGGGAAAGCTCAAGAGACTAGTAGGTCATCTTTTTTGCTCAGGGCTAATGAGAATCTAATGACTGTCTTGGGAGGAAGACTACTCTTCATCAGCAGTAGTAGCTTAAGGTTACACTGGCGATATCAGGGCAACATTCAGATACAAATTTGGACGCCTTTCAAAATAATCCCCCACTGTTGTAGATTTTATATTATTCAGTGCAGTGCAGAGGATCTGCTCTCATAGAGAAGAACCAACAGGAGAGATATGTTGTCATCCATTTACATGGAATCAAATCAGTAACCCACGTTGTGTCGTATACATTTAAGGGCTAATGTTTTTCCCTGTAAATTCAATGATAAGAGATAAACCTTACAGTGTTTGTCACATGGCAGAAGGGACCGTGTGGAGTCAGAGAAAATGTTGCCCTACTTTATACTGTACAATAAACACTATCATTTGAGATGGGAAGCTTCAAAAATAATTATACGCTGCCTGTGTGGTACCAATGAATAGACCGACTGAATAACAGTTTGAAGCGCTTGTTTGCTAAAGGTTTTTCTGCATACAATTCTTGGCTGGGGACAAAGGTGTGATGTCACAGATCTGAGATGATAACTTCAGCCATGTCCAATTCACCACTCCATACTGTGGGTATGCAGTCATAAGATCATGTGAAAGAAAGTAGACCTGTTACCTTCACATGCTGAAGGAACTCATAGCTGGAAGTAGCAGAAATTAAAACGTTCTGACTACTTTATGTCTACAACTAAACAAGGAAACATTGTGAGAGAAGGTACAAGTGAGACAACAGATGGTTGAAAAATTGACTCAATGCAGTGGTTCTCAAACTTTTGTGGTCAGTTTTCACACACTGCCTGCTGTGTTGACTCTACCAAAATCTTGAAAAATCACTGTTGAAATTTATTGAACTAACACCTGGTAATATCATATTTTATAATGAATCAAAATTAATATCTTGCCCACGAGGCAAAAAGTTAAGTTTGAACCCTGAATATTTTATGTATTCTAAGTATTTTAATTATTAATACAACATTTTTACATGTACATCAGGCAGACACAAAGGGCAGAGGGTTCCTCTGTGTTGTCTTTGGAGATTGTTCTGTGTTCATACCTCTGTCTGTTTAAAATATCTGGTCACAGTATCAGCTCTCGCAGGTCGGAGTCATATAACAACAAGTCTGTCGTCTATGGGAAACTGAAGTGCTGCTTATTTTAGCCTGCTATTCTCACCGTGTTCTAAAATGTAACCTCACAAACGCATGTGCACCTTCTTATTTTTGGGGGAAAGTGTTTATTACAGTTTGGGTTTCATGTTTCTGGTGTTCTTTGATCGTGTTATTTATAGAACATTTGCTGCTTACTGCTCTGTGATAACACTGGTACGCAGGCCAATGAGAATGTTGTCGCAAATTCTCTGTCCTCTTGGCTAGAAATCACAATGGCATGAACAGGAAGAATCAGAATATAGAAGTGGGCGGGTAAATATAATTATTACTGGATGTGATTGACAAGGGAGGATTTCCTTGTAATGACAAGCTCTATTCTCACAAAACCAGTGATGTTAGTGATAAAGACTATGACAGCGTTGTATGGTGGTGTCTCAGTCTGACAAATGTGTCCCATGATATTGAGCCTAAAATTTCTGTTTTCTCCTTCAGACTATGACAGCGTTGTATGGTGGTGTTTCAGTCTGACAAATAAGTCACCAGAAAGGTGGTGTCCCATGATATTGAACCTAAAATTTCTGTTTTCTCCTTTTTCTGCCCACAAACAATCAATATTCGCCAAATAGACAGTCTTTTCTAAAGAAAAGTAGGTAAATCAAAAATGATGATTTGTGTACAACCTTTTTAAAACAACTAATTCACTATGGTTGCACACTATCGGCCAATACCACAGACTGCTGCTAATCATTAAAGGATCGTTTAAGGATCAGTCAATTTTCAAAACAAAACATTTTAGTCTTTTTCCTATAGTGTATCAGAGTCTGGATTTTGAAAATTTGCTGAATTATCTTTAAATGAAGAATATGAATGAAAATGACCAAATTCTCTTTAAATGAAGAAAATTATAAGTTCTTTCACTGCACTAGTCCACGGACCATGGGTTGGGGACCCCTGTCGTAGTTGATAAAACACACAGCTAATGTTTCTCCTTATATCATGCTTGATCCTGATGCTAAGCACTGAGCAGGCTGCCAGGCAGCTGGTGGACATTTGGCACATCCTAGCAGGCAGCGTGCAGAGGCCTGTGAGGGACACCTGCTGTCCATCAATGGAAGGTGAGGCACGGAATGAGACAACTCCTTCACAGATGATATTGGAGCACAGACTCCAAATGTGCTGATGACCAAGTGTCTCCTGCCCCCTACAGACACACACATGCAGGAGTATGAGTCAGGTTGTGAGTCAGTGACACAGCTATTGTGTGTCTGTATTATTGATGAAACAAACGGAGCAACTGCACACGACCACAGCCCCAGTTGGTGTAGAATTTTAACTTGACGCACAACAGCACAGAGGCAACAGGGCAACAGCTGCCAAAGGGTTTGGTATGTCAAACCAAAACACTGCCGTCTCATTGCCAGATCTGTGAAGACGAGTTTGAGCCTGAGGAGCTCGGAGCAGTCCTGCTAATCAGCTGACTAGTGATTTGATGTTCTATAAAATGTCTTCTCATGAATTGATCAGATGGTTAGACAAAGCAAAGACTTACACTCTTGTAAATGAAAAAAAAATACTATGAAATAACACAAAATGTGGTAACTAAAGATTCTCATTTTTTTTCCAGTTTTGCGTTTAGGTTTTTACCCATTCTACCTCTTTAAATTGAGGTTAGAATGCATTCTCTAGTTCTTAGTCTTTTTCTTGTATTAATGTTTTGGTGCATACTGCATCTCAATGGGTTAATCCCAACATTGTGACCCCATTTTGACAACACACATTTCTGGCGAACACGGGTATTTTTCTTTTTTTTCTAGAATTAGTTTTTATTATTCTTGTGGGTTTTTTTTATTTTTTTTTTTATACTTAATTACTAGACATTTCAGTCGGCCCCATTTGAATTCCTGGCACGTCAGGTGACAACCCCAAGGTTGAAAAACACTGAGTTGATCGGTTGGAGAGCAAATATTTAGGGAAGCTAATCGTACAAAAATTCAAAATGAGGTAGTATCGCAAATTTCACAGGAACAATTGCTGTAACAAAACACCCGCGAAGGAGAATTGCTGGTGAGTTTAAAACAAAGAGAAAAGTGATATTGTATACTGCATGCATGAACTGTACTGCATGTACTTCTGTGGAAATGTCAGCTACACCCCACTGTGCTCTTACAGCACAGTTATAAAACATATACATTTCTACCTGTCATTGTTGAATGATGTGACAAATATAACGATTTTAGCATTGACTGCTCTCACATTTGCATGTTGGTTTTTTATCATTCCAGTTTCACCCTAGCTACAGCCCAACATATTACCATCGCTCGCTGTGGCAGAGACAGGGATTAATGTTGACGGGACAGAAATGGAGACGCATTAGAGTGAGGGGAAGAAGTTGCTATTAGGTCTTATTTATGAGGATTTGCTTGCTTAGCTAATAGCCTCACTGCTACCTAAAAGCATGCAACAGTAATGCAGCTGTGTGTTGAACATGATGGCTGTGAGTGGCCCCATTTCCTTGGACATATCGCCTATGCTAAGAATTATAGTCTGCAGTAGAGAACACATGCTCAGCAGTTGCTGTAAAGAAAGAGAACGAGTTGCGGAGAGAAAAAAAAAGAAGTCCCTGCAGGTATACTGCTGGCAAAGCTGGTTTATATAAATACATGCATATCTTCAAAGTAGACACAGGCCTGTGTTGTTTAGCGTGTTATTTCATCAGTTAGTAAGTTTTGCCTAAAACCACACGGACTATGGACTAAGCCACACTCTGATGAGTGACTTTTGTGAAAGTCACAGTAGTTTCTCTGTCCACAGAGCCACTGCAGCAGCTGCTGTCTCCTCACTGGGCTGTCACAATAATGCTTTGTTGATAAGGGCCTGTGTGGGCCCACTTCTGCATGGGCACAAGCAGAGGAAGAGGAACAGAATGAAACAAAAACAAAGGCTAAACACGACACGGCCTGCCATCACCGACATGGTGACATACAGAACTTCATGTTTTAAAGGTTAGAAAGACTTCATGGGTTTAGTCAATCGTATTTGTAGCATCAGTAGTGCCAGCAGCACTTGAATTAGTAATCTTAAGTAACACAAAAGATAGTAGTAATAGTAGTTAAAGTAGAAGTAGTAGAATTGGAAGTACTATGATAGTACTTGTAGAAACAACAGTTAAGGCCCTGCTTCATTTATCTTGAAACTTGTTTCACTTCCACTTTTTAAGCGGCATTACACAAAACGTTAAAACATTCTACTTTGGTAGAAAAACAAACAAAAAAAAAAAAAGAAAGAAGAAAAGAAACGAAAGAGAAAAGCCAGGGATAAATAGTGTGGCCTGACCTTAAAAATCCTCAGTGGAATTTTGGATGTGTCTGTGATAGGATTTCAAAAACACTTCTGTTCACCTCGGTGGTCAAACAGTTACAGTGTTTCTTACTGTAAAGGTGGAGAAGATGACTGTTCAGTGTGTAGTTTGCATATTCTCATCGTAAATGTGGGTTTCCTCCTTTAGAACAAAACCTGCAGATTGTCGACCTAGTAAACCGAACACCGTAAACTGACAGGTGTGAGTTCTAAGATGGTCCGTCTCTGTACATGACCCTGTAGTTGACCACTCACCTGTGCAGGGTTGACACAATTGAATAATGAATTAGACTATTTCATCATACAAATAAATGATTCCTGGAGTTTTCAGCATTTCCACGTACTGTGTAGAGTACACAGGGCCAAGATTTGTACCCGAAACCCAATTGTTTTCCAGGTTGCAATTTCAAGCCTCATTGCCTCTATATTTGAGTTGCCATCTCTGGGGTAATAGCTTATGCGTGTGGGGTTTTCTTACCTATTGCACATCATAATGAGTCTGATGTTTTTGATTGTACGTCTAAACTAAGAAGAACAAGTGGCCCTAATGGAAGTCTGACCACTCTGAGAGCTTTCTCAAGTTTTGATGTTGATACGGTATCACATAAGCTTCCAAAAATCCATGCATTATTAATACACAGTAAAGTGCCACCGGGGGAATCAGAATGTCTTTTGAAGAGTAATTCATCAATCCATCTCCTTATTTACTGTTTCCACCGTGTGCAGATGGTTTCACTTCAGGTTGACTAACTGTGTCCGGAGTTCAAAAGTCTGCAGGTTGGAGGATGAAAACAAAAAAGACTCCACACCCTAGACTACTTGTAGGTATGAGTTGAGGTCATTTGCAATTTCATTTTCAATGTAAGTACTAACACAAGCAGAGACAAAGTCGGGTGAGAAGGCAGAAACCTTTCCTTCTCTTTCCATTTGAAACAGTTGGTGAACACAGATACAACACAGTTTCTTTTTAAGAAGATGAACCTGTATTGTAGCAGTGGAAAAAGAAAATAAAAAAACCCTCCAAGCCCCTGGGCTTCTGTAGGCCTGGTGATCTGGCAAAAAAAAAAAAACTTCAAATGGCACAGCTTTGATTTCTGCACCTTTGAACACATTCAAGTGTTCAGTATCCAGCACACAGTGATATTTAACAGAGCGATTGAAGTCTTAATGCCACAGAGGTCAGAGGAGAGTAGGGGGTTGACTGTGCCAGGAGTTGGCGTACTTGGTAGGACATTTATCCTCCCCTTTATTCTCTGCATGAGTGCTGTCCTCAACTTTACAGCCTTTAATGCCAGCTAAGCCACTGGGGACTTAGGAGAATACAGTGTGTGGAACTGTGCCTGTGTATGTTTTTTAATACACAGGCATTGTAACCCAAGTCTGCTTCTCAATTTTAGCCCAGAAGAGACTTTGCTAATGCAACACAACAACCCTGTGTCTCGTTGCAGTGATAAATCTCACCATGGTGTGTATGACATGTTGTCTGTCATCCACACCAAAGATGGATGGCAATGTTTAGGCTGTTCCTCTCCTAAGTTCAGTTGTTAAATGTGTTCTGATCTCACAGTGTGCCGTAACTTGGTGAGTTTTAACACCGTGCGTAGGAATGATGGAACAAGACTTTATTTATGAGTTCATAGAAGATGGCGAACCACGAAACGCCGTAGGTTGAGGATGTCGTAAATCGAGGACTTCTGTATTGTAGTTATGCAAGTGAAGAATCAATATCAACACTAACAGTTTTATTGTTTATTGTTGTTGTTTGTTCCTTCATTTTTGATATCTGGTCAGTATTGCTTTCAACGTCACATTCTGGCCTGGTGATCTGGCAATTTAATTATTTAATTATTTAATTATTTAATCGTCGCCTACAGATTTGAGTCCCAGTGTCCTTATTTCTCATATAATATATTCACGTTTTCATGTCAAAATATAACAATAATGAAGTCATGAAAAAATTGTCAGTACCAAAAAATAAATAAATAAATTCACGCAACTCTCCGGAGACAACAGAGAAACTATTGAAGAAGTGCAGCTGATCGTTTAGCAATAAAAATGAAACTCTGAATTATTGTCAGCGTGTGATTACGCTGATGGAGAGATCGCCACTGAATCATCCTTTAACTGGGATTTTCACTGATCTGCTGGCATTTAAAGACAGGCCAGTGAATAAAGGGACAGTCTATTGATCTGCCGTGCATTAGGAGGAGGGCCGCCTGTAAGAGTGATGTGCAGGGGCTCATTTAATTTGGCTCCAAGCCCACTGTGCCTGTGCCTGCCAGACCGCTTTCTCTTACTGTAAACATCCAATGAGTGTTATTACGGTGGATGTTTAGCGTGCACTGTGATCATTAGGCTTTACAGCTGAGTCCTGACAATCACAACTTAGTGGGGTTTTTTTTGGTTTTTTGTATTTTTTCTCCAAGCAACAGCCTGTTAGCTTCCCAGCTCTAGGTGTAAGAAAGCTCCCTGGTGGCCCTTCAAGGCACGGGACACATTGTGTGCTGCCTTTCTCTCCGTGTGTAGGTATTGAATAAGTGACCTTTCTGGTTTGTATGAGCTCATGGGAAAAGTGGGTGTTTCCACAGGAAGTTAAAGCCTTTCCCTCCCCCTGTTTTTCTCTCTCTTGCTCTCCCCTACAGTTTCCCCTCCTCTTTAAACCTTTTATTTTGTCTAATTTTTTTCCCAACTATTTCTCATTTCAAGAGCTCTAAGGTACTCAACAATACAATGCTCCTCTCACAAATTCCTGTGTCACTCGTGAAAAATCTCGTAGAGCTGCAGAACAGAAAGGTGACCACGGGGGAGCACAGACCGTGTCGACATGTAAAAGAATGGAACTGAACCTGCATCTGTTTAGAGTTTCAACTCTTATGCTTTCTATTTGATTAGTGACAGCTGTTTTAAGGGTCCAGCTTCCAGATGTTCTCCAAAATTTAGGGACAAAACGGTCTCTAACCCAGACAGGAAGTCCTCAAAATGTGCCCCAGCTCAAGTCTTTTTCTTTTGCCTTTTGTATAGTCTTAAATGAATCTCGTGTGATTTTTAAGGTTATGAAGAGAGAATGATTGAACACCCTTTAATTGCTATAGTTTAAAAACATCAATTAATATAAAATATCTAAATATGTAAGTAAGTATTTATGGTGATGGGTTAAATGCAGAGGTCACTATTTGTTGTGTGCAGTGGTGTGTGTCACAGTGTCAATGACAAGGAGTTCACTTTCCTTCCTCCCTTCTTTAAAATGAATTGGGTGTAATTATAAAACAAAATGAATTTGGTGGTTTTCAAGGGAAATGATTGGTTAACACTTGTATATCATCTACTGGTGTGCAGATTGCATGTTCTCTTTGGGTGTTTCTGTTTTAGTCCAAACAAACAAACAAACAAACAAACAAACAAAAAAACGTCCAAAAATGAACACATTGGTATTGGGTTAAATATAAAACCTTAAATCAACCGTGTTTCTAATATATAAATAACTGTCTGTGTATGTTTAGCTAGGGATGGACTGTTGACCTGTCCACTGTGTCCCTTGTCTTAAAGCTCATTGCGGACTGAAAAACAGTTAGCTCCATATGCTAACACGTTGAAGATAAGTGGATTATTTGTGTATTTTGGCTGCACTCTGAATATCATTGGGTTGGTTTGGAAGTGTGAATGCAGCCCTGTCTTTGACCCACACCCTGTTATCATTGCACCAGCTGTTTTATTGTCAATGTTGTGGTGTGTGAAGCAGTTCAGCTGTCACCTGCAGCAGTCGTATAGTTCCTGGTTTTTGCAGCTATGCTGAAAACTCAGTCGAGTGAATGTATTGATTTGGGAATATATATTGTCTTATAAAATGTGGAATTTGGTGTCATCGATGGCCTTAAAGCTAACGTCCAAGAGAGTGACAACTGTAGCACTTACACATCTTTTTTAAGTCTCAGTTTACAACTCCGAGTTCTTCCAAACATCTGACACGTTTTAAGGGATTGGCCGGGCAGTAAAAACAAAATTACTATTCAGGCACAAGCTGTGAACAGTCGTAACAGTTAAGTACAGTTATTGTAAAATAAAGATAAAGAGTAGTTTCAGAGATGAGGTCATCTTTAGGTCATCAGGCAAGTGTGTCTTTGCAGTTTTATCATGACAGAGGCAGAGGACAGAAACGTAAAGGAAAGTGACCTACTGGTCATCGTGACACAGCTCACCACTGCACACCATGAAATGTGACCTCTGTTTTTAACCCATCACCAAAGTGAACAGTGGGCAGCTTTAAGCGCCCGGGGAGCAGTGTGTGGGGACGGTGCCCTGCTCAGAGAACCTCAGTGGTAACTTGGCAGCTGGTGGACTCAAACCTGAAGCCCTCTGGACCCAGGTCCGCTTCCATAACCACTAATCCACCACTGCCCTGAATAAACATATTCATTTAACCATCAGATAAATCTCAACCGTCCGTCTTTATTCTTTCCTTTTTCTTTCATTCTATCGTATCTTCTGACCTTTTCATATTTGGTAAGTAAACTTGACTCGATGTTTTTCCGCTCTCATCATGAATCTCCATTTAAACAATTTATAACAAGATATGCCCTTCAGAATGTTCAATTACAGTGACAAACTTAATTTGAGTCAGTAACCGTCTGTGTCCATGGACTAAACATTAAATGATTGTGACTCACATCCAGTCTTTCATCTAAGGTTGTTAATCAACACTGGAATTCAAACGCAGTGCTTCTGAAAAGGCATTATCTCACATAGTTGGTAATGAGCAGTCTTTTTTTTTTGTAGCCATAATATCATGACAAGATCATATCTGTAAAAGTGAAAGAGACGACACAAAGTTAAACAACCTCCCTGACAATCCCTGCCACACACAGCCTCAGTGGACTGGTTTATTAGTTTAAATGCCTCTTAACTTCTAACTAGGTCAAAACCTCTTCAGAATAAGCTTTGGTTACTGCTGAAAGACTTGTTTGTACAATATATGGTCCTCAACCTACATCCCCCCCCCCATTAAATAATATCTACGCGTAATGACTTACATCTCAAGGTCTGTGAATTCTCGCTGGGCATTGAACCATATGCAGAAGGCAATTAACACTGATGAGATTCGCAGCAGCTTTTATGGATATAGGCAGGTACAATGTTTCTGTTAATTTGGTCGGAGGCAGCGGCGCTCCGTTTGTTATGTGCATTAAGATTGAAATGATGGTGTACTGGTGAGGAACGTGCAAGAGACTGACGGATATAGTAAAGGTGCGAATACATGTTTTTGTAAAGCTGTTTGTGTGCAGAGGAAGTGGATGCACAGTGCACGCCTACACATGTTTACCGTTGTTGCTCGTCTCAGAAGCTGTTACCCAGCAGATGTAACGGGACGGATTGCTCTGTGTCACAAGTAAAGAGCAGCCACAGTAAAGTAATCTGAGTGGTTGTTCAAATGACTGCGTCGTGAGAAGCTACAGGGCATACTGAATATCATCCTTGTTACTGACAACAGGAGATCGTATGCATTTCATAGCTTTTCTTTGAAGATGCACAGTTGGCAGAACACTGAGTGCAGAGGAAGACGGTGCGGGCACAACCTTTCCATGTCACGAAAACAGTGTCGAATATACTACGGTTAGCTTTCTGACAAATATAGAAATGCCGCTCAAATGTGTCCTCAAAAATTTTATAAATGAATGTTTGGATTTTATGGGGTAAAAGCAACCTTCTAAGATGCACTATGTTAGTTGTTTTTTTTTAATGTATTCACTGTGTCATTAAATTGAGTGGAGACATATACTGTAGCTTCAGTCTCCAGGTGTTTTGTGAAATTGCTATTTTCATAACAGAACAAACAGTGTGTGACACTAACGTTGTTCCTCTAAAGGCTAACAAGCTAAATAATACTCCAGTGTGGAGAACAAGTGAAAAGTGTGATTTCAGGGTTATTAGTTCTACAGTAATACTGTAATACTCCACCTTGACACAGTCAACTGTGCATGCCTCTGTGCCTGCACAAGAACAACCCGTCAGTGGACATGATGTGGTCCAGCACGTGGTGTAAAATTGGTCAGAACTTCAGTATTGTCCAAAAGCTGAGGCTTAACTTAGCACAGATTGTTATCAGTTATTGTTTTCCCGATGGTTCGCAGCCATTGTTCCATTGCTGAATCCTCAGCCTTCGTTCCATGCTGTTTTCCCGGTGTGAGCCTGCCTGTGCGGCATGTGGGTGGAGAGGTTTAGATGTAAAGCCGGAATGCTGGAGGGGAGTGCAGTGACAGGTCTGGGATTTGGTAGGTCGGCCAGGGTAGCAGAACTTGTCGTCCGTGACGTCACCGCCACCCGAGGGCTTGGCTGGGCCAGTTGCCTGCTGCAGAGGTGGAGTTTCCTTCCTGCAGAGCTGCCTGAGCCTGAGGTTGGCCTGACCCACCTTATCGCCAGAACCTGGATTGATGCAGCTTTGATCTGCAGAGTTGTTTGGTTGTGTTTACCGTCGGTTGCTTAAATGACAAAATGATGATGTGTTGTTTTCCTTTGACGTCATAGGTTGATAGATCAATAGAGCGGACAATGTTACAGCTCACAAATGAACACACCCATACTGGTACTCATGTCAGGACCTGTCTGATTGCCCTCGGTGCAGCTTGAATAACATTTTTTTATCACAATATCTTGATCGATGTAGTGTATAAAATAGTTTTTTAAATACATGATGTTTGTAAGTTTTAATGTGAGCACAACTGGTATTCTGCTTTGGACCCATGGACCTTGACACAAGAACTAAAGCATTCTAATAATTGAAAAAAACTGCCATGGGCAGAACTGGATTATCACTGCCATCTAGGCTCAGGCCATGTGTTGTCGTCTGTTTATGTAAAGAGTACATAAAATAACTGAGAAATAGAATCTGGATCAGGAGTTAACAATGCTTCTTTGTCTTGAAAAGTCTAGCTCAAAATAGTGTATCAGGGCCTGTCCCGACCTACGAAGACCAAGCCCTCGGTGCACGCTCTTATCAAACCTGTTACCAGTTAACCAGCTACTTGCAGACTTAGCCAACCACACAGTAAGAGTGTCTGCAGTATATACATGCACTGTTGACTGGCTTTTGACCCCACTGTCACTGTCAGGCATTTCCTTAAGACAACTGCTCAATGTTTCCATGGAAATGTATCGAGTGATTCGTCCGTCGCCTCTTCACGTACCTGTGAAATGCCTTGGCAGAGAAGGCGTGATGGATTATCTGAACTGTGATCATCGGAAAGTGTTCCCACATTACTGATATGTAGAATTCCACAGGTCATTGTTGTCTGACGCTGAACCTGTCTCATTTTTTTGTGTGTATATCAGAGATAAACAAATCTGCTTTTTGATGCACCCGCTTTAAATGTCTTCTCATGAATTGGAGAGTAAAATACTAAGAAACAAATGATGATTACTTGTAGTTGGTGGTGATACTGATAATTTCATATCTTTTGTTTAAGAAATAACGATCTGCACATGACCTTTTGTTTAGGTTGAAGATGCAGAGATGTAGGACTAACCGGACTAAACACTCTTTTCATCAACTTTTATGTCTTTTGGAAAATATGGTAGCATCGAAACGTTTATCTACATGTTGAACAAAGACTCCCATTAAACAAGTCTGTGTAGTTCCGGTCATCCAGGTCATCTGACTGAAGATGTTTCACCTCTTTATTTATAGTTAAAATAAAATAAAATATATATATGTGTGTGTGTTAAAAATATAACTGTGGTGTGTCAAGTTAAGTAACGTTCGAAGAGAACTCTTCGATCTGTGTTTAAGTGACATAATTGCTCTTCCTACAGCTTATCAATATAAAGATAGTTTTGACTTTTTATTTTCAGAGTACTAGGCCCTATGTATATAAAAAAAATACGAGGCACAGCTGCAGATCTCAGACTCATCACCTTTTAAACTACGCCTCTACTCCCCTCACATAAAAGCCTGATTTGCTCCATTTAAGGTTTGTGCTGCTTCATTCGGTGAAGTCACGGTCCAACATAAGGTTCTGCAGCTCAAATTACAGGCCCATGAGTCAGAGCTGGATTATGTCATAGTTATCGGACGTCCTCCTGAGTCACAGTGCACTCACCTAGCCCATCATTCTTCCACAGCCCAGTTGCAGTACTGCCAGGCCCAAAGTCAAGTCCCTGTTAGTGCTAGCTCTAGTTCTGCCGCTGCTGGCGCTGCAAAACGTCCTCATCTATCACGGGAGAGTCATCTAAGCCACAGCCAGGGGAGACTGCTCTGCTACCAGTGCATGTAAAAGGGAGAAGGGAGCTGAGAACAGAGCAGTGCGGTGCCTAATGCGGCTGCTGCTAGTTGACAGAATAGGAATACGAGGTTGATGGGAAGCTGAGGTCACATGCTGTAGCTCTGGCTGTGAGAGCAGTAGCTGTAGTGGGAGGGATGGGATTTTTTTCTCCCACTGTTACCTTTTCTTTCTGTCTCGTTCCGGTCGTCTGAAGACGTTGCAGTGCAGCAAAGCATCGTCATAGGAAACACAGTAATACTGATCAATTATTCACCAGCGTGACTGAGGCCACAGTGATACAGGGTGCCTGCAATAACAACGGAGTCTGTTTGTTGTTGGGTTTATCGACATCTGGAAGTACGGAAAAAAAATGTTGAAAATGTTGTGTCTAATTGACATTAACACTTACATCACAGTAATTGCTTATCTGGCACAGGTTAGTGTGTGGTCAGCAGTAAGTTTATACACTGAGTGCCTCCTGCAAGACAATATGTAATGAAAGCTGAGCTGTAATCATTCCATCATTTGTTGATCAACTGTGTTTTATCGATGTTTTTAAATATATAACAAATATAAAATACACTCCGAGCGGAAGTCGTTGCTTTAAAGAAAACTAAGCAACATTTTCTGCTTTCTATTCCTAAAACTTTAATAATCATTCCGGTCCCGCTCACTCACTGACTGCTGCCCATGATGATGCAATTCACTGCTTGTATGTAACAAAGAGCTCCCTTGATTCTGTGGTTCCGTGCACCTCCACATCAGAACACATTTTAGTGAAATGTAGTTATAGTCCTCTGAAATGTCTGGTTTATGTTTTTAAAGAAGTCATTCTGAATTTAGCAGATGGTGATTGGAACATGGTGCTATTTGTTGGTGTCAGTTCAGTCATACTGAACACAGATATTAATGTTTAGAGAGTTGGACTAGTCCAACACATTATTTTTCTTTATTTTGTCCACGTTTTTCTCCAATTTTTTATTGTCACCGACGTGGACTACATCGAAGCCAAACTCACTGACTAAAGCCCTATGGTAGATTAGACTAGAAAAAAATTTCACCATTTGAAAGACACCATTTGTTTGCTTATTTTTATTAAAAAGTTTCCTCTGTATATTCTAAATGTTTGCGGTCTGATGTAAAATATTTACTACACATACTGCAGCTGCTTCAGCCGCCAAATACCAGCCAATAAACAGCACCCGGCCTGACACACAGTGACACACGCATTTTCACACATGTACTGTAACTGTCAGACTTTAATTTGGCTCGTTAGAACAGCAGGGGCCTGGATTTTATGTTCCTGTGATTGCTCTGTGTTTAAGGGTGTTGGTTTGAGAGCCCACTCCCCCCTCAGCTGTCACCACTTTACAAGTCCCTGAGGAGAGCAAGAAATACAAAACATGCGAAAAATGTAAAAAATGCAGGATTCCTCCTTCCTCCTCCTCCCGGCTCCTCCAGCCCCACCCTTCCAGTTGAGGTTACTAGGAAACCAGATATTGGCTTTGGATTCAAAGGCTTCAGGAGTGAGCGGTATGACTGCTGCAACTGAAAAAATGTTTAAGAAAATGCGAGAGCAGCATGAAAAATAGTCTGTTATATCTGAACCGAAGCGCGGTGAGGAAAAACATTTATTTCACAGTATTTTGTGCCGGTGTCTGCACACGGTGAGTTTACCTCCTACCTGCAGGACTGTGGTAAAGGTAGAGGTCAGTTAGTTTGTCTGTGCTGTTCCCACCACTAACACAAGGCCTGAGTGTCTTTTTGTCTCTGATCCATTATAACACAGTGGAAGTCTTTGTGTTAATGATGAATAACTGACAGTAAATAAGGTTGACGATATTTTTGATGGACATTCCTGTGGAACTGAAATGAAATGGAAGAGCTGAGCAGTGCAAAAAAACCTAAGGTGTTGTGGGTTATTTTAATGTTCAGCTGTTTTAAGGCTATTATTTCTAATGACTTAATGACTGCTCTTAGTTATGTTAACTTTGATTAACTAATGATTTCTGGGCTATTGATATGGTGTCAGTTCTGAGCTACAAATTTTGATGATATTTTTCTTGGCCAGCATTGATTATATTTTTAATATAAGATAAAAATATATCTTTAGATATGTATTAAGATATATTTGTTTTTATTTATAGTATTTTCTTGTTTACTTCATGCTTTGTTGTTGTTGTTCTTGGTTCTGTGGTAAATTGCTGGTTAGCCCATAGTTATTTTGGCTAGTTTCAGCCTCTTTGCGTTGTCCTATAGTTTTTCTTTTTTTTTGTTTGAAGGTTTTTAATTCTAAGTTACGTTTTATAATTTGGTTGTTTTAGGCTATTTTGGGCCAGCATTTGGATATTTGTGAACCATTTTGCTGTAACCCTAAGTGATTTTTTTAAATTCAGTAATTTTTTTCATCTTGCCTTCGTTTATTTTTCCCTTTCTGGTAGTTTGTCTAACATGGACATTCCTGGGATCTTCATCTACGATACATACACCCACTTTCTGCTTTGCTTTTAAGTTGTTTTGTAATAGTTATTAGAAAGGACTGATTAGAAATAAGCTCATGTAACAAAATACGACTGGAGGTTCGGCCAGAGTCAACTGCGTGTTCAACATACAGTAGACATTAAAGTGTTCACTTAAGGAACCCCCTCTAATTAATGGCTCCACATGATGCAGTGCTCCTTTTCCCGTTTGAGTAAATAAGACGTCTCTGTCAGAAGCATGTGTGTGCTGGTGAAAGAAGGTTTACACTGTTTATAGTTAGGGTGCAGCTTCTGTTTAATCATGACATAATTATGGATCACACACATGCTCAAGTTTCCCTTTTTTCCTCTTTTTGTTCTGCTCTTTCTCCTCTGCAGTCGTACTTTGTCACCGACTATGATCCCACAATTGAAGACTCCTACACAAAGCAGTGTGTGATTGACGAAAGGGCGGCCAGGCTTGACAGTAAGTGCACTCTGCAGAACAAACACAGGCGGGGAATACATATATAAATATAGACGCACCGACACAGGCCATTTATACGGTGGCATTAAGCTGCATTTGAAGAAGTTATTGAATAAGTTATTCTTCTGTCTGTGTGTGTGCGCGTCATCACATGTATGTGTGTCTATGTGCTTTCTAGTCCTGGACACGGCTGGACAGGAAGAGTTTGGAGCCATGAGAGAACAATACATGAGGACAGGGGAGGGCTTCCTGCTCGTCTTCTCAGTCACTGACAGAGGAAGGTAAATGACACTTCTCACCATGTGCAGCCTAGCACTGCTGCCTCTTTTTCCCCCCCTTTTCTGTTGTCACATTGTTGTTTACTGTTCACAGGTACACGCTCACTTCACAGCCCCCTCTGTGTAACTCGTACTCTCACTTGTTGCCTCTGCACACTAATGCACCTTTTTTCTTTTCTTTTTTTTACTCATTGTCATTTTCTTTTGTTTCACACTTCCTGCCCTCTTGGTTTTACTTGTTAGGGCAGGTTCACTTTCTACTTAAAGAAATAACTTCTTAGAAATAGCACATTTTCTACACCATTTGACACGATATGTTCTGTGCCACATCTAGTTTAGTTAGTTAAGATAAGATTTTAGTCCAAAATAGTGGTTAAGTCAAGTGCAAACATGACTTACATAGAGAGCAGTTTGTTTTCCAGTGATATTTTAATGTATTTATTAGGTTTAAAATACACAACATAGGACAAAAATACAAAGAAAAGGTTATAATGATAATGTAAAAGTTAAATTGTCATTATTTGAACACGTAGTTTCAGGGCTATACGGGCACTGGAAGGTGTTTTACTCTGTAGCGTGGTATTCTAAAGGTAATGTATTGAGTGTGTCACTCCACATCCTCTCAGTCCTTTGTGTCCCTGCCCAGTCAGTTACAGAGCCCCTGCCCCCACCAAAACCCACCTCCCAATGTTTATATTGTAAACAGTCTTTCCTTCCTCCATTTATATTAGTCAAGTCTTTCCAGATTTACTATGCAGTCTGTTGGCCCAGGTCTGGAATGCTGTCCTGGCTTTTGTGGTCTTTGTTTCCCTCTCGAATTGATCTTTTTTTTTTCTGAAGAAATTGTTCTTCTTGTCTGAAAAAGAAACATGACATTTATATAATAGAGGGACAATGGTCAAAAGAGAAAAGTCTGAGAGAAAAAGATGAATGTTTCTGTAACGGTGGCTTTTTCCATCTTTCCTCTCCCACTGCTGTGTTAGTAACCCTAATACTCAGTTGTGTGTTTTTCTTCAAAGTGTGAAACAATACACAGTGGAATACAATGTGACATGTTTTACAGTTTTGAAGAAATCTACAAATTCCAAAGGCAAATCCTCCGAGTCAAAGACAGAGACGAGTTCCCCATGATCCTCGTAGGAAACAAAGCCGACCTGGAACCACAGAGACAAGTGAGTCCCAACAGTTCCCTCAAACACACAGGCTGGCACACATGCACCCAGTTTGATCATCCACAGAGATAGCATGCACCAGCCTGGAGGATTTTTCATTGCACATTTTTAAGTAGAAACAAATGGAGCAGCTGCAGTTCGACAGGATGTGAGCAGAAGAATCAAAGACAGACTGTAGGACGGGTGGCGTCACAGAGCGGATGGATGGAGAGAAAGGGAAAGTAATGAAATGATGACATTTCTAGCTAATGCTGTGCTGTCGTTTGGCACTTCCTGCAGTGGGTACACACTGCCCCCTTATGGCGAGAAAGTGCTTTACTAAAGTATTCTTTACGGTGGGTTATCTCTAACATGCATTTTAGTTAGAGGAACAGGTATTTCCTTAGCTTTAATGTCATTTTGATGAAGACGTTTGTGCTAATAACAATAAAAATAAGCTTTAGTTCAGTGATTGTAATGCTTAAAATAGATTGGCTTTCATATAATTTCTACATACTGATTTAGTATGTTGCTAAGTATCCCTCAGCCCATCACTATAATAAATTAAATTAGATGTTAAAAAAACATGTTTCAAGTGGAAAATGTGTTGCCCCACAACATGAAAATGAAATATATAATATGCATAAAAAAATGTGCTGACGAATGTACTCATGAAAAAGGAGACAAATAAACACTGTTGTACTCCCAGCTCTTCTACATCAGTCATTTGACTTTTCCTATGGAATGGTGTCAACATATACCATCTCCTTTAATGAAAACATCCACTTTATTGTTTTACTTCTATATAAAGACTCTATATATTATTTCATAGAAATGGCCCCCCTTAGTGTAATACTTATCTGTGCCGTTTTTGCCCCCAGGTAACCCAGGAGGAGGGTCAACAGATGGCCAGACAACTCAAAGTCACATACATGGAGGCTTCTGCCAAAATCCGTATGAACGTAGACCAAGCTTTTCATGAGCTGGTTAGGGTAATCAGGTCAGTGGCATCCTTGCTTTTGCTGACCCCGTGTGGTTGTTGTTTTTTAGTGACTCGTGCAGGTTTTTTAATGTTGTCACACATTTTTTATATAATAACGACATTCATACTTGGTACAGTATTATAAAAGGATGCATGTGTCAATTTTATTTCTTTAATTTATAGATTTACCAATACAATTCAAGTAAACCTTTATCAAATCCACATTGATGTGATCACCCTAATTTAATTTGCATGATAAGAAATACTTTAAGGGGTAGTTTGGTTAAAGTAAATTCCAAATAAATAACAACAAATAATGAATCAAGTAAATACAATCATACAAAACAGGACTGAATGAATAGAGAAGAGGAACTCAATGGTTACGGTGAATTAATCCAACTAAACACTGACATCCAATCAGTTATTAACCTGACCAAAATGACCAAAAATTACAAAGACAGACCCAACAAAGCGTTTTGCCCTCTGCAGCATTAAAACCCCAAGAGAGCTGAGAACCACAACCTGCTGATTTAAGCTGACTGTCAGGCTGATTGTTCTCAGCTGTGGGGAAACACAGGTGTGACTGTGGAGGTGCTGAGCTGCAGCTAATCAGCAAAGGAGACCTAAATAGATGTTGATTACCAGACATGAAATGTAGCTTTTTAGAATAACACGGTACCTGTAATACAGAGGAATAGTTCTTTAGTGTTTTTACAACGTATTATTTGTTGTTTTTGTGATTTTCATTGTTCAAAGCCCCAGTGTGCCTCACGGTGAAATCGAGGATGAGCATGCAGTTCCCATTTCTTAGCCTGCGGATGGTGCTAACCACATATTTATAAACTCTCCTCTATGATTCAAGAGCACTGTTACAAGATGATTCATCTTTTATTCAAGGTTGCTTGGGAGCTGGAGATGATCTGTACAGTCATCCTAGGGGGCGTGGTACACCCTGGACAGTTAGCCAATTCATTACAAGTACACTTATAGGGGATAAACAATCAATCACACTGCAACTCTCACCTACGGTCAGTTTGGAGTTAATATTTCACCTAATGCTGCGTGTGTTTGGACTGTGGGAGAAAACATGGAGACAACAGCACTAACTCTTTCACCCTGTGATTGGCCAAAAGCTTTGGAGACAAGTGAATTTGTTTTAGCTGTGAGACATGCACGTCATCACAGACACTTAAAAGCCCTCGACTGTGTAATGACTCATATGTCAGGTACCACTCAGCTCCATGACCCACCAGAACCAAGGCTCTAAGACTAAGAGTAACTAATGACAATGGGGCTACAGTGATGCTTTATCTGTGTGTCGGATAAAATCTCCCATGAAGATCTGTAGAGCAACTGACTGTCAATAAGGGTGTGTCTGTTGATAATGAACACTACATCCCAAATCAGATTCTCTCCATTTTTGTTGGTTTTCTGATTCACTCTAATCTGCCCACGGGTATGAATTTGAGAATGAATTCTCTCTTATCTTGTTAGTGGCCCATTGATGGGGAACTGTCCAGGGTGCAACCCACCCTCAAATGATGACCGATTGGCTCCACCTCCCTTTGTGACTCTAGATAGGACTAAGCTGTGGAAAATGATTGAAACAGAATGATAGTTTAGTACCCTTTAATATGGAGGAGAAGACAATAGGACTGAGAAGTGGTTTTTATTTTAGACCTTTTTCTCACTTTCATTTCCCAGGAAATTCCAGGAACAGGAATGTCCACCGTCGCCAGAGCCCACGAGAAAAGAAAAAGACAAGAGCGGCTGCCATTGTGTGATCGTTTGAGTTGGTCTCATCACTGTATGCATCTCATGCAGCTACTCTCCACCAACCCCCACCCCCACCCACCACCCACTCTGCCTGACGTTACATCCGGAGTGGATGACTGACCGCTGCCTTCTCCACGTGCATGACTCCAAACAGCCTTTTCTGACATAGACACGGACCAGGAAGTGTAGTCGCCTGGACATCACTATGGACAAACGTGGCAATGCCAAAATGTAATCACCACTTTACCTTCAGTCACAGCCTAATTCACACCAGAGAGTCCCAACACTAAACATTGCCTTCTAAATCAGCCTGACAAATTTACCTTTTTTTGTACTATTGAAAGACTTCTCTTGCCTTGTAGTGACATTTGTACGTGTTACCGAGATTGAATGAATTATATGAATTACGTATATATGTATATGCATATATACCTTTATATGTGTATATATACACATTTATACACACATATATAGACATACATGTATATATTTATATATATAATATATAATAATATAATAACATAAAGTGGAATGTTATTGACTTTCTTTAGTTACCAAATGTCTGATCAGAGCAGAGAGATTATCTTACTGAGCTTTGTGTATGTCGTGCCATATCCACCCTTTACTCCCATGTGCTAATCTGCTACTGTACATAAGTGACATTTGTTGTGATTTTTTTTTTCAAAAATGTATTTCTAATAACCTATTAAAATCACCACAGTACAGTGTGTGAGGTTGACTTTGGTTTTACACATATGAACTATGACTATAAAAGTATGTACATAAATATAATACCAAGACAGCCCTTAAAGCTACAATGATAGAACTTTGCAGTTTATTCTCTATCTGTGGTGTCTGCTTTCATCTCAATTGCCAAAAATGCGGTATCTGTATGAATTTTGTGGGGGGGTTTTTTGTTGTTTTTTTTTTTTAGAAGTCTTATAAATGAAATGATTGCCTTTTTCTTGGGTTTCTCACAGTTGCGACCTGTATCTTGATTGTTGGCAAATCAGTTGAAATCATAGGCCGTATTAATGGAGGTAGATTCAGCTGTCTGGTTCTTCAAGTGAAGCTGTGGAAGTGGATTTCTTTATGGTTTTGGAGGCATATGTTTTTCACTAAAACATAATGTACACTTTTGTAAATTACGCTCCTGTTAAGTAACTCTCCTGCATCTCTATAACACGGTGATCCATGACTCGGGAAATTCAACATCTTTGTCAAATAAACTCTACTATTTTGCCATATCTAAGACAAATTCAACTCCCGGCGTGTAGACATTTTATAGAATATGACATGAATGTTTGTGATGCTAAGTTAGTACTTAACATTTTAAGGAATGTCTTTCAAGTGAACAAATGATTTCTAAAGTGTGACACATGCTGAACAAAGTCTTGCAGAGCAGTCGTCAGTTGTCCTGCTCCCTGTGACGGTTGTAGTAAATTTTGATGATGTACTGTCCTTTTGTGCTTTATTCATTATTTTTTCTCTACATGGGATCAGATGAGAAAGAAAGATTTATGACGTAATCCACAAGAAAGTTTTACCTGATGTAACGTTAAATAAGTAAATAGGCACTTCCTGTTTGGACTGCATTCAGGTGGATTTACCATTGAAACCAGTGAAGCGCTGCTTCCATGGCTTCACTTTGCAACTGTTGGCCTTTATGCATTTTGTTATCTAGGTTCTGTGGTCAGATAAGAACATCACAGATTGTTTCAGATTCTAAGAAGCAGATTAAATAATGTTTTTTTTCCAGATATTTAATGTTCAACTTCTGACAGTGTTAACAAATCCGTGTTTGCTTTTCTAAACCAAAGCTCACTTTAGTTCAGATCATTCCAGTGTAAGGCGGCTTTTCCATCAACCATTTATTCCAGTAAAGGATAGTAATAAGATTACTGTTATATAATCATTCCAGTAACACAGTGGTAAATGTATCTGTTTGGTCCCTGTTTTGTGAATTTCCTGTTATTCTGCCACATTTCACTCCATGTTCTGCCAGTTGGAAAAACCAGGACAAGTTGAAGCACTGAGAAAGTTCAAGCAGAAGTCCATCTCTACTGGGACGTGAACTCAGCAGGGCTGCCACCTGCGGAGCTGCCATCACACCACAATCACAAATCACGTCCTGCCTACTTCTCTTCTGTACTGCAGTTTCTTTGGTATATCACGGTCTTGTAATTTAAACCAGATAATCACATGATGGAAGTCATGGACTTGATTAAAATGTTTCTACTCTACTTTTATACATTATTTTCTTATCAAACTACTAAATGAGTATTTTTATATGTTTATAAGTGAGTACATATTCACGGCACAGCTGTGTGTACACGTGAAGGCGAATATTTAATTCTTCTATTATAAACCGTGGTTCAAAATCTTTGGCCCAAATTTAAAAAAATCTAGCTTTTTCTCCCACATGTGACTAAAATTGTGTTTTCATGTTGTGGTTGAATAAATAAATGAAAAGTGAATATTTATCTGGTGTGTCCTTCACCAGCCAAGAGACGAATGTATTAGAGAACGTATTCTGGTGTTGACATGGTAACGTTAGATCACCCTAATGAATTTGTAAAATGTCTAAATATACTCTCTCTCTCTCACTGCAAATCTAATGTACATTCAAATCATACCATTTGTTTTGTTTTTTTAATTATTACTGTCTTCTTCTTTATCACTGTCTTATTCCCTGTGTCTAGCTTTTGGTGCTGAAATAAAATCTGTCATTGAGCCAGACTGGTTAGAGAATTTATTAAAACAATAAAAATCACAAAAGATACAGTTTTGCTTTGATCTGTTTTAAAATTATGTGTAGTTTCAAATATTTTAAGCCAAACATCTTTGAGGATTAGCACATATTTTAATGGAACCCTCCACCCCGATCTTTGTTCCACCAACAAAAATGTCAACAAAAAAAGTTTAATTTCTTTAGTATTAAACCCTGGTCTGTTTAGTTGAACACAACACTAATAAACTAACAGGAATTAAAGAAAGACACGCTGAGATCTTCTTCGCCTCTGTTTTTATAGCAATCTACTGCCACCTAGTGGGAGAGTATTTAATTGTTCAATCTGGCACTGTTAGATAGATGAACAAAGACAAATTATCTCCAGTAAATAAATCGTTTTCAGACCAATTAGGTGGAATTAAATATTTTAAATAATCACATCTGCCACCCACTTTACCTACCACAAAAGTAACATTTATTTTTAAAAGTATTTATTTCACAAAAACCCAAAGTTGTTTAAGTTGTTTTAGAAAATTAAATCGTAGAAAAAAAGAGTGCCATTATTTTCCATTTTCCTTTTATTACTTAGATGTGTAGAAAGCCTGGCCATGGTTTCACATAATTACCCCTGGGTAGATTCAATAGAGGAGCAGCCACTCGCTGTGATCACAAGATGACATGAGCCCTGCCGTGAAAGTGTGAAAGGAAATTGAAAAAGCAATTCCATGTAATTTTCCTTTTTCCTTTATGGAGGAAGCATTTAAAAAAATACACAGTTATGTGAAATGTCAGCCTCCGCTCCTGCTCTCATCTGCTGTTGGGTTTTTAAAAGCTCTTACACCTCAAGAACTGCATGTATTCACATTTGGTCTCATCATTTTTTTTTTAAATTAAATTTTCATTTACAACCCTGGTGTTGTGTCTCTGTGTTACCAGCAACGAGACAATTAACAATACTACTGGTCAATTTTAACCAGCTGCCTATGAATTCATATCCTTCCTAAACTGCATGATTATTCTCTTTGTACGGCAACCACAGAGACCATGCATCGGAATAGAAATTGTCCAGGTCTGATTGAAATGTCATGATCTGTGCTAAAAACTGTCAAATAAAAATGAAGATGTATTTGTTAAATATGGAGGATAATACTGCACTTATTGGATTTACCCCTGCTTTGCACAAGGTCCCGGGTTCAGTTCCAATCTAGTCCCAAATGTTGGTGCATAAATGGTGCTGAATGACATTACGTACAAGTTTAAGGAAGGAAGGAACGAGCTCAAAATGATTGTTATCCTCTGACAGATGGCAGCCATTAATGGGAGTTTCCAGTTGACTTCTAATATGGTATCATATATGAAGAACTTTGATTTGAACTATTATATGAGGAATTTTACTTAGGCTCAAGTGGATTAATACTTTGTACCTTTGCATTTTTGTAGGTGTTTGAAGATTTTTTCTTTCAATGCTTTCCTTAAAAAGTAAGAAAAAAAGGATGTTTGTTGTGAAAATCTGTTTAGCAAAATATTACAGCTCTATGAGAAAAGCTTAAATGTTTGGAAAATGTTGTCATCAGCTGAAGGTGTGTGTGTGTGTGTGTGTGTCTACGTGATTTCCGTGTTTGCCGTGTGGTATTGATCAGCCAATGAGTGAGAAGATTCGGTGTTTGCTCGCAGCCAGCAGACGCCAATAAGGCCAATAAGTAAAGAAACAGACGTCCGTCCATTCACGCTGCGCCTTAATGAGTGTCAGCTCTGTTCGAGGCTATTGACAGGCAGGACACAGGCTGCAGGGACTTAGACAGAAGACGGACAATTAACCATCCAGTGTGGATGTAAAATATAATCATCAGCATCTCTCCCTCCATCCTAGGCTGGAGAGCAGCCTATAGGAGGAGAGAAAAGAGAAAGCGAGAGAGGGGAGAGAGAGAGAGAGAGAGAGAGAGAGAAGGAGAGTCTGGCTGCGTGCATCGTTACTTGCTGTTTGTGTTAGTGAGACCAGGAGCCACAGAGGAGCGGTTTCCACTGCTCTTTTCCCCATCACTGTCCACCCACAGCGCCGCAGACATGGAGGGAGTGAGCGGCAACAGGAGCCTGTCTTACAGCAGATGGAGTTATGACAGGTGAGCCGCCCTACCGTACGGAACTGTTACAGTGTGTTGGGAAAAGACGCTTTAGTTTCCCCGTGAGGGCTTAGTGTTCGAGACTGCACAGCTTGCTGTTGGACTACATGTCCCTTCCTCCCCCCTCGCTCTCCTCCCCCAGTGCAAGTAGTTGACAGGTGCAATGGATTAGCCAACGATAGGTGGACAGTCACGGTGTGTCTGCTGCAACACTTCATCAACAAACACGGCTCATCAGTAGGACTGGGGCAGATCAATATGTGCTCACTCATGGATACTGCATCATGCTACTGCACATTAGTCCTGCAACTTTTTTTAACGAAAATCAATCAATCAATCAATTCTTAATAAATTCAAATTCAAAATAAACAAAACTTTCAGTATACATCGAACCCCGTTTTATACCACTAGTCAAACTGTAGTTATCCTTTCATTCATTTAATATGGTTTATATTTTATATATATGCAAAAGAACTTGGTGTTTTTCTTAATTTAGGCCCACATACTGTAAAACTAAATCAGAGAAAACAATTCATGATTGACAGGTGAATAATCCAACAGGATGTGTGTCCCATTTCTCTTTCTATAAACAAAGCCATCTTCTGTGTATAGCACTGTGTGACTGTATTTGCCGGCTCAGCTTCCCAACTAGTTCCTGTCCAGTCTAGTTGGTGAGTTTTAATGCAGTATGTTGGAATGATGGAACAAGACTTTCTTACTAAATTTAAGGGGTGACGTAACCACGAAAAGCTGTATTTACATTTTCAATTGAATACATCTGAAACATACCATGCACAATTAATACAGCATTTGGGAAAAAAAAGTGTAGCTACTTGTGAGATTATGAAATAGGATGTATGTTGCTCACGTAAGCACAGGCAGCACGGAATCAGGGGATCACTTGCAAGTTGAACGTGGAACGAGTGGGGGAATTCTAACGTTGGTCATCATGGTGGTACTCAATGTTTTCTCAGGTGGTACAGAGTATAGAAAGTTTGAGAACCACTGCTTTAAAGTATTCCATATAAAAACATGATGCTAATAATACATTCATTGAAATGATTTATGATTTTTAAATAATAATATATCAGGAAGTTAAGTTTTGACAAAGTCATTTGTTGGCAATTCAAGATCATAGATTCAGATGAGCAGCAAAAGAAGTTCTGTCTGGTTTCCAGTTGAAACCAAAAATTTTAGCCAGTATCTCCAGTTTCTTCCATCACTTGCAGCAGTGTCGTGAATAGAGGATGATGGAGTGTGTGTGTGTGTGTGTGAAAGAGAGAGATGTGTGAGAGGAGGTTGGGAAGTAAAGCGTCAGCATGAGCCGTGCCTGAGTTAGCAGCACTGTTTACCACTTTTCCTTTTTTATTTAAAAAAGAAAAAAAAAACACTCATCCTGTACCCCCCTACTTTGGCTCTGTGTAAAACAGTAGATGGAATAATAAATG
>NC_024311.1:15908027-15934797 GCF_000523025.1 Cynoglossus semilaevis | reverse complement strand
AAGTAAAACAAAATACCTTTATTTGTGTTTAGGATTTAATGCTTTGTTTTTTATTTACACGTGTATTCTTTAAAATAATAATAAGAAAACACTGTGTGGTTTTGAATATTTAGCATTTATTTTGTTTCTTAGGGAAAAAATGAGATTTTTCATATATTAATATTTACTAGACAAAATATGTTCTGCTATTGGGTCTATATCGCTCAGCCATGGTGAGATGTACGAAAAATCTTCCACAGTGTTACACTGAAACTGAACATCAGACTCTTGTGTGTCTTCATAGTGAGGCCAACACACTGGCCATAAAAACAGGACGTCCTGTACCAACTTTTGTCAATGAGAGATGTAGTCAGGGTTTAATGGCTACAGCACTGTACACTGTAGCTCAGTCAGTAACATTGGTATTCTGAGTCAGTTTCTCCACGTCCCACGAGACTCCCGTCAGAGCCAGTGGTCCAACACCTTCTCAGATTTTACACAGATCTATGAGGTGGATGTTACTGCTGTTTACAGGCTGTAGTTTCCAGAGCTGTGCACTGGAGGAGGCCTCGGGTTTTCGTAACAGCGCAGCTCTCAAAGAGGGGAACAGATGTGCTCATGAGCAGCCTCCCTGCTAATGAAGTGCGTCAACAGATTGACAATCATGTTGGAGGAGAGCGGGCGGATTGTTTAAATAGACGCCTCAATCTTCCCTCAATCAAAGATTCTCATTGAAGAAAAAATGCCTGGACTGTAATGAGCCACTCTGGAAAATACAATTCATCTCATCATCGGGAGAGAATGTAGAATAATCAGAGTACCTCGCTCAGACCTGCACAGAATATAAAACAGTTTCAGACATGAGAAAAGACCAGGCGTTTAATATTGCTGTACTTCATCTTTGCAGCTCACGCTTTTCCTTCAGCTCAGGGCAGTTTGTAATATGCACGACGCATCTGCATATGTATTTTTCTGTCAAAGTTCTCAGGTTGCATGGATACTGTTGTAGTTTCTACACAGTGCACAGCTCTGACTCATTTTCTTAGCACAGATCAGGTTTGCTGATTTATGAAGGAGCACAGATGAGGCAGTACTGCAGGAGTACTTCAGTGGAACTCCCAACATTTATTAGAGACACATGTCACTGAGTAATAGAAACTGAAAGGTTAGAAATGAGGTGTATTTATTATTTGATCATGAGTTAATGGAAAAATACCTTTCCATTAACAAGCTCGAATCATTAGATTTGAGCTTAAAGGAAATGGTAACATTAAAACAAACATTGAAAAAAATATATTTTTATTTTATTTACATAGACATTTTATTTCCTAAGTCAGCAATATGAAAGTTGGCTGTAAATGATTTCATATATGGTGTGGTGTAATGAATTTTAATTTCAGAATTCTAAATAATAACCAAAACCTATTTTTAATGATCCACCAGAATGACAATGAGGGTTTCATTTCACAATTATCACAAAAAAGTCATTATTTTTATTTTTTTAAAAAGCAACTTTTGCAACCAAAATAGCAATGAGAGGTCAGTCAATTTATGGGGTAATTCACTGTAATTCTTTTATTACATTTTTAAGAGTTCACATGTTTTCTGTATGTTCTCCCTCCATGTGATCTAAATGAGATTGTGAGTGGTCATTTGTTTCCATCAGTGATGGACAGTCGTCCACTGGTCACTGCTGGGATTGGCTCTAATTTCCCCTGTAACCATGAAACATAATGAGGCAGTAGGAGAAGAATAACTGAACTCTCTCTTTGATATGTGGAGATTTTCACATCAGGTGTCACTGTGAGGCAGTGGATTGAATCAATGCCTCACAGGAAGGTGATTGATTCTGCAGTGTGGGTGTTTGAGTGTGTGACAGTGTGAGCAGGAATATGATTGTGTTTTGTATGTTGTTTCAGTATCCTGCGTCAGATGGATCTCATGTGATTATATTTTATAGCTAACACATGGAAATGACATGCAGATACAGTAACAACTGTATGGGATGTCAGTAACTCTGGGTTTAGCTAACTCTGGGTTATGGGATGTCAGTAACTCTGGGTTTAGCATGTAAATACGTGCGTGTGTACAGATGTTGGTGCGCAGTACCACAGTGGAGGCTGTTTGTGCTGTGACCAACAGTGTTGCAGTATTCATTGACTGTTACACACACTGTGTCCTGGCAGCCACTCAGTAAACATGGTCTCCAAGAGACGGAGGGCTAAGGTGGGCAGACGAGATACAATTGAAACCATTTGAAGCCTCCAGAGCGTTCCGGACATTTTCCTTTCATATTGAATCAACGGTCAGTTGGAAATAAGTTTTCCTTATTTACATTTAATTTCTCCAGTTCCTTAGCAGATCAGGGGGTTACAAAGAGAGGGAATTTAAAAAAGAGGAATTTAAATTAAAATTTTCCTGATCTATACAGCAACAATTGCAGGATCTGTAAGAAGTTCATAATGGATAGAACGCCATATTTTTATATTTCACTGTATGAATTCCTGCTTGTCATACCATTCATTGAAGTACAGAATGTGTCCCTCTTTTCAGGAAATGAATCTAAAATACTTCCTTGAATGTGGAGTCTTTTGTCTGAGAGCTACTGTCTCTGCATTAGTAATGCACATATGAAACTTCTCTGTGTTAAAAGTACGATACAGCCAACAAAAGTCTTAATGTGATGTATTTAGTAGGCTGTCAATCAATGAAATCAGATTAATCACAGAGTGTGGATCAACATTGAATAATCGTGATTAATCCCAGTTGTTATTTATCTTTTGATACCTTGATTATTCATTAGTCAAGGTAAACTGTCATTCTTTTGCTGTATACTGCTTGAACAGAAAAATCAATATAACAACAGGGTGTGTGTTTCACACTTATTTTTATTTATGATTAATCAAAATAATGGAATTAAGAATTAATGTAAAAATGCCAAAAATATGATGCAAAAAAAAAAACTCTGTACATTTTGTTATGGAGTTGGTGGACTTTAGTCATCACTGTGCATCGGAACAGGTTTGTAGAACATGTCGAGAGCTGCTTTCTTAAACTACAGTAAAATCAATTAACCAGATTAATGCATTAAATTTGAGAGATCATAAACCAGGTTTGATCACACTTTTCATGATGTATAAATAATTTCTCACTAATGATGTCAGATGAGATTACATCAGATTAGAGGAGTTTTTTAATCTTTGTTTAGTTTGTGTTGCAGCGTTGAATCAGAAGCCGGAGCTGCCTTTAGTTTATGTCCTGGTTTCTTGGCCTTTTTTTGATTCAAAGACACCATAACTTCCCTGGACGACTTTTGGAAGTCTGCATCCCGACTGGCTGAGGTTTCAAGAAGATAGATACCCCCCTGAAGAGTTAGTTGTCTTCACTGGCTGCTAGGAAAGTTCAGTCTTTATGTGTCATAGCATTTAGAACCTACACAGTCAAGTTGTGGTGATTATTGCTGTTACCTTGAGGAATGTTTTGAATATTGTAGCCCAAAATTTTACAATTTATTCTATTAGATAGTTAGGGCTGTATTTTATTTTTTTATTTATTTTTTTTGGAAGAGGTCATGTGACCTGAGCCAGTGACAAATCAGTGAAGGCAGAGTTGTGGGGTTCAAGCAGAGCCTATAATATAATTAAGTAAGTGGACAATAACTGATTTCTTGCGTAATCTATGTTTTTTTAGGCTTTAGTTTGATTTATAAAATGGTTGTTTGATGGCATTTGCTGCAATCAGGATAACTGTAACTGTTCACTGAAGTGCAGTTATCCAGCATGTGCTATTCACCACCGCTCCTGACTCACTGACTTGCTCAGAGAACTGTCTGCTGCCCTGCTGCTGTCACCGTGCACTTCACTGCTGAATCACCGTGAGTCCACCTGTTATTGTAGTAAACCATAGACACGTTTCAAAGTTGAAAACAAAGCCTTTTAATCTATCTATCTATCTATCTATCTATCTATCTGTCTATCTATCTATCTATCTATCTATCTATCTATCTATCTATCTATCTGTCTATCTATCTATCTATCTATCCGTCCACCTACCTACCTACAGTATATCTCTGTTTATAATTTAATTTTTATGACGTGTCCTGGTGTTGTCACTGTGCTGCTTTCTCCAGCTCAGTCCATCAAACAACAACCAATTTTTCAGAACTCTCTCCCCATAAACCTTCAGATGGAAGCCTGTTTTAGAACTGTCAAGTAGTTCCCAATAACTTTTAATTATTTTTAGAAAAATATATTTTTTTAACGCTCCCATCTCTTCCTAGAGGCGCCGCCATTTGCCAGGTCAAATTTATAAATGAATTATCTTTTTAATTTATTAATTTTCTTCTTAATCTGTCCTGAGTTTTAAAAGATGGAATAAGTAAAGTTTTATGGAAAATGTCACAAAAACACTTTATCAACCCTTGTGAGTATGTCAGTCCCTTATATCAGAGGTATAGACTTTGTGATGTCTTGTACTGTGGTAGTGCAATGCAGTGAAAATCTACAAACCTGGAGAAATTAGAAAAATAATAGATGTGATGATAGATACAATGTATTTATGAAGATATTGAAGAGGGTGTATTTAAGAGCAGTTCTTTTGTCCTTTAAAATATGACAAAACATCTAGATCAGGGGTGTTAAACAAATTTTACAGTTGGCCAAAATTTAAAACTGGGACGAAGTCATAGGTCAAACTCAATATTTATTGAAAAATTGACTGAAATTGTCCATGCTCTCTCTTCTCTCTAGATATGTATCGATTTTTTTAAAAATATGGAAACAAGCTTTAGTTTTGCTTAAACATTAGATCTAGAACAACCAAAGCTTAATATTATAAACACAAGAGAAATTAAATTTGAAAAACAAAAACACATCAGTGGTATTTGTTTCTTATGTCCTTTTATCTGTAGCCATTTTAGTTCCTTTTCAATGGCAATATTTGTTCACAGGCTAACAACGAAACAACAAGCTTGTTATACACATTTGCTATGATCTTCTGGGCCAATATAATTACACCGCAAGCCACATTTGGCCCACGGGCCTGAGTTTGACACCTGTGATCTGGAGTGTTCTACAATGACTCATCCACTTCATTTATATAACCATTACTGCCCAAGTGCCATTCCCTTCTGTTGAATAATCTGTACAGATAATATGGCTCTTCACATTAACATAAGTACATTTGACTGAGTACATGATTTCAGTGGATATAAACAACAGGTACAAATGTCTGTAAAAATTTGGCACAGAACACAGTATTGTAAGGTCCCAGTCTCCGTCCTTTTGGCTGAGACCAGGAACAGGAACACACTGTACCACCTTCAACAGCTGTCTGGACACTCTGTCCTCTGTCGGCTCTTTCTCCTCAATGGACATGTCTGAAGCTGTTATACTTCCTTCCTAAATAAACGGTAGTTGCTTTTAGTACGGTGTATATGTATCCTCAACATCATCTGAGCATTAAATACTCCACTTTCAGCTACTTCAAGATTCCGAAGTTTATTTGTTATACACCTACACAGTATACTATGATAAAATGTTGTAGTGCAATTTGTTTTTTAAAAAACTGATTTTTTTTTTCAAAATCTGACTCCTCCACACTGTTAATTTATTTCTGTTTTAATTTTGCATAGACAGAATCATAATACTACAATTCAATACAAATGATTAAATCTTCTTGTTTATTTCTCCCTCATTCCTAAAGTTAAATGCTAAGACGAAGATTTTGATATTAAATATTGTTCAGAAACAGAAACTTGGACACAGATGAAAACGATAATGGTTAAATGAAGTGTATGATTCACAGTAACCCTAACTCCTACCATTCCTGGAGACTCCTGTGCTCGGTGTGTGTCAGCGCCAACCTTTTCAAGCACATCATTAATGCAACACTTTACAGACGCGTAGGTGGACACATTGTAATTTTCAATCGGAAGAAGTTTTTTCACCTTCATGTAGTCTTTTATGAGTAGGTGTACTTGTGTTTATATTCAAATTCAGCAGCAGCTTTAGTATGCTCTAAGCCAACGGTTCACAAACTTGCGTTCCAAAATGCAACCCCAATTCCCCAAACCTTCGGGGTAAGAACCTTATAAAGGTTTCTAAATCATGCCCATATGACTAGAACTAACATATAACACACACGCACACACACACATATGACCTGCATTAATTTGTTAAATAAAATGTCAGCTTATGATTTTAAATTTTATAAAGGGAATTAGTAGCAGTATCTGAAGAATCCCTACAGACAAAACTCTCTGTTTTCCTCTAAGTCATGTGAGGGTAACCAGTAAATTTGTAGTGTTCTGTTAGTCCTGGTACAATGAAGCCTCAGTTAAACTGCATGTACTTGTAATCCTAATGCATCTACAGAAGAGAACAATTAAGGCTGCTCTGTTATAGAAAATGATTTTCGTCATTGAAAGGACGACGATTCAACACAATTACTTATTGACAATGGAAACTATTGGAGTTATTTCACACGAAGAACAGAAAATTATATTCCTTTGTGCCTTCATGTTGAACTTAACTTAAAATAACTGATAATAAAATAAAAAAAAATTGAACAGTGAATACATTAGTAATGTAGGGCACTTCTAGAATTACTTAAAAAAATACTGAGTTTTAAATAAAAATAATGTTAAAAATAAATCACATCTTTCAGCATAAATACTCTATTATTTCGAAAACATGGTTTATGTTGCACTGTACCTGAAACTTTATTTTGAGCAAACACAAAGGTTAAAAAAAAGTTCTAATATTTCACTTATTTACCTTTTTTAGGTCTAAGTGTATGTCTTTTGAAATTATGTGGTTATTTTTTTCTGGGGTCTTGTTTATTGCTTAATTCCATCCAAATTTTTAATTTAAATTCAAATAGATTTTTGTGCCATTGTTGTTGTTGTTTTTTTTTATATATTATCCATCTATAAAAAAGATGAGATCACAGCTGGGATGTCATGATGCTCCAGACTACTGCTCCAAATGCACACCTGCTGCTAAAAGGGTAATTCAACACGAATCCACTTTGATATGAACCTTCATAGACTGCAGAAGCATCAAAGTGAGAGGGCTACAAATCCTGTTAGATGTCATCTGCAGTGACGGCGGTTGTTGAGAGAGCAGGTTGTTGAGCAGGTTGTTGGCTTTTAGTCCCTTAATATGTCTGAAATAGAGGCAGTAGGAAAACCTTTACTAAAAATGTAGGTGGTTACTCTTAATATACAAGAACCAGTTTTAAGTACTATTAGGATTAGACAGTCAGTGGTGATGTTGAATAACATAATGCTAGAGGTTCTCATCTAAGGAACCTATAGTTCAGTGTTTCCCAACCTTTTTTGAGCCACGGTACATATATATCATCAGAAAAAAACCCACGGGACACCACTGAACAAAAAATCTCATAAATGTATATATACTGAAATATAGTAATATTCTAGTTTACTAAAAAAAATGAACTGTTTAGTTGAAGACAATGCTAATATACTGGTAGGAATTGAAGAAAGACAAAGATATTCAACAGCTCTGATAATCTTTTCTTAGTTCTAATAACTGTCTGCTGCCACCTAGTGGAACAGGAATTCATTGCTCTTTGACAAACGAAAAATTATTTCCAATAAATACTAGTTTTGGGACGTTGGATAATTTTTTGCGACGCACCTAATGATTTCCCACAGTGGTTGGGAATCACTGCTATAGTTAACCAAGGTAACTAACTACAAATTATTACACAAAACAAATATTTTTATTTACATACAACACATGGTTTTCATCAGCGTTTATTGGATTGTAAATTTCTTCCAGACAAACCATAATTATTAGGAGGAAATAAAATTAAAGATTTTCACTAGTAAGAAATTTAAAATACTTTTATGTTAGATTTGTGTCAGATTTAGGGCCTAATCTGATGAATCAGTATAGTACTGTGAACCACTGTGCTGTGGCACATCAGTGTGCCAAAAAAGATCATCATTTATGTGGTGGGAAAATCTTCATGTGGCTTTCTTCAATTCCTGTGAGTATATCAGTCTTGTGTTCAACTAAACAGGCATGATTTTAATTCTAAGGTGATGAATTGTGAATAAATTGAAACTAGAAGAGAGATTTTTGTTTGGTAGTGTGCCCTGGGATTTCTCAAATATAAAATATGTGGCGCTTGCATTGTGTACTACTTGAAGTTTCTGCATGAATGACTGATGTTTATCTCCTGCTTTTATAGTTGAAAAGGAATTTAATTAAAGAAAATGAGAGGTGCTTATTTGTTCATGCCAGTTAGCTTTGTCACCAATATCAGTAATGCATATTTTATATTTTTTGATCCTTATTAGATTTCTTAAATAAGGATTGTGAATGAAAATATTCTTCTTTCTGTTCCCTCTTGCTGTTCTTTCATTAATCCACATCCTCTGCTGTGAAGCTCTTCACCGCTGCTCGACACATAAGCCAGTGGGCCTGGTTCCCATGGAGAAGTATCACAGTGTGAAACAGAGACGTGTTAAGTTTTACAGAAATGAGGTTTTTGCTCTCCAAGTATGTGGACTAATGTAATCATCCCCCATCTGTTCCTGTAACTTAGACTTATGTTCCTTTTTTAGGAGGGTGAGAATATAGGTGTCACACTCTGTTGTCTGTCTGAAATGAATGGAGTCATGACATTATAACAATAGTGAGTTATGAAGGAGAAGGAACATTGTCGTGTTGAATACATTTATATGTATATGTTGTGTATTTATATATATTTATAAATATATGTATATAAACATATATATTTATATATAAATATATGCATATATTTATATATACATATTATACACATATATTTATATATGTTGTACGTTCTACAAGTGTAGATCATTACAGATACCTATAAAAATCTGAATAACAAAGGGCCATTTTCAGTTTGGCCTAAAGGAAAACATTAAGTATAATAATAATTAATAATAATAATAATGAATAATATTAGTTGTTTGTTTATTACTGCTGTAAATGTCAAATAAAAAGAAAACTAATTTTTAGGGCTGTCACAATGAATGTGTTGTACTGCTCTGCTCTCTGCTTTTTTTTTTTGATTGACAACTGTCCATTTTAGGAAAAGAATATTGTGATGCAGTCCATGGAAAATGTGCCACGTGTCTATGAAACGAAGAGCCTGGAGCTCACGTGTACATCCCATTTGCCAAATTCATATGTAAGCAAATGATTACTCCATAATATAATTACACATGCATAAATGTAACAAGCAGATCATTTCCATTACAATCAGGTCCTCTCTGCTCGTGAGTGGCTTGTTGTCTGCTTCTCTGCTGGAAAACGAGGAGCTATAATTGCAAAGCGTGACAGCGCCTCCGTGCTTTCCTGACTTTCCTACACGCTTTTGCTACAGATCCCCGAGTCCCCCTATTGGCGAAGAAGAAGAATCGCAGTGTCTCACTGCAGCTTCGCTCTGCTGCAGCCACTTAGTAACAGCCATGACCACCATCAAGGTGTCCGTGTATTTTTGTGTGAATGTCTTTTTTCCTTGTCTTAAAGCAAGAGTTATTATTATAGTTTAAAAAACCAAAAAAAACAAAACAAAAAAAAACAACAAAAAAACCCTGTGCTGAATGCTTTCAAATGGTAATTACTTTCCACTGTTGCCATGGAGACAGGAGCCAACCAGCCATTGAGTATGTGTGTGCCTGTGAGTGTGTGTGTCAATGGAGGCCACGTAATGGGCAGAGAAAGACATCAGCAAGGATGCAAAGTTAGAGCTCAAGTGTTTCAGGGGCACGTCCTTCACCCTGCTGGATTTAGTCAGCAGTTTTGTTCACATCCTTTATCATCAACCAAAAACTCCCTCATTCACAAATGCTGAGGGAGTGTGAAGCTCAGGCACTCACAGTCACACGGTAGCCTTGATTTCACACACTGAGAGCCTCTTTCACATCAGCAGGACTCAACACTGGACAAACCTCAGGTTGTGGAGACAACGAGAGAAAATCCAGATACGTTTGAGCTGCTTGGAAACAGTGAATCACACACACGCACTCACACAATCATCTAAAGATAGATCCAGCGATGAGAATTACAGCATCTGAAGTGACGACACTCTTATTTAACGTCTGCTTCGCTCCAGTCCCTGTCAGCGGGGTCTGAAACATGACAGTGCGTCAGTCTGTGTGGGTTATTCTCTGGTCGTATATGTAATAACATGAATTCAAACTCATCAGCATCTGAGCAGACATATTGTCCTTTTTCACTGTTCTCTTAAGTCTGTTAAAAAATGACTTTACCTCCTTTTTCTTTTATGTAATATAATAATTTGTCATTTAATATTTTGGTCTGCTGCTTCCCCTAATGTCTGTTCTAGCTTCATATTGTTGATTTACAAATCAATTTTTGGAAACACGCTCTTGTCAAACTGAAGATTTTTTTAATTCCCTTGTCACAGTTAACAAAATCTACTGAATATACACCAGAGAACGTGCACTGACTTCTTAGTGTAGAGTGTGCAGAATGTATCATTGGGTCTTTCCATCCTCATAAATAATAGAAAAAGTTGAAATCAAAGCAACCATCAGGAAGAAGCTCTTGTGAAACACATTCTAAAAAAGAAGGAATTCACTAATGGAAAACAGAGCATGCATGGAGTAATAGCTTTGTTAGAAAAAATGGTTTTCTAATGTACACAACCATTTATATATATATAATAGAATAAATGATGTATTTTTAGAGTTTTTTTAGAGTTTGAGCTTTATCAGCAGAATTGATTTAAAACTTAACCTTATATGACCCTGTGTATGGTTTAAATCAAAGACTTATTGCACTCCATACAAGTTTTATTATTATTCATCTTATCTTGTCTAACAGGTAGTGGACATGCAGCGCAGGTTTATGGAGTCCAGGCTGCAGTGGAACTTTGGCAGCGTGTATAAACAGTTGAGTCTTTGTTGACTCACTGGGACATTGTGTCATTCACTGTGACATTTTCTAATCCAAACGATGTTTTATGCATGGCCTCTGTTGGGCACTCAGAGATCAGAAAAGGGATTGATGTCGCCACCGGTACTGCATATGTCAGTGTGTATGTACCAGCCACCCACAGACTGAGTACTGTAATACTGGATCCTCCAATACTTTTACTTTTGTGTTTACCTGTATTTTGCATAATTAAAAATGTAGGCAAACCCATCCATCCATCCATTTTCATCTGCTTTTCTGTTACCTGGTCATGGGGGCAGCAGTCTCCATGGCACTCAAATCACACTCCACCGTACCAACCCCCCTTAACCTTCCTGAGGGTGGTGAGTCCACTGGAATGAATCCGAAACTTTTTTTGTCTGTAGCAAAAACCCAGTTCTCCCCGTGTTAGTAGGAATCAATAGGAGCCACACATCAGTTCAAATCAATACTTACACACAAGCCAGTGCAGGTTTTTACTGCCCCTCCCTCCCCCCTCTTTCTCGCTCTCTTCCTCTAAGACTCACCAGTCTCCCTTGAGATAAAGATGCCACTGTTTTCAACAACAGCCCTCATAGCTATAACCTCCAGGACTGGAGGCTTTGATTTTGATTTTGATCTCCTGACATTTCTCTGGAACAAATGTATGTGACTATCTAAATCAATGTTCAACATGTTTTCTCTAAGTGGTCCTGTAATAATGACGTCTCTGTGTCATCCGCTGGTATCTGGAACACACCACAGGCCCCAGTGGGAGGGATTATTTTTCAGCAACTGCAAATGTGTCATCAGCTTGAATGTTTTTCTGCTTCAAAAGGCCATAATACATTAAATCTCAACAACAATTGACACACGACTTGACTTGAAGCTTAAAGGTCAAGAACTAGTTTCACGTCACATTGACTGTAGTTTTTGTCTTTGTGGCCCTGCTGTACTTACTTGACCATATTTGAACTGTACTTTCTTTTTTTTGCATCTAAAAATGGGTCCGTGTACTCTGTTTTAATGTGGGAATTCAACAGTTGCTTTTATCTGATTAGGCACTTGAAAAAGAAAGCCTCATCCAAAAAAGCTTTTTGCTCACAGCGTTGAGTGGCTCTAAGAAGATATTGCATCATCTGATATTGGTTGTCACACTGCCTTCTCTCTAAACACTCCACTGTTTGGCAAATTATTATTATTATTACTATTACTATTGTTATGTGAATTACATAAGTGTGAGAAAATCAACGCCATCCATCCATTCACTCTAACGTGGATTATTTTATTTCAATTGCAGCTGATTAATGTCAGGACTCCTGGGCTTCCCTTGTGTGTGAAGTGACTCACTTGATAACTGTTTATTTAAAAATTAAAGCAGGGCTGTCAAACATATGGCCCGTGGACCAAAAGTGGCCTGCTTGGGGTTTCAATCTGGCCCGCTTAATGAAATTTGTACTTTGCATGAAAACAAAGAGAAAAAAATGTTGTTGTTATTGTTATTTATAGGTAATTTTGTTATGCTTGTAATGGTGAGTTTTGGTTTAAAGCATCTGTTCCAAGGTTTCTACAAGGGCTAAGTCAAATGATTTTTGTTGGCAACATATTGACGTTTTAAGACATATCAATCCAGATCTATATTTTATTAAATCAGTTATTATCTATTGATTGATCATTGTTCAGTCACCAACCTCTCACTCACTTCAAGGCAAACGCAGGGCAAGACACGAGCACTTTACAGAAGACTCTGTGAGATGGTCCAAAGAAAACTTCCATCATGTGGTGGTGGTCTGAGTTTACAGTGGCAGATTCTTTATCACAAATCTCCTCCCTTACTTATCAACAGTGCTGTAAAGTGCAATAGTGCACGCTTCAACCCAGACTGTAAAAGCCTCACGGCCTCCTGCTCCGACAAGAACAAACACTGCAGAACCTGTGGACCCATGCAGTAATGTATTAAAAAGCCAGTGAGTCGTGAGACAGTATTACTGCAGTAGCAGGAGTTCATAAAGTCAATAAAACTCTTGAGCCTGGATATGAGCTACACCATCATAACACTAGTTTACGATAACAGTCATTAACTGTCACTAAACAATACTGTATTTGTTAACAGGACGGAACACTTTGTTTTTACATTATTTAGATTTATCTAGTGAACTTTTTTTTATTTAGTGAACCTTTTTATTTAGTGAACGTTTTTTGTAATCCATACCATAAACCATTAGTATTTTAATGAGCTTTTGTGTTGTATGCATAATTTGTTAATATTTTATTGGGAATGACAACGAGATATACATATATTGTAAATTGCATTTCACTGGAAAGTACAGCGTATAGATCAGGGAAAGACACCAGATGCTAATACTGGACGTCAAGGTTAAATATACATTTATATCAGTGACCTGGACGTCTTCTCAGAACGTCAGCAGGTTGACCACAGTCTCCCATTGAGATTTCTTTGGAATCATTTTCAAGGAAATGACAGTGTTCGCCCTGAGATCCCTTATGAGTAATCTGCCACGCTAAATATGGTCTGCAATACAGTGACTTTAGAGAGACCACCACTGTGGCTTCATGTTGTTGCTTCTGTGAACAATTACCACCATGTGGTGAATGAATGAATGGTCAAAGCCGGACTTCATTCACCTTCTGTTAGCAACACAGGTTAGAGTCTTGTGGATGACTAGTTGTCTGGTAATATTACACTTATTTCTACTCCATGGTTTCTTGTTATAGTAATAATTGCAGGATTAATCAGAATTATAATTAATCAGAAATAATCTGTATTATTTAAAAATAAATCATCATTATTAAATGTGTTGTTTTTAAAAAAAAAAAACTGATAACTGATAACTGAAACTAAAAAACTGATATCCGGTTTGATAGCTCTCAGTCTTTGCCGCAGTCTGGGATCCTGCCAAAGTGACTAGAGTTTCTAAGTCCACCTTCACCTACCCCGTACAGGACTCGTTTTTTTTCTTTTTTTCTTATCATTAAGGTTATGTTATTGAGCGTACGCTCTCTGTGCCTGTGGTAGTACTATAATTACTGATGCTACTGGATGCTGGTACCAGACAATAAAATGCCTCCTGAGAAAACTGTGTACAAACTCTGGACACCAGAATTTCATTTAGTAAAGAGGTGGATGAGCAGATCTGATATGTGGGAAAGATTATTAATGTAACCGTCAACAACTGACGGTCTGTGACACACGCCAGTCGTTCACTGCCTCGTCAGGCCTATGACGTCTCACACATCTGTAGAACCCATTAAAAACCACATGAGGGCTAATGAGCATGAGCTGGTTCTCACACATGCTGCTGTTCTGATTGGTTCTCACGGTGACTCAGAGTGAAAATGAGGTAAAGAATAGGAAGAGGCCTCCTCTCCACAATGCTGTTTTAAAAAGATAAAAAAAACCTAGGTCGGGGTAATTGGTTTTAAAAGAAAAATGGCAGCACTTTTCCAGAAACTGACAAAAGGCAGAGGCAGTGATATAGTCGTAGGGTGATTGACAGGCTGACAGGTCAAAGGTGACGTGTGTGAGTAAATAAAGGCTAAAAGAATTAGCATCATTAATTCACCTTCTTACCACAGGTGGAATGGTCTTGATTAAGAGCGACTGTTTTATTTGCTGTGATCTGGCATCAAAACCAGTAGGTGGCAGTAAAGCAGGATACTCTGCTGTAAAGCTCATCAGAAGAAGAAAACAAAGCTCAGTCTAAAGCAAAGTTCAAGTTATTTATTTTTCTACCCTCTTGGGCATCATTTTAAACAGTCAAGAGTCCTGAGATAAATAACACTAGCATTTATTGGTCTTAAAAATAGACCTGTCAATCAAATACATTTTGAATAATAGTTTTTTTAAATCACAGTAGTGATCATAGATTAGTGATGGACTTAATCATGATTAATCATGATAGTAATTGATCTTTAATGTGTTTAATCAAGGTAAATTGTCGGTTGTTTCTGCATGTTGTTGGAACAGAAAGACAGCAACACGTACAGTACGTCTACTGGTTATTTGTGACTAATCCAAAATCCTTGAAGTCCTTGTCTTCAACAAAACTAATCAGTCTACGCTGGCTCACATCTTGTCATCTTGACAGCCGTGGTCTGATTTAGTGTCTTGGCTCGGTGAGGTCTGGCCTCGAAGTGATTATCCCGTTCATTCTGATAGCCTTAAAAATGAATTATCTTTATTAATTTGAAAAAAAAGAAAGTTGACTATGTTCCTGTACTTTCTGCTCTCGCTCAACTAATTCCAAACTTCAAAGTTTTCCCATCTGCATTAAGTATTCAGTAGGAAGCTGTTCCTACACCTGTCCCTCAGTCCCTCAGTGACTTGTTCACTTTACTCCCACTTTTATCAGCGCAGCTCGTACGTGAGGCACGATCCGTCATCTGGCCTCACAGGTTGACGTTCAGCTCACACTGTACGACCAGTCTTTTCCAGTCTTTTTTTTCATTGATGTTCAAAGATGTAGGTAATTAGTGGCTTTGTTGAAGGCAGAGGCTGAACTAATGATCATTAACTCTGGGGATTATTTTGGTAAAATGTCTTTTGCTGCCCACACTCTCAGCTGTGCCATCTTAGTCCCCAAATACTCAGATCCAACCTTCGCTCTCTCATTATCTTTCTTCAACTACTGATTTCCTCATAATTTCAATTGTGAAAAACATTGAACTTACAAGTAACTTCAGTCTCCTGAGTAGGTGTAACAGCTCGGGAGACTGAAGTTAAAACTCTCGTCTTCCCAGTTCCGTGCTCATGCTTTGATTAGGAGGAGCAGTAATTCCCCTGGGTGTGTTACGAGGCTGTGATTTTCAGCAGAGGTGGCAGCAGCAGCAGCAGGAGTGTGTAGGAGGGACACTGACTAAGCTTCACTCCATACTTCAGTTAAATACAAATGCCGTTAACGTTTTTAGACGAGGCTAAAAATATGGCCTGGTATCTGTGACATCAATTACACTTCTGTCCAGTCTGGCTGAAGGAAACCTCGACTCTGACTCTCCCTGAGGTTTCTGCACTTTTTCTTGCTAGAAGTATTGAAAGGTGAAACATTGCCTTGTTTCATTTACACTTAATGACTTTCATTTTTCTAGATCTTTTCTTGCTTGTGCACTTATTTCTCATTGTTACAACTACAATTTTGAATAGGTTTTTGTAGAGGTATGTTGAGGTGTTCAATTTGGAAATTTGGCAACAAAAGGAAACCACGCCAGGTTCAGGAACCTTCTAGGCTGCAAGGCCCAACATTTGGTGGTTTAGACTTTATAACATATATTATATTATTAAATGTTATGTAGTTTATATTTAAAATTACAGACGGCAGCTTACATTAGTGAATGTTTTTATTAGGTTAGCAGTGTATTCTGGGTAAAAATCCACATCTTCTGTGTTATTGATATCCACTTTGGGAATAAATCACTGTATGCTTGAGTTGTTTGTGTGGTACTATTTCATATAGATATTTATAGAGAAAACCCTTGACTCTCAGTGTACAGTATCTAGATGTCTTGAATATTATATTCTAGCTTGATCTGTGTCCAACCTGACTCTCTATATGAGCACTGGCCTTTAGAGTTAAAAAGAAGCCTGAAAAGCTTTACCATAATGTAAATACCACTGGAACAGAAGGAAGTACATGCTGTATTTGTGCATTGCAGGATGAATTGGTTCATTTGATTTCCCCAGTTCATGGGGTTATTGCTCAGATATCAGTGCAACGTGGATGACGAGACAAATCAATCACAGCAGTTATCTCAAACGCCTCTTAAAGAAGTGTGAAGGATATGCTTCTCTGTATTCACAAGACATCCAGAGGTTCGTGTTCTTTATATTCTTGAGTCAGATAATTAAGTTTCTATCAATGTATAATGAGAAATGAAAAAAAAAAGAACCAGTTAAATAAGGCAAAAGTAAAAACATTTTGTTGATAGATGTCGACGTGAGTTGTTTGACAAGGAAGCCCCTCGGTCGAATTGTCTATAGATGAACTCCTGAGTAACCCTGAGAACACAGGCAGTTGACAGCGAGGGGCAGTGAGATGGGTGTGTGTGGGGGGGCGGGTGTGTGTGTGGGGGCGGAAGCAGATGTGTGTGTGAGAGAGGTTTAAGGTCTATGGCAGAATCACAGGGTGTCTTTGTGTGGCCGTAAAGAGAGAAAGAGAGAGTGTTAGATTAAGAGCTGTTAACATGCGTGTTCACAGTCACATGGAAATGAGTGCTGTGTAGGAATAAAAAAAGAAAAAATCTGAGTCCAGGCTTTACATTCTTAATGTAACAGAGAGAGAGAGAGGGAGATGGGGGGAGAGATAGAGAGAGGGAGAGAGATGTCTTTGGTTGTGGCGAAGACATCAGTAAAAGGGACCAGAATATAGCACAGCACCAACGAGGCAACACAAAGAACGATAACCTTTTCCCCATTTTCTCCCCCAGTCCCTGCTGTCGGTGGGTGATGCTGCTGAACGAGGGGGGATGAGAGAAAGCCTGGGCTAAGGAGACGGAGAGGCAGCAGAAAAAAGCGAAGGGGGGGTTTAAAGGGCAAGAAAACAGAGGGAGATTTAGATAGAGCTCAGAGAGTCAGTGCAGCGCAGGAGCAGAGGCAGCAGATGGAAAGAGAGAAGAGCGCAGGAGAGGCACAGGCTGGAAGCATGTACACCGATGAGAGGAAATCCACCGTTTCATGTCTGACGCGTCTGTGACTGCCGAGTGCATCTGCCCGTCCGCGCGGCCTCACGGAGATACGACCTAAAACGTGCTGGAGATCGAGGGCTGCTTGCAGAGGTGACGATCAGAGCGATGCTGCCTCTCTGGCTCTGATCTGTCCACAGACCCTGTAGCCTCTTGCACCGGTGCTGTTGCAAGCCATTAGCCTCGCAGTCAGGCAGCAGCAGAGGGACTGAGGGACACCATGAGCTCCAAGCATTCCTCCGACTGGATACCCTACAGGTACTGTCACTGTACCACATTCCTGGGAACAGAGGGAAGATGGATGTGTGTGCACGCATGTGTGTGTGTGTGTGTGTTGAGGAGAGCTGCCTTGTAAATCTGCATAAAGAAGCAGCTGATATCACATGTTCTTGTTTATCTGCATGTGACCAGAAATGCTAAGGCACTGGGTTTTTGCTGCATCTCATTGGAAGATACTGTAGTACTATATTAACACCTTTTAGAGTTTTAGCTGAGTTAAAAAGCAAAATTGTTCAGAGATGAGTTTTTGTTTTTTTGAAGATGAAATGAACACATAAAGATAGATTTACAGCCAATGTTTGATTGACTTCTCTGTAAAGTTGTCCTGTCTCTGTGGGACCGTTGTGGTGCTCCATGGTGAATGCACTGCTGCATGCACGAACAAGACGGTCTTTATTACAGTCCACTAAGATTTACTGTGTCAGCTGCAGCAGCTGCAGGTCACATTTAAGACCAAAAATCTTGCAGGGAAAATCTATCGCAAATGCATGTCTGCTGTCATCCTTTCAAGAGCAGAAATAATGCTGCCGTGTCTCCTCTGATTGAACACACCATCACCTTGGGTTCCCTGCTCACTGTGATGCCATTGGCTGGTGGTTGCTATAAGTTACAGTGACGGTCTACAAATTTAAGACTCTGCTAATCTCCTCAATGGAATTGTTATTAACATTTAGTGCAAGTATTAAAAAAAAGAACAGGTCTGAAAATGTTCTTTTATAATAAATTCAAATTGTACTTCTATTTTAATAAAACACTATAGAATAGAAAATTAAGTATCTATGGAAGACCCCTGAAAGATGCATTTTGTATAATAATAATGCCTTGATGGCAGTTTTTTTCTTTGACAAAATGCTCATCTATTTGTTTTGGATTTTAGATTATTTTTTTCCTCACAGATTCCTCCGTGTGGTGTTCAAGGACTGCGCGGTGTAGCGACCTTGGTTCATTTGGGATTTTATTGACAGTACATACATTACTGTCCACAGTATCTCACAAACACGTGTTTTAGCAGCTGTTGTGCATAAACTGAAAGAAACTACAGCTTGTAAATTAAAGCTTGTATATTTTCAACATTATATACACATCGCATATATATATGTTACGCATTTATGGTATTTATTAAGCATTTTATTATAGCCAGTGTTTTTTCCCCTGAAATGCATTCACAATTATTTCCCTTCCACAAGAGCCGCACCATTGATTCTCTGTAGCTCTGTGACTCTGTTGTTTCTAATAGTATTATGAATTGTTTCTATGTGAGAGCCAAGGTCTGTTTGAATATTGATTTTTTTCTTCATTCATTATGAAAATAGTAATTTAGAAATGAACTTTTTTGGCACTTTTTTCTGGTCTTGCAAACCACTCAGGGCTTTACACTGCAGCTTTGGCTTTGACCTAATGAAGGCAACTAATAAAAATAATAATTATTATAGTATATATATTATATGTACTATATTGAGCCCATATTTCAGAAGTTCTTGTGTAAGCAGCAGATATGCTGTTAACAGGATGCCCCCAGCAGGCACCAAGCATGTGGTTCTCTCTGCTCTCTGCTTCCGAGGCAGGTGTGGAACCGTGGAACCGACATAACTAACCGAACCCCTTTACATCTACAGAACGGGTGTGAAGGAGAAGTCTAAATAAATGGGTATGGATTAGGTTCAGGGTTTTTTGTCTAATGTGATGACTGATCAGATAATTCTGTGGTACAGTGGGGCTCTGATGTGCTTTCCCTTTTTATCTGTGGGCTTTCTCTCTGCGTTCTTCTGCCCCTGCACCAAAGACACTTAGTTCATGGACTAACTGAGCCTTTAAAGCGTGAGGGGATGAATGCCTGATTGTCTGTGTTTACTGGCTGTACTGAACTGGTTATTTGTAGAGCTTGTACTCTGTTGTCTCCCAGTGGCAGCTGGGATTTACCCTGGTTATTGAGTGGTTTAATCTCAGCATAAAGGGTTTGAGGGGTCCATGCTGTTTAAAAAAAAACCCCAAAAAACCCACAATTTCAATCGGACTGCATTCGATCTCCACGCACCGTGAATCAAATTCAAATTTCCTGCAGCCCAAGTGGAGAGACCTTTCATAATGTGTGTTTGCTTGACCTCCACTAAAAACACTCTTTGTTTGATTATCTTCTATGCTGATGCCCATTGACACACTTCATTACTCTGATTGCAGGCTTACAGTGATTTCTTACTGTTGTCCAGCAGTGAGAGGAAGGTGGTGTCTTTTTTTTTTTGCATCGCAATCATCATTATAATCAAAATACTGGCAATGTGTACGTAGATCAGTGATGTCAATACTGGCAGTGCGTGGTTTGTCACAAAGGTTGTCAAACTTGCGGCCCGGGGGCCATTTCCTGCCTGCAAATCTTGCACATTTGGCCACCACTAATGCTAATAATAATTTAATTTAACCTTTAAAGAAATATTTAACATTTACTATTACTTGTTTATGTGTCTGTTTGTATAAACGTTCTGTTTATTTTATTGAACACTGATGTAGTTCACTTGTGTAATCATGGTGGCAGCAGTGGCACTGTGTGCAGACGAACAGACCAACCAAAGGCAATTTGTTGTTCAGAAATACATAGAAATAAATAGTCAATTGTTCAAGTTTGTTTCACAGAGAAAACTCTGTTAAACAGCTCTTTGACAGGAGCAAGGGGAGATGAAGATCAATGAATAGACAGAAGGTGGACAAAATAAAATAACCAGTGCACCAAAGGCAAAGCAGTGTCTGAGATGGAGGCCGATAATCTCCTCTGACAGTCTCCTGTTTTATTTATTTATTGTGGAAATGTTGTACATTTGACACTTCCTTTTCCCTTTAATTTCATTGCCAAGAGGTGTCACTAAATATCCAGGAAAGACTCGTGTTAAAACTGCACTTTTACTGGATCGGCAACAGCAGAGCCACAAAGTCTTCCCCCAAATTGACCTCAACCACTTTACATTCTCTTCACCTTCAGGCTTTACTGATAAAACATGAGTATCAGGACACAGCATGGTTTTCAAAGACGAGGAAATAGAGATGTAAGACATGGAATTGGTGGATTTACTGGACCATCTAACAGAAAAAATTGGCAGGCTCCGGGGGGATATAAATAAGAAGCAGCTCATTCTGAGCCAATGCAAACAATATATACAGCAGAGGCGTAAAATTTTTTACGAACAATATATACAGCAGAGGCGTAAAATAATTTTTTTTTTTTTTAAAAATACAATAAATACATCAGCAAACAGAAAGACAGAAAACAGGCTTTTGATGTAAAATACAATTATTATAAATCACATGAATTGGAAAAACAAAGGGTCATTTTATCCATCCCATCATCAGACCCTACTTCCACCTCCACCTCTGAACCTCTTCCATCTGTTCTGGCCCATCATGCCCAGCTCTTCTGCTGCAGTAAACTGCTCTTTGCCCTCTTAGCAGGAGCCATTATGTTATTCAGGGGTCCCAGATATTTATGGCCAAATGGCCAAATGAAACAATCAGTGAGTCTGTCAGCATCGATTAAAAGCTCTGCCGCTGAAACCAGAGGACTGGGAGTTCAAATAAAGACCAGTCAGTCACTCAGTGGTGCAGGAAAAACAAACGGCCTGCTGTTTAGGGTATATGTATTAAGATGCATCACGTGAGAATGATTAATGAATTAAAATAGATCAAATAGTTTCATTTCAAACTCATTGTCTGTTTATATTTTATGCTGGTGTTCTATTTTCTACCTAAATATTTGATCTTTAACTCAGCACCCCTCAGAGCTGCAGCCCTTTGTTTAGAAGCACGTGCGTGTTGTTCAGGATCAGTCATTACAGCCCGCAGTGGTAGTTATTGTTATTGTTTTACTTATTCAACCGGTGCACGGCTGCAGCAGCAGGAGGATGAGCATGTTCGTTCACACCCAGGCTCCGATGTGTCAGTGTTTCTGCTTCAGGAGGCTTTTGTTAAGCAGCAAAGAAAGAGGAATTGTTGTAAATGGTGAGTCATGTAGACATAATCCTTTAAAACATTGTTTTTGCCGCACTGGCTATTAGTTATTTGCTTTGGGCAGTGACATGCCTGGGCACGGGGCATCACTAAATCAAATAATGTTCAAGTCAATACTGGTGTTGTTGTGGAGGAAGATATAACACAGCTGTGTTTGAGCCAACTGCCACAAGAAAAGTCTGCACACAATCATTGTTGTGGGTCCAGTCAGAGATGGCTGTGATAAAGTGTAATATATTCTGCACTCTGCTGCTGGGACCAGATCGTGTTTCAGCCAAAAAAAGAAAAAAGAAAAAAGAATCCACCACCATTTCCTTTTGTCAGATATTAAATGCTGCTGCAGAGGAAAAGAGAAATGGAGATGCCTGGTAGCATCTGTCAGATGGGAGAAAACATCCATTGAAACAAGTAGTGTTGGATTAGTACTGACAATCAAGTGGAATACAGAACAGTAATGGTGTTTTATCTAGATGGTGTCGATACGCAACACACACACACTGACCCCAGAGGGTTGTGTCTGAGCAGAAACAAGAGTTGGAACATTGTGCTGTACAAATATATCTGAGGAAATTCAGTGGAAAAGTGAATATGTTATCAAGACATTTGTCTATTCTGCAGATGTAAAGGAAAATACTTCAAACCATATTAAAAATAGATTGCCAAAAAATGTCTTTTTTTAATATCGTATTTAAATTCTTCACACATATAACCCCCATTTCTGTCTAGACTCTAAATTAATCACTTCATTAAACGCATCCGTTTTTAGTGGGACACATGCTGTGCAGTTCAGACTCGATGTGCAGGAGACAAGCTGCCAAAACATTTCTGAAGAATCGAAGAGAATTTGTCCAAAGCATTGGTGTTTTATATACAGGGATGTTCAGTGATTCTGACCACTCCAGAATCTCTGATGCCAAAGTCTGTACAACCAGAACCAGCCAGAGAGCTGTTTGTTAGAGTGCCATCTGTTGGATGTCGCCAAAGAAAAACTAGAGGGCGCCAAAAAGTAATCTCTTTGGCAATAATGACTTATGACTATATGACTTTAATGCCAACCCTCCACTCCACTACTATTCCTTTTTTTTAGACTTAACATCTTTTATGATTGTAGTCAACTGTCCAGTGTGGTGTACACCTTAGACCATATGTGTCAAACTCAAGGCCCGGAGGCCAAAAAACTGGAACGAGGTCGAGGGTCAAACTTAATATTCATTGCTATTCCGATACACCTTAGACCATATGTCCCTTCTCTCCAGATCTGTAATGAAGAATCTTTTCATGTGGAACCCAAAGTGTATGCACTGTTATAGCGCATACACTGCTAATACTACATACTGTCAGTATATAGGGCCTACATACTGGTGGGCCAAATCTAGTACACATTTGATTTGATCTCGTGGGCCAAATATAATTACACTGTGGGCCAGATTCTGCCCCCGGGCCTGAGTTTGACAGTTATGTAGTTCACTCAGAGTCCAATCCTTCATGTTATTTTACTGTATGGAGAAGACGGAGTTACCAGACATAAACATACAAGAAAAAGTCAAACTCCTCATTAAAGAGCAGTAGTTAACACTGGGGCTTGAACTCTCAACAACTATATGACGACGTGTGCCCACACGCTGACATTATTGCGGTAATAGCTGAAGTGTTGGGGTTGACAGTTACCACCTCCTCCCTCCCCCTGGGAGTAATAGCCTTGTAGTGTGTATATCCTGTTATAACCTGAAGTACTAGCAGCATGTAATGAATTAATAATAATGCATTATTGACACAGTAGTGTACCAATACACGGTGTGATAAGTATTTTAGGAGCAGATGTCCAAATGTTTTTTTTCTACCTCACCTCTTTGCTCTCCATTTCGCAGCACTTTAGATGACGAGGGCACCAACCTTCGGCAGCAGAAGCTGGACAGACAGGTGGGTTTTTTACTTTGTGATAACAATTAAACACATTTTTTACCAATGTAAATAGTAAATTAATTAACCATGATATGAAATGTAAAAATTATTTCATGCAGTCTTAGCAGCAAAGTTATTGGTCAAATTATTATATAACTGTACAGTTGTCTTGGTGAAGATGTGCACTTTTAGAGCCTCTAACACAAACAGATTTTATTTTTAAGGCTCGCCGAACTAACATACATGTCCAGTCTGCAGTAAATGATCCGAAACATCCTAAAAAATAGTCCTCAAAATAGTCCATCTGAAGGAAGTCGGCAGGAAACGTGAAACTTAACAAGCGAAGGTCAAACGCAAACTGCAAATTTAATTATAGGTTTCAAAAAGCCCTAGTATAATGTAGGTATAAACAACTAAAATGATAAAAGTACAAAGTCAATGAGATATTCATGTTTCAATTCTTCAAATATCCCTCACCCTAGAACATATGTGTCAAACTTTAGGCCCAGGGACCAAATGTGGCCCGCCAAGCCGTTTTGTGTGGCCCACGAGAGCTTAAAAAATATTCAGTAAAATCCATGCAGCAGAGTTTCTTAAAGAAATTAAACGTTACAAACAGTGTTTGTAGCTTGAATAAATCAGTGACCTATGGACCGGTACTGGTCCATGGACCGGGGGTTGCTGACCCCTGATCTCTACAGTCTTCCAGTTACAACCGGCCCTTCAAGGGGAACTGTATTGCTGATGTGGTCCCCAGTAAAAATGAGTTTGACACCCCTGCCCTAGAATAACCAAGACTAGGGTTGAAAATCAAATTAAAAACATTATCTTTCCTGGGACATGTGTTCAAATGAATGACACCTGCTCTCTCCAGAGAGTGCTGCTGGAACAGAAGCAGAAGAAGAAGAGACAGGAGCCTCTCATGGTCCAGTCTAACGTGGACGGCAGGTCTCGGACCCGTCGTACCAAACAGAGCGAGGAACAGGCTCCGCTGGTGGAGTCTTACCTCAACAGCAACAGCAGCACCATCTACCAAGGTGAGTGGAGGGAGACTGACAGGGCACCAATAGGATTTATGAACGTGCAGTGATTGAAAACATAAAGATGTCAAACTGTGGGTATGAAATATTTGTTGGTGGCAGTTTTTCATCTGGTTTCAGCCTCTGCTTACACCTGCAGTGCTCACGCTGTCTTTGTGAAAAAAACAAAACAAAACTGTGTAAACATACGAAGAAAGGACTTCAATCCAGACTAAAAAAAGACTTTTTTTTTTCAACCAACATAAGATGATTTTTTGGCCTTATTATCAGATTATTTTATACTAATTCTACTCATTTGTTGAAATAGTGTTCGATGGACGTTGAAATAGTGTAATTCGGTGTTTTCAGATTAGCCAAGAAAGGGTTAAAAGCTATGTCAATACAATCACTGATAGTATTATTGGCCAAAGAATAATGTGACAACTCTTTATCTGTCAAGTTAGCCATGTCACTGTCAGTAGTCTAGTTGTCTTAGCCTAGTTATCTTAGCCAAGTTATTCATAAAGTTGAAAGGAAACCACCAGTCCTCCATAATCCTCTTAATTCCAGTCTTTCCATTGTCACTGTAGGTTAAATTCAACCTTTCTTCATGCTTTATGAATCTGCTGTTTGTTTCCATCCCTCTCAGTGCAAGAAGCAGAGCGAGAGAAAGCTAAGACGTTGGCAGACACGCAGCCTCCCCGCTCGGGCAAAAAGGGCAAAGCGTCGGCCAGCTCCACTCCACAGATGGGCAGCGACAAGAAGGAGAGGAAGGGGAAGCACAAAGGTCAGTCTCTGATATGAATGCTACTCTTAGACAACGCAAGGAGTGGACTGACAGAGGATGAAGAGACAGGCAGACGCACCAGAGACGGACAAACGCAGTATTTATTTTTGAAACTCTAGGCTTCTTCCTTTTGATGTTGTATTCTTAGATAACAATATTTCACCAATATAAACTGTGCTGTGGATCAGCTGCACCTCGTCATTATGTTCAGTGGATGTTTTAAATTGCATCATACAGTAGAAGCAAATATAAGCTGCAGTGAATATATGTACTGTTTCTTTATGTTCCATTCATACAAAACATAACTACCAACAGACTGGTAGAATGTAAAAACAAAGGGAAAAAAACCAAGTGCTCCTTTATTAAAAAATATATGGCTCTATTACCAATATTGAGAGTCTCACCGACTGCTCTGTACACAGACCTGATCCCTGGTTATGATAACGTGCCTCTGCGTATTGTCAAGTCTGAACATGAGCCACAGCTTTATTTCTGTAAAATTTGGTGTAGATGTAAAAAGGATGAAAGATGAAGTCCTAGTCTGTTATCCAGCAGCAGCAGTTGTCAGTTCAAATCTTTATGGGCTTTATAGCTCAACATTCAAAAAGCGTCTGTCAACAAACGTGGTTGGTTTAAGTGACGGCTTAGACAGTACGTAGGTGTCACGCTTGTCAGAAGTCAACAATGGAAGAGCTGTCAGAGCGCTGACAAACAAAAGATGGAAACGTATATTAGTCTTAAGATTGAAGAATCCCACCTATTTCTATGGTTCCTTTTATTCCCTTTGTGTCTCTGCTGTTGGAAATTCACCGCATGTCCTTGTAAGGTAAACACTTTGAAATATTCGCTGTTAAAAACACACACTGAAGGAGAGCGATGTTCTGCTCCACAGCCGACACCTATTAAAACTTTCTCAGACTCAGGTATATCCGTCTCGGCACCTTATGGTTCTGCTAACACCTTCCTCACTCGAGAGACGATTGACATCCGATACGTTGCAGTGAAATACATTCATCTTTGAAATGACTTTGACGCAGAAAAAAAAGGTAATGAGTTTTCACTGGGGGTAAAAGAGATTAATCAGGCCAACAGTGTCAAAGTCACTGCTGATGGACCTGTCTCCCACTCTGCTCCCTTTGCTTACTTATTCTCCACAGCGCCAGAACAAATCATCTGTGTTAAGGCTGCAAATTACA
>NC_024311.1:15881075-15907924 GCF_000523025.1 Cynoglossus semilaevis | reverse complement strand
CAGTAACAACATTTTTAATTAAAGATTTCATTTGGAGGCAATACTTAAGGAGAATCCACAGGATGTCAGATGCAGATCCGTCAATCTGTACACAATTTGACAAATCGAAATACGCAGGTATGAAACTACTCAAAACGCTGCTGACATTTGTGAGAAATGTGCGTGTGCAGTACTGGTGTCTGACAGCACGATGCAGTAGTGTGATGGTGAGGCAGTTTCAACCAATCATCACAGAGTGGTGCAGAATAACGAGTCTGTTGAACCTGTAGCTTAGCGCCGCTCCTCCCTCCCCGTTCTCTTACTCCTTAGGTAAACTGTGTGTGTGTGTGTGTGTGTGTGTGGGTGAGTATGTCAATAACGTGTGTAATGTTACTTTCATGGTGAAAATCTGACATCAAATCAGTACTGTATTTTCCAGACTGTCACACTGGAGTATAGTCGCATCTGTCAAAAATACAGTATGTCATGAAGTTATATATATATATATATACTTTTTTATATGTCAAGTAAATAAAATTATTGAGATATAGACCTTTGAAATCTTTTACATTTATTTTTTCATTTTTAAATTGAGATATAGACCTTTGAAATCTTTCATTTTTTAAATATTTTTTCAATTATTAAAAGGCTTTCGTGGGTTATTGAAAGAATAAGTATCAAACACTGATGCGGTGCTCCAGTGGAATGATGGTAGCAGCGGTGGTCCTCATCTGAGTCTGAGACCCCTAGTTTTAGCAGCAACAGCTGATTAATATTCACAAGACTATATTAGGTTAAAGCTAAATCAACAGTTCTATCTGATACAATACTCTTTTTTCTACTGATCTGCTGTTCTGCAGTGTTCTATTGATTTGTGCTGGTTTTGCTTTGTCTGTTCAGACCTTATGGTCCCCTCCTAATTAGTTCTCTTTTAAAGGCTCTCTTTGCTGCCTCCGCTGTTCTCTGCTAGGATTTATTTGGCCATTTAATGCATGCTCTAGATTAGATGCTGATCACTGAAAGAAACAACATTTAGTTGTTTCCTAATAGAGTTCCTTCTTGCAGCGCTTGACGGCCTGGCCTCCCAGCTGGACGACGGCCAGATCCAGATCCTGACGGTGGGCCACTCCACGGGAGAGGAAAGCGAGGGGGAGCCCGTCATGAGCTGCACTCAGTCGCACAGTAAACAGGATCTGCGCGTCACCATGCTGAAGAAAGGTACGTGTCACACATCAGCCGTGACTCTGGACCACAAAGGCTGCAGCTTCTCTGAGCTCAGAATGTTCAGACCTACACCTACACGAGCAGCAAAAAACGGCAACGTTCATTCTCGCCAACGAATCCGACTACTCTGGTTGTTTAGTGAAGCAGTTGGATGACTGCTGAGCGATAAATGCATCTCTGTTGGCCTGCAGATCACCAAGTGAGACACAGAAAAGCACTTAACACGCAGAGAGTTTGTGCTTTTCTTCATTACTTTACTCTGTGTTGAGAGTCACTGTGAGTGTCTCTGTGAAGGTATATCCAGCAGCATGAATTTTGATGAAGAAGATGATGACGATGATGAAATAAGCTCCAGCTCCTCGCAGCTCAACAGCATCACCAGACCAGGATCTGCCACCAGCAAGAAGTCCACTAAGGTGAGTGACTTTTTACCAAACCATACCTTCAAACATCGCCTCAAACGTTCAAATCAAACACAGGAGATATTGTTGTTTTTTCCTAAGTCAGTGTTAGTATGTTAAATCCAGGCAAATCCAAAGCTGTTTGCCGCCTGCTACTCTCTGTGTGAAATGTCAACAGAGACCATCCTCCTTTATCCGTCTCTTCACACCTACTGTCAGCGCACCAGGTCATTATTATAGGCCACGTGTGCTATTTCTAGCTCTCTCAGGACAGTTTGATCCTCAGACCCATTTCTCTCTGCTAATGAAAGTCAGCTCGATTGCATCACTCTCTTGTCAGTCCAACGCTTCTTCAGCTTGTGGTACCTGTGTTGACCCACAGGAGGTGGCCTCGGCTCCCACCCCACCTGTCAGTGACGCCGCTGTTGACGTCGACGACCTCGAAGAGTTTTCTTTGCGCCCCGCACCCCAGGGGGTTAGGGTAAAGTGCAGAATCACACGTGACAAGAAGGGCATGGACAGAGGCATGTACCCCACCTACTACCTTCATCTGGAGAGAGAGGATGGCAAGAAGGTTAGAGAAGTCAATCCACCTGGGTCATGAAACAAGAAACTATGAAACACTGCTTCAGTTTTTGGACTTAGGAAAAGTTCATTTTACATTTGGCTCCTGCTGTGGTCTTCCGCAGGTGTTTTTGTTAGCTGGCAGGAAGAGGAAAAAGAGTAAGACATCAAATTACCTCATCTCCATCGATCCCACTGATATGTCCAGAGGAGGAGAGAGTTTTATTGGCAAACTAAGGTGAGTTCTCAGTGTCTCGGTGGCTCCCCACACAGACAAGTGCACAGATAATTCCTCAGTGTACCTTGTCACAATCACTGCTGACAGACAGCTGCAGTGAATATGTATTGAGACAGAGACAGTTAAAGGCTTCAGGTGATGCTGTACTGTCTATTTCTTTAGTAAAACGTCAGTGTTTTAGTGTTCAGTCCTACATTTATTTTAAAGCAGACAGACCGTAGGTAAAAGCCTTTATTAGGAATAGTGAGGATTGTTAAGGTAAGGCTTTTTTTATACTTTTTCTTTGACAACACCATTGACCAAAACAAAGTTACTTCAGAAAAATAAAAGCTTTACTGTTTCCCTAAACAAAAAAACAATGTATTAAGTAAATGTATTTATTTAAAAGGAGTATCCGGTGCACCTGGAAAGAAAAAAAAATTAGAAAAACAAAACTTAATTATAAGAAAAAATCCCATAAATTGATTTAGACTTAGCCAAAATGTTTTTAAGAGAAGGATTTTCCCAGTAGTCAGAAAAACATAGTTTAACGTAAATGTTAAGGAGAAATAGGAACTAATTCATTTAGGTTTTCATTAGATTCAATGGAGAAAAACACCATCAATAGTCATTCAGGGGTGTTATATTTATGTAAGCTGAAAAACAAAGACACATTTCTCTTTTCATTTTTCTCAGTTAATTTCAATAAAATAAAAATCTATTCAAAATCAATTGCAAAATAAAATAATAATTTAAAAGTACCTTAATAAAGGGTGGGCAACCACAGTCAAAGTAAGAAGGCTGTATGAACCAAAGCCCTGGAGACAGCTTTAAGACCTGTCTGTGTGAGTGGTTCCATGGAAACTGCTGTGCAGTCTAAATGGCTCTGTGCTCTTTGTGTCTAATCCTGAGCAGTGGTCGATGCAGCGCCTCAAAGTCAATCACAGTCTGTCTTGTAATGAAAATCTTCGTTCATATTAGTGTTGACCTTTTAAGATGGGGATTGTTCAGATTCTTAAGAGAGGTCCAGACCAGACACGGCCTTTGTCCAGAGCCCCAGGAGACGTGAATTTATTTTATTTGTATTGATTTAATTATATTATGTCACAAACGTGCAAAATAATGCCATCTCATTGGCTACTTAAGGCAGCATTAGGTCTTTGTTCGCAGCTATTGTGCAAAGATGTGAAGGGGTTATGATAAACGCTGAAATGTAAAAGGATCACAAATATCACTTTTACATATATTTATTTGTATATATTTATTTTTTCTTCCTCCTATAGTAGTAATACATACAGTAGTACAGTACATTAAAAGGTCGCTCTGATGATACTACATGCCCCTTTGTTGGACTGGTGAACCGTCCAGGGTGAACAGTACCTGGTTTCATGATAACTGCAGTAAATATTTGTTACAGAGAAGAGACTCGAGATCAGTGTTTCGCAACCTTTTTTGAGCCACAGCACATATATATCATCAGGAAAAACCCCACGACGCACCACCAAACAACAAAAAACAACTCACAAAACGTATATGTAATGAAATATAATAATCTTCTAGTTTGAATTTACTAAAAATGTATTCCTGTTTAGTTAAAGACCACGCAGATATACTGGCAGGAATTGAAGAAAGATACTCACAAAGATCTTCTTTAACAACTCTGATTACCTTTTGTTAGGTTTAATAACCATCTTCTGCCACCTAGAGACCTAATGATCACACTAGTGTGCCACGGCACAGTGGTTGTGAATCACTGCTCTAGATCGTCACTCAGTGTAAAGAAACCTCTGGATATTTCATGCCTGTTCTTGTCTGTTTGCAGGTCAAATCTGATGGGAACTAAGTTTACCGTATATGACAGTGGTTTGAACCCAGTAAAGAGCACCACCAGTCTCGAAGCCAGTAATCTTCGTCAAGAACTGGCAGCCATCTGCTACGTGAGTCCATCAATGTGCTTCTGTTCCACAGCTGTTCAAAAAATATTGATGTCGCAGACTGGAAAAACAGTGGTTTACAGTCAATGATCAAACCAAGGAAATACATAAAAGGACAGCTCCAGAACGTCGATGGTCATTTGGATTTAAATCCAATTGTTGCCGCAATAACCCACTGAGCATGACAAAGTGGAATAAGATTAGGTTACTGTGGAAACCAGCAAATACAATCTCAGTTTTTACTCAGAAAATTTAATTAAAAAGGAAAAAAAAACTAAACGAAAACCAGAGTGAAGTCATTGTCGTCTAGAGACTGAATCAATTTTATGGATTTATAGATTTCAGTCTCCCAAAGTGAGACAATGATATTAACTTTTACAGATAACAATCCAGATCCAGACATGTCGTGGTGTGCAGTGGTGTGCTGTGTCACAACGACGATCAATCACTTTTTCAGATCACTCCAATGTTTCAGTTCATCATAGTACTATTTAAATGTTAGCTATTTGAACATTCTCATCATTTTCTTAGGAGACCAATGTCTTAGGATTCAAAGGACCTCGCAAAATGAGTGTCATCATCCCCGGAATGAACATGGACCACAAGAGAGTTTCCATTCGACCAAGAAATGTATGTGTCTCCTGCACTTAACAAGTGACACGTGAGTTGATTTGAGGCTGAGTTTGTAGCTGAAGTTGACGTCTTCCCTGCAGGAACACGAGTCCCTGCTGGCCAGGTGGCAGAATAAAAACACAGAGAGCGTGATTGAACTGCACAACAAGACGCCTGTGTGGAACGACGACACGCAGTCTTACGTGCTCAACTTCCACGGCAGAGTCACTCAGGCCTCGGTCAAGAATTTTCAAATCATTCACGACAATGACCGTAAGTCCCTTCCATTATGGATAATTGTGTGATTATATAAAAAATAATGATTGAATAATGAGGAGCAACAGGGAGAAAATAGATTATTTTACAGCAGAGTTTAACAACCACTGTGAAATCGTTAGGTGTGCCGTGGAAAAATTATCACTTAATTGGTGGGAAAAACTATTATTGATTCACTGGGGATAATATACATCTGTACATCAGTGACAGCAGGAAAAATTAATCTTACACAAGGTGGAAGAGAAAAGGACCAGATGTGAGGTCTGACTGTCCCTAGTCTTAGTGAGTCATTCGTCTCACTGGTGTCACCTGGTGCTCTGGGCATGTATATAGTGCCTCTCTCACTCACCCAGTCCTTGACAGTTCATTGTTAAACTGGTTAAAGTGAAAAGGAAACTAATGAAATCAGTATTTCAATTAGCCTGTCATTCACATAATAAATATCTAAACAAAGCTACAGCTTTGTTGCTAAGAAACAGAGAAAATCAACATGTCCTCTGCTCGTCCTCTCCTCTGCAGCCGACTACATTGTGATGCAGTTCGGCCGCGTGGCAGAAGACGTCTTCACCATGGACTATAACTACCCCATGTGTGCCCTGCAAGCCTTCGCCATCGCTCTCTCCAGCTTCGACAGCAAGCTAGCCTGTGAGTAGATCCCAGCCTGGAGTTCAGTGGAGACCTGGCTCACTTGTCCTGAAGAAAGGGCTGCTGAATTGAATGGGATTAAAGGGAGATTCCTGATAATCTTCTTCTTCAAAGTCCCACCATAAATGTTTCTCTGGCCTCAAGTTTTGCAGATGTGTGTGTGTATGTTTGTACATGTGGGTGAGGGACTGAAGTCTGATCTTGGTCAGCCGAGAACACAAGCACAAGGAGCAGTCCTCTTTAAAAAAAAAAAAAAAATCAGTTTCTTTTTATAATAGCTATAGTTATTTTATACAGTACTGGCATCAAAGTATATCAAACAGTGTTTCTTTATGTGTATTCTTTATCTGTATAGTAAAACTAACAGCTGAACATCTGTAAGGTGACTCGGTTCATACAGTATGTCGTCTGACTCACACACACAAAGTGACACACAATGATACGGTTCCTCAAGCATGAGTATTAATTACATAGTGATTGAAAATGAACAACAAAAAAAAGATCACTTGCATGTTACTGTGTATTTATTTTCTTATTTATGTATTTATTATTTTCTTTATTTTGTGTTGTCATTTGCATCCTTTGTTTTCGGCTCCGTGGAGCTGCAGCCTTGTTCATCTCCTGTATCCGTATTAGCATACAGTTAGCTGGTCTCACCTGATCAGGGCAAAGGTTACACTGTGCTGTGAACCACACGCGCGTCCACACACTTGTGCCAGTGGCATGTACAGTATGTGAATGTATAGGATTGTGGTGCACTTTACTTTGAATCTGTAGTGAGTGAGGTAACGGCTGTACATACATTATTGTGCCTTCAACGACTGACTTCAGCGTAAGAGGAGCTTGAGTTTGTGTGTGTCTTCACGTGCAGAAGTTTCCCTGTGGCTACTTTAGAGGAGGGAAGTTCATTTATTTTGATTAGAAGAGCTGAACTTTGAGAAGATAATTATCCAAAGTGCACGTCAGCAGACACCATTTGCATTATTGCCAATGAAGGCCTAAATTGCACTGTTAGCCCCTGACACATCACATTAACGAGGGGATTGATCATTTACAGGACGTACGACGGTGTGCATATCCTCCAGCCATCCCTGTTGTGGTGGTGAACTCTGAAGATATGGGATCAGAAAGCCTGCATAACAATTGTCTAAAAATGGTTTAAAATAACCAAAAAAAAAAAAAAAAAACCCAAACAAAATAACTTTCATAACCTTTATATAAGTCAGGCTATATTTACTAATGTCTATCCTCAAGTTTTCCCTGTATCATCATACTCCATTTTGACTGCAGCAGTTGCTAGAATACAGCCCCAAGTTATTACAGAGCCGTCAGTGTGTCTGACAGAAGAAGAAGCTTTATTGGTCACCGCCCAAAGACAGACACATTGAAACAAAACAAAATGTTGTTCTCCTCATTTAAGCCACCCTGGGAAGCAGGGGAATTTGGTGCTTGCTTAGTGAACCATCGTGAACCTGCGATCATCTGATAATAATTCTCTAGTTACCAGTAGAACACGCATTGTTAACAGCGAATGTATTTTTAATCAAGTTGTTGATGAGAAATAACCAATAATTATTCAGCTCTATGAAAAAGTTTCTCCATTTTTAAATATTATATAATATTTATTTTATTTATATTTTTAAAATTTCTGATAGGAAGAAAAACAAAACTTCAATCAATCTATTTTATTAAAACTTTTTTGCTTTTGTAAAATAGTGTAAAACTACTATTAAAAAGCATTTAAATTTAAAGAGTCTCTTTAGAATTTGACTGGTCAATTTCAGTTGCCCCAAAGGTAGAACATGAATCAATAACTTTGATGCATTCAGGTGCACTAAGGGTTATTTTAACATTTCTGGATAAATTCGAAAAAATGTTTTTTGACAGACTGGGCTTTGTTAATGCGTCTTAAATAATGCAGAATTCTTCCTCCCATGTCGTTAAAGTCTTCAATGATCAGATTTGGCCCAAGATGTTAACACACCATAAATAATGATGCGGGATGTTCATGTCACTCAGGCTCAACTTTGTCTCTGTATCTTCTAAAGTGCTGTACCAAAAAAAAATATATTGTTAATTAACAAGTATTAATGGTGTTCAATTGATGAAAAAGTCTACACAAAAACTGTCTGAACAAACGTAAGAAAAGTGTGAATCTGCCACAGTTGATACATATTTCACATCTTCTTAAATCTTTGATTACCATTCCAAGTTTCTGTATCACACTGTGACACCATTCTTGTTCTTCATCTGTTATCTCTGCTGCTCCGACCGCGGCGGTGCATCCTCTGTAATGTGTGATGGTATTTTGTATTTAATGACTTTGAGATTTAACAAAATGCTAAATGAAGGCAAAGACGACTCTGAATCTGCTGTTGTTACTGTGGACACTTATCAAACAGGCTTCTCTTGTTCTTAGCTGTGATCTGCTTATTTACTACTTACATTTCTATTGGACAAAAACATAAAGAATGCTGTCACTGCGTCTGCTTTTGACCTTTGTCTTTGTACAGAAGCCAGACTTCCTTCATGTTCACGTTTTTATTGCTCTTGTTGTAATGTACAGTGGATGGTGTACAATTTACTGTGGTGGTATACTCTCTCTCTGTCTCTCTCTCTCTCTTCCTCTCTCTCTGTCTCTCTCTCTATCGCGCGCAATTGATCAAAGGGAATTATTTGAAAAATATCTCGAAGTCCAACTGTGTTCTGTTCTCACAAAAACAATAAAAATCCAGCACTTTCTTAATGATGACTGATTTTTTTATTTTATTTCTGCCACTTTCTTTATTTCTTTTCTCCCCAAAGCCATAGACTAATGTATTTTCTATTTTCCTAAGTGGAAATAAATAGATATAATATGAATGGATAGTCCATATGACTATGTATGTGGGAGACAGTGATGAACAACGTGGTATTACAGTTAGTTATGACTGGAGGCTAACATACAATGTGAAAACATCTATAAATATATATACAGTATATATATTCACGAGGAACATACTTGGAATTCTTCTACCTCGTGTTTCTTATTTGTACTCAGTGCACTCAAGACAGAGATGGGTTTAGATGAATACCCTTAATAGTATTACAGTAGTTTATACAGCTAAAAGAAACTGCTTTGTGAACATATTATTATTTGCCACGTGTGTCTGCCTTCCTTCTGCCTCTGTCTCCTGGGGTAATTAGTTTAATCACCCTCACCTGTGTCTCACTGGTCTCACCTGGTACCTCTCTCCCTCACTCTGTTGAGTCATGGTGTGATTATGGTTCCTGTGTCACCGCGGTGGTTCCTGTACTCCAGGTCAGTTTCCTATAGTGCTTCCTGTCTTGTCTTGTTTCTGTTGTGCACTATTTAGGTTTGGACTGTTTCACTGTCTCCTGAGTGCTGTGTTTGGGTCCTGCCTGCTCTCTGTACACAATTATTATTATATAGATATAATGTTAATATTATTGTTGTTGTTACAACTATTAATAAGAGCTACACTATGGTTCATACTGCAGCGGTTATCATGCCTGCTTTACATGTCTGGCTCACATGCAGAAGGTCCCTTATGGCGCCTCCTGTGGCAGCCTGTGTGTGTTACAAAGACTCACACTGGGGATCTTACCTTAAACAGTTACATGACGAAGAAATATTGTAATTGACAAAGTTAATTGTTTAGACTATTTAAAAACCAATAAATATTTGTGGTCAGTGCTTTTTCATAAAAAATGTTGAATTAGTCAAAACACAGAGATGTGAGGTGCAGAGCCAATACACGAGGAACAGGTTTTCTTGATTTGACTATTCTGTTTCTGTAGTGATCTAACTCAGTGGTTCTTAAACTCTTTATCCTCTGTACCACCACCACCTGAGAAAACACTGATCTCTCTGAGTACCACCATGATGACCAACATTAGAATACAGCAGCAGAGGCCTTCACTGTTAGCTCCACCACAGGAGAGGTGTTTAGAAATGTTTATGTTTAAATGTTGTATTAATTGTTCATGGTATGTTTCAGATTTATTCAATTGAAAATACAAATGTGAAAATATGAATTTTCCCCGCATACCACTAGAGAGCACTCGCGTACCACAGTTTGAGAACCACTGATCTAACCAATAATATTTTTCAATTCACCCAAAAGAGGAAAAATGAACCCCTCTAAACCCCTAGTGTGAAGGACAACAGTTTAGTTTTGGAAGAAACTTCACTTCTCTCTCCTGTTCCTCATTCTCAGGCCACTCACTCCGACTTCTCCTGTTATGTCTGCGTGTGAGCCACTGCCACCTACAGGTGATGCCAACAGGTACTCTTCCTCGTCTTCCTCTGCTTCTTCCTCAGGATTGAGGCAACTATCACTCCTGAACAACAGACCCTCTGCTTCCATCACTGGGTCATCTTCATCAGCTTCCTCCTCTTCTTCATCTACCTCTGTTTCCTCCTCCTCTTCTTCATCTTCCTCCACTTCATCTACATCTACCACCTCATCTTCCTCCTCTTCCTCGTCCCGTTGAAGCTCATGCGCTCCCTCTCTGGGGTAACGGAACACATCCTGGTGTTCACTAAAGCTGATCTTCTTCCCTCCCCTCTGACCCTGTATTTCTTTACTCACTTCCAGACCCAGTCTCTCCTGTGTTCTCTCCTCAGCAGGGCGTGATAAACGAGGACTTAGTAACACACGCCTTTCTGTGTCTGTCTCCTCCTCATCATCGTTCTCCTCTTCATCATCTCCCATGTTTTCCTCAGCTTGCTTTGCTTTGTCTTCATCCTCAACCTCCAATTCATCTTCTGCTTCTTCATCATCCACTTCATCGTCCACTTCATCGTCCACTTCATCGTCCTCCTCATTTTCCTCCTGCACTACGAACAGCTTCCTCGCCACGACCTCCTCCTCGACCTGTTCCATCCTCTCAGCCAAGGCCTCAGCTGTGGGCTGCTTGCAGATTTTTCCCACTCTCACTATCTCATATTCGAGCCTCTGTTCTGGCTCATCGTATTCCGGGTACGCCTCTTCAGGGTAGCCTGTGTCGGAGCACATGAGGAGATATGAAGAAACGACAGCAAATACAGTCAGAAAAGAACAGCTTTTCAGACGAGGGCGTTCACCTTCCCAGTCAGCACAGTATGGCACCTCCTCGGCCTCCTTCTCTGGAGAGGCTCCCTCCAGCTGACCTTCTTGCATCAACAGCTTGAACTGTTGAAGTTGTCTGAGTAATTTCTCCTCCTTTTTTGAGGTAGACATTTTACTTTTCCTCTTTCTGCCAGTAGAGAGCAGCACAAACACTCAAGATAAAGTGCATATAATTATACCTTGGACATCTATTTGGTGAAAGTGTTCCAATTTTGTTCTCATTTTTCCTCATTTCTTAGGCATTTCCACTCACTCCATTTCCTCAACATTAAATGGTAATTATCTACGAACTCTATCACTCTGTCTAAAAACGAATACAAAAGTAGTTTAGCGAATATTAACCAAAGGGGAAAACGTTACCTCCCAGATCGACTGCTCTTTCCTGAGACAATCCTCTCCATCTTTGCCTCTGTCTCTAGAACCTTCTCCTGAAGCTCAGTGAGGTCATATTTGGTGGCTGAGAGAAGACGAATAACATTAAAGTATTAATTATTGAACAGAGTCTATATTTAAATGTGTATTTCATGCACACAGGGGTGTTTCATCCGAGTGGTGGTGCTTTCTAACATCACGTTTTGAAAAAGGGAGAGAATTATTATAAAAACCAAAAATACTACACTGTGCTTTTGTCTGTTCTCATGTTTCCCCTGAACACAATCTGGACTGATATTTCAGAATCTATACATTAAAATAATCATAGACAATGCTTCAGAGTCCCTGTATGTACTTACTACATCTGTTCTGGACTGGTGTGTTGAAGACTGTGCCAGAGTTAGTTTTGGTCGTCGTCTTCTTACATGTTAACTGTGAACTCAAAATTCAAAATGGTGATTATGAAAATCCTGAAAAATGTTTAAAAAAACACAAGACCATGATTACCTTGGAAATAATGAAGATGATGTAGAGAAGGATTCCAAAGCCATATATGGGGATAACCTGAGACATCAGGTTGGATTTTCCGCCTCGTCCTAAGACTTTGACTTTGGCCCTGACCTCTGCGCTGTGGGTCATGGAGTACAAAGGGTCCAAAGCCCCATGTTTGGGCATGTCGTCATCATTTAGGTCTTCTGGAAGCTGCAACCGATGCATGACTTGAGGGTAGAACCCAGGTCCAACTGAAGGAGAGAGAAAAGGGGAAAAAAATCATAAATAACCAAGTATCAAATAAAACCAGTAAACATTTGACAATAAGGGATTTGTTATAGATGATGACGGCACAATGGGAAAAACATTTTTTGAAGAATGTTATGGCTTAGGCCTGTTGCACTTTCTGCTGCGCAACAACAGAAACAACAACAACAGGAGTGTAGATAGCTGTGGATGGATGGTGACCTGATGAAGTGCCTTACCCTCAGGAGGCTCCATCTCCTGTTTCCCTCGGGGTAAAATCATCCTGGGCAGGAACAGAGAGACACAGAGAACTGAGCAGGACAGCAGTGTTACCTTCTGGCAGGTTGTGATGGACATTTTGTCTCAGATCACAGCTGTCATGTGTTTGTGTCGGCTTAGGACCAAAAACCAGTTTCTACAGATCTCTCTCCTAGTGACGTTTCTACCCAGATTAGAGGAGATTAATCCGATGCGTTCAAATGCCTTCCGTAATATCCAACACGCAAAACTGAGAGGGTTTCTTTGCGAGATATATGATAATATATTGTTGAATATGAATCGCAAAAGCAATCTAAAGTAGGGAATTACTTTTGAGATTATTATGATGACCTGGGTGACTGAGAATATCCACAAATATTATTAAATATTGACAATAAAATTGGAAAAATTCACGAGGACAAAACAATTCTTTAGTGAGTTTAGTGTTATTGTTATGGCTTCTGTTTGTGTTGCACTCTTACAAAATATAATTTAAATTCATTAAATAATGATATTTTCAATTAGTTATTGCCATCGCACAAATTAAATGTATTTTTTTTATTTTTTCAAATTAAAAATCCATCGGTATGTGTATTAGTTTACGTTCTTACATTTGAAGGCGTCATAGATCATAAACCCACTTTCACATAATCTCTCTGATGTGATTTATAGCATAAACCAGCAGGTGGCGGTACAGGCTCGGACACGTGATTCACCTATAACGTGAATTATGAGTCAACGCAGTTTTGATGCTTCTGCGTCTACGTCGATAGATATTTTTAACGACAGTGAAAGGCAGAAAAACACAGAAGCAGGAATTATTGTGCTGATAAATTAAGGAAAATTATGACTCGGTTGTTTATTTCCACACACATTAATCATTAATCAAGGATTGCCTGACAAATAATGAACAGTTAACTGTAATTAAAGGTTATTTGATTTTTCTTATTTCATAAACCGGAACAACAATAACAATAACAAACTGTAGCAAAAAACAAACACCAGTAAGTGGGTTTTTTTTGGCACCTCAAAAAAAAAAGAAAAAAAAGAAAAATTGAAAGCACTGTTAAAAGGGTAAAAGAAATCTACTGCAAGAAAAGAATCTGACAGAATTCAGGCATTGTGTTTGTAGAAAATACATGTCGAAAAGTGCCTCGATTTCCTTGTCATTAAACCAAAGTGCACCTGTTATGCTTTGGGCTTTTTCTTTTTTCTTAATGGACAATAATGGCTTTGTGTGCACGTTCAAATGTGGCTGCGTTACTGTATGAAGGTCCAAACACAGCAGAGTGGGGTGGTGTCTGCTGCTGTTCACTGGATAGTTGTTCTAACATCTCCAGGAGTTTACAAGCTCCGCAGAAGACATATATTTGATAGTAACAGTGGAGTAGATGCAGAGTACTGTGTGTACATTGGGTTTTACACACTGTATAAAAAACAAAATCCTGTTTTAAAACCTTTGAAAGATTCGACCATTTTCTCACAATTTAAACCTGTGGTGAGTGTTAATAACGGATCATCGTCTCTCATAGTCTTGCAGGCTCCTTTGTTTTTTTGTTTTTTTTTTGAAGCTCTTGGTACATTAGCATGTACAAACAACACACCTCTTGTAGTGGCAAATGTTTGAAGTACAGAATTTGTCATAGTGTTTGTAAGTGGCCACAAAGGTCAGAAGCCCATACATAAAGGAAGTGAGGGGTCATGCTGATGACATGGTAATGTAGTGATGCTCGGGGGACTGACCCTGCTGTCTATAGGCTGGAACCCATGTGGGACGCTCTACTTCTCCTTCTCCTTCTAAAGTTGTTACCTTCAGTGTTCTCCACAGCCAATCATTGGCCTTCATTAATTCACCTTATGTGTTATCTGTTATTCCAGATGTTGTGCTCACTTTGACTGTTTGTGGCTGCTAAATATTTTTATTTTCCCTCTCTACTTTTCCACTGTAGTTTTAATTGTTGTCTGGACTGAAGCTAATGAAGGCTTAGTTTCTTTGTTTATTTTCCAAAATATATAATTTTCCACGTTTGACCCAGATCTGTAATTGTGCTTAAAACAACCTACTAACAAGCTGTGGTCCATAGTAGTTACCAACAGACATTGGTCTCAAAATGACCTCTGTTTCTTGGTTTACTTTCACAAATTTAACAAGCACATTCTTTCTTCAGTTGTCTTAGACAGCCAGTTGTGTTACAGCTCATCAAATATTACCACAGCATTGATGTAGCTCATGAAAAAACAGAAAAAAACAACAACCCTCAGTCTTGCTACATAAAGCATTCTAACATGATTTACTTTAAGCTGTTTTCTCTACAAAAAAGTTAAAGGTTGTTTTGGAAACCAATTCATTTTTGTAAAATTAAATTAAAAAAAGATGACATTTTGGTAGCCCAAGTGTTGGTATTTCACTAAAACAAAACAATCAGTTGTTCAAATGTTATTGTTGTCAAAAGCCAAACTGATAAGTAAATTTTTTTCAAAGGTTCAAAGGTCGATTCCAGCCTTGGTTTACATAAAGAAAATTAGACATGAGCTTTCTAAAGGTTTGGACTAACTGGCAAACAGAAAACTGATGAAATTATAGACTCACTTCATTACATTGTGCTAAAAGCCTAACAAGGAGAGCTGCTGTGGTAAACAGTTGAAGTCATCCACTGACCAGGTTCAGGATATTGGTTTCAGCCGTGAACATGTGTCTGAGGCACACAGACGATGGAGGTTCTCCTGGTGTTTAGCTCTGTTGGTCTCTGTTGACGTGTGTGCTGACATTTCATATGTTTGATAACTGACAGTTGGTTTCATAGGTAACCAACCCTATAGAGATGGTTCCTCAGGGTTAATGTTTTTTTGTTTACTCCACCATTCCATATACAGCCTCTTTTTTCTTGGTTATTACATTAAACCTTGATAGGACCCGACCTGGTCTGTATTATTATAAATATTATTTTGATATTTTTTATTCATGAGGTTATAGCTCTTTATCTACAAAACAGCTGAAAACTCTGTCCCAGCTGGTTTGGATGATTGCCACAGTCCTTCCATATGAGCTTTTAATCCTACAAAACAAATATGAATTTCTGTACCTTTTTCTGGATGAATGGATTATCACGGCCAACCGGCATACGATGCCCACACAGATTATAGGTGCTGTAGGTTGAATAAATAAATGATACTTATTGGGAAAATCTGGTACCATGGGCCATTTTAAAGTCATTTAAATATGCTGCACTTTTTGACACGTAGCGGGTAATAAACAATTTCAACTGTGTGGATTCTTTTCATAATAGGCTGCCACTTTAGAGACGGCTGAGCTCTGAATGGGCATTTTCACCATTTTCAACCCTGTTTCCGTTTTCTGTTCCCATTATTCCAGTCAACTCAACTGTGAACTGGCTATGAAAATGTATTTCCATATTCCCCCCTATAATTGCAACTGTGTTGAAAAAAAAAATCATGGTTCTCATGGAAACCCTGAGTACACATCAAGCTGTGCAATTACTCAAAAAATAAAAGCCACTAATGTCAGAGTGGTGAAAATATCAGAGTGCACTCCCAATCCCAAAATCCAGCTGGGAAGTATTACATTTGAAAATCTGACCATGTGCATTACCACAGCCACATTTTCTTTCAGAGAAGTGACATTCAGACTGATGGGCCATTCAAAGTATTTTTTTTCTTTTTTTTTTCCTGTCTTTATTTTGGTGATGCCGTACTGTAGGTGTGTCTAATATCTTTGCCGTACTGTTAATTCCTTTATTTGTTTACTACGCCTTTCTCTTATCAGGCCTTTAATTACTTAATTATTCTTCATTTGGCTCAATTAAAACACAATTGACTGTGCTGCTGCAAAAGTCAACCCTTTCTGCTCCTACACTGCAGTTTACAAAGCTGTGCAGAGATAGGCTGCCGCAGTTGGTCTTCCATTATGTATTTGGAATAAATGAGATTCTGTTCTTCTTTGGATGAAAGTCTGGCCAGTGTGATTATTATGCTAACAGCAAAATATAACATTGACTTTCATAAAATGTTCATGCTCCTCGCGTCGAGTGAGGAATAGATTCACATACATGGCAATCAAAGCACCTTTCCCCAAACAAAATTACTTTTTAGAAATAGAAATCGTTTTCTTTCTCTATTCATGCAGGTGATTTGTTGCGCAATGTCACCTTACTCAATAGCAGCACCCCAGGTTTATGTCAGTTTTTCCCCCACGACTCCCCATGCCTCTAAATCAGTCAATTTATTTCCAAATTGCATGTCGAGTGTAGGAGCAAGGGCTTATGGCAGTATATTAAATCACTGCACTCCAACAGTATATGTTTTGAGACGGTTTAATTTTTTTTCCCTCTTTTGGCTCATATTGATGGGGATGCACCTGGCTCTGAGTGTCACCAAGGACACAGTGTCACAAATTGCAATACCATATTCATAGAAGAGAGACAGTTGTGCGAAGTGAATGAGGTGGATTAATGGAGTTGAAACTAGCTTTATAATATAGTCTAGACCTTGACGGTGTTTTAGTTGCATGCTTGCCAGTCTGTTCACTTTGGTTTATTAGCATCAGGAGGACAGAGCCCATCAGAGGGGGTGCTGTTTTGAATTTGTGTTGCCTCCTGCATTGAACACAGTCTGATGTCCATCATCACATCAGCAGTTCTGTATTACTGACTTTGAACTAGAAAAACATAGATCGTCACACAATTTTTCTTGGATTCTGCTTTCACTTCATAAGGCGATAGTGTGGACGTTTGCAGTGCAGTACAACAAGCACTAGATGTCGCCAAGTCCTACAAATGACATTTTATTAGGTTGAGGTTTACAATAATATTAACAGCTACATATATCAACGTGTACTATTCATCGTAGAATAGCATTTCAAATTGTGCAACAAAAACATTGCACATGCAGCTATTATTTTATATATGAGTTATAGTTTTGTTAACAATTGTTTGCTAATTCCTTATCACTTCTACATCACATTTCCAGCCCAAAACGCTGATTTAGTGTTGCATTCAAAAGATATTTGTATTTTTGGTCAAATTAAAAGTTGTTATAGCAAAAGTTTTGAATATTTGAAGCAATTGCAGTAGTAGGAAAAACAACACACAAACAAACAAAAAGATTGACTTCATAACTGTATGTTAAAACATGGCCGCTTCACTCAGAGAGTTTATTTGTAATTTACATTCATAATGTCCCCATTGGGTTGAATGTAAACAAAACATTTGAATTTTTCTTGGATTCTGCTTTCACTTCGATGAAAGGCGATAGTGTGGACGTTTGCAGTGCAGTACAACAAGCACTAGATGTCGCCAAGTCCTACAAATGACATTTTATTAGGTTGAGGTTTACAATAATATTAACAGCTACATATATCAACGTGTACTATTCATCGTAGAATAGCATTTCAAATTGTGCAACAAAAACATTGCACATGCAGCTATTATTTTATATATGAGTTATAGTTTTGTTAACAATTGTTTGCTAATTCCTTATCACTTCTACATCACATTTCCAGCCCAAAACGCTGATTTAGTGTTGCATTCAAAAGATATTTGTATTTTTGGTCAAATTAAAAGTTGTTATAGCAAAAGTTTTGAATATTTGAAGCAATTGCAGTAGTAGGAAAAACAACACACAAACAAACAAAAAGATTGACTTCATAACTGTATGTTAAAACATGGCCGCTTCACTCAGAGAGTTTATTTGTAATTTACATTCATAATGTCCCCATTCGGTTGAATGTAAACAAAACATTTGGTTCATACTTCCTTTTAGATTCAACTCTCCAAATCCATCCAGTCTGGATTAAAACATCACAGAAGTGGATGCTCGAACACAATCTCATCAAAAACTAATTCTGTTTCCCGCTTCATCTGTTAATTAAATATATGCTTGTGGACTGTGGTATTTTGGTGTGCACTGGCATCTCTCCTCTGTTGCTAGGCTCAATCACTTCCAGGATCCTCGCTTGTTTTATTTTATTTTATTTTTTTGGGTGAAATCCTGCCGCGTGTGTGTGCTTCTGTTTTAAGTCATAAACAGAGACACGTCTCCGCCGTGTGCTGAGAGCACCTTGGATGCCCTTAACCAACACTAATAGGAGATAATGATTGGTGCTCAACAAAAAGAGAGATTCATTTTAAATTATTAACAAGTTAACTTTGTAGTAGAGGCACTTCATCCCCGAGGACAAACAGCCCAAATGTTTGCAAAATATAATTAAGCCGAGGCATCCTTAAATGTCATTGCTGCCTGTGCCATGTTTCAAATTGTTCTGCATCAACAGAATTTAACGAGATGGCGAAGGAATCCATTTCCTGCAAGCATGTGATAAGCCACACGTACAGTGGAGCACTTTCATTGATTGCCAAAATAAAGCATTTTGTATGCAAATGTGGGAACAGAGTGGCTAAGCTGATTCAGCCTCATGGACACCAAATAATGGCCTTACAATTAATACTTTTATATGCTATCCATTGAAAATTTCATCTTCCATTGAATGGGTCTGAAACACTTTGCCCAGAAAACAGAGGGGGGTGGCGCTGTGTTCCAATGGATTAATACGGAATCCAACAAACAAACAACCCTCCCTTTTACCCCAGAGTATTGGTGCCTTTCCTGTTGTCTCGTGCTCCTGAACATTTTGGATTAACTGATAATCTCTGAACATGAAGGAAGGTCTGCCAATCCCGAGGGTCGGGTCGGATGTAACGAATAAAACGAAAGCACCAGGTTCAAGGCGGCCTTCATTGTCTGCTGGATTGTGAGGTGATGTTCTTGCCTTGTTCCTGTTACCGTGCGGCTCTTTTGTTGGGTGGAAAGGAGCTGAATGCAGCAGCAATTCAACCGTCAGGGCATATAAAGGACATTGGGGTAATATGGGCAACTGCCAGTGTAATTGTCAAATTTAGACAGAATTCATATGTAGTTCGACTATACTGCACGATCGACAAAGATGCTCTTGACCTGTCTTGTTTCACCGTTTGGAACAGATTTGTTACAAACAGCCACTGTGTCCAAGAACAGGAGAAAATACAATTTTTCCGGAGTCTTTCTCCGACTCGGCCAATTTGTGTTGTGTCCTGTTCTTTGTCCCGGCTGCCTCCAGTATCTTATCCTGTATAAAAGAGGTCTCGTATTGGACGCCTTCTGTGTCCCCTCCTGCTCTCTGTTCTTTGTGTCTCCTCCTGCTAAATTTAGTGAAACTCATGGAGCAGCATCTGTTATTTTCTATTGTGTAGATTAGTTTAAAAATGACGTCACAAATCAGGGTCTAATTTGTAAGTCCCTGTGTTTTATTGGTCTTGATGGCCAATTAAAGTGATTCTCGCTACAGTTTCACACCCCTCCTCACACGTTCGTACAACACCTTTACATGAGAATGCTTCTTCTACCATCACACATCTTCAATTAAGCTGTGCAATCATTAGCAACACATGTTCAACTGCACGTTAATGCAAATGTATCATCAGCCAAACACCAGGCTGCAGCTGAAAACATGTATTTTTAGACAGACAGAAAAGCAACAGTGACTCATCCATCCATTGTCTTGACCTCATTGGTTTGTATGAACACCATCTCCAGACCTGAACCTGGTTGGCTCCAACAGCAGGAGACCTTTTTGGAGAACCCAAGTATTACATCATATCCTGAAGTACTCACCTTGAAGCACAGCAGAGCTGCCACCACTTTAAGTTTACTGTGTTCTCCAAGAATATGTCAGCATGTTTACTGTAGAATCAAATGTCTTATGAGTAAATGGCTGCCATGATGCCATTGATAACACATTACAGTTGTCTGATAATTGTATTCAATAATATAAATATATTCTCTATCTGAATATTTTTAAAATATTTTTGAAAACCAAGGTTGGTTGTAAACAACAGTCGTCTGGTTGTTTTCATAGGAAGTGTTGCCGATGTCATGTTTCTTGCCAACTAGTTTTCATGAAACCGAATGTATTTGTTGTTAATGTTTAGCATAGACCAGTATGTAAGTATATAAAAGACATTTCTGAGGATGAGTATTCTGGCCCATAGAGAAAATTATTTGCCTTTGTAATAGATTTGATTGGCATTTGAGTCATGATTTTAAAAAGGAGGTCAAACAGAATCCCTGTTGACCTTGTGTGATGTGGAAGTCTATTGACTATGGAAACTTGAATTGGCCTTTGTGGACCATTCTACCTACAGTGAAAAATAAAGTAAAAGTTTTTCCATATTTAGACTTTAAGTCATTGTGAGGGACGACACCAAAAAACGTTGATCAGCAGCTTTTGAAGTATGTGACAAATACGAGCAATTCTAGATCTTCCTGACCGTGGGCAAGGAGAATGACGACCATGATGGTGTTACTGACCTCCTGATCAGGGGAGCATGAGAAGGCCTGAGGACACAATCCCTTCTCTGCTGCCCAGGCTGGAATTTTGTGCTGGGAGAGTGCTTAAATCTCGATTGCACTCAGTGGGGAGTGTCCGATTCCCCTCTGCCAACAGGTTTAGTCGCTGCCCTTAAAGCCTGGAATCTGGAGATGGGATGGAGGGGAGTTGGATCAATGGGATGGCACTTTGTCTGTTGGACGTAGGTGGAGTTAAGTCGGCAGAGAACGAATGGGGGAAGATAGCGAGGGCTACAGATATCAGAGCAGGAATAATCCATGACACCTGGGCTCCAAAGCTGCAACCTTTAAGTACATGATTTAGGATCAACTCTATTTGTGGGGACAGCTGTAGCTCAATCTGCACGTTCAGCTAAAGACGTGGGCAATGATAGCGCTCAGGGCTAAAACACCTCATTACTTATTAGTTCAGAAGTATTTCTAAAGCCTTCCACCTACTTTTTATTTTCCATACTTTCACTATGGTTCCTGGACATTCAGCGTCAAATGTTTTTCTAAACTCTGAATTGATGTGAAAATCTGTTTTTTGAATCATAATATATCATGTCTATTAATCTTCTTTTTGTTTGAGAATAGTGTCAATAAACTGACACGCGATGAACAAATGGAGGAGTCATTATCTCTGTATCCGCAGCCTTTGGTGTTGATAGGATGAAAAATACATGTTTTAATAGGAGAATAACCCTGGATATGAGTGAAAATGTAGACATTTAGAAATGTGACATTTAACTGTTGTAGATACGGTGATGGATATGTGAGATGGAGCGCATTAAAGGAAAAATGACAATGTCATGGCTCATCTTCCAAAATGAGGCACATTAATACACTGTGTTATGAAAGATGCTGATAAAAAATAGTATAATGTGGGGAATATTTGTAAGAAGTGGCATCAATTTCCTCTTCTGCTGTCAATGAGGGAAGATGTGTCAGGAGATGACAATATTTATTTTCCATTAAAGAAAAATATAAATTGTAATTGTTTAAGCACGGTTGACATGGTTTCAGACTAGAGATTGTACTCTATCATAGGTTATGGAGAAATATGTTTGATGTTTGTAAACAATGATTATGGCCTTCCCCTCCTTCCCCTGTAGGTGGTGCTAAACAGCTCCCACTCCTTGTTCAACAGTGACTTTTAACCTTGGCCTGCAGCTTTTAAAGCACACCACTGGTAAACATTACCACCAGGTGTAGTGATATGGACAGAAAAATGCGCCACCATACACTCCTAGTGATCCGTTGAATGACTGATTGAAGGTAGATCTGTACTATGACCATTTGATGTCTTAAAAGAATACTAAAATTGAAATAATTTAGTCAAATACCATTATAATGACTCGACCTAAAACAGTAAGAAAGTATATTTAGAAATGGTATTTGTATTTGTAAAACCAAAGACTATTAAACGGCAAAATTTCAAAACATACTTCCCTCAGAAATTCTTCTATTCCCCGTACTTGTTGAATAAAACATCTGGGTCATGTACAAGGTAGCGCTAACACGAGGGCTCATGTCTGCAGAGATGAAACCCTCCATCCGCCGCCACGTCCCAGAGACTTTAGCCTTGATGCATTTTTATACCAGCTCCAAAAACCCTCCGTGCTGACAAGTTATCTGTGACCTGTGTTGAGAGTGTGAACGGCCGTGGTGAAAATCAATCTCTGCTTCTGCTCTTCTCTTAAATACCAGCAGAGCAAACAAACAGGCCTAAACAATACGATATATACCACATATCAATTACACTAAATGCCTCAGTATCTATACTTCACTGTCCCAGACACACAGCAGTTACAAGGCACACATGCTGCTGTGCGACGATAATGGTGCTGCATTGTTCCTCACCATCTGGAGGACTGATAAGACCTGCCTGTGCATAGCTGATAATGAGAACAGGCAGAGGAAAAACTGAGTGTTAAACATTTCCTTGGCCCATGAAAAAGGTTCCATTAAGTCCACTGACCCCAATTGAATATTAATGAGCTAATTAACGGATTTATTGTCATGCGCAATTTCTGGAGGGGTAATTTTTTTTTTCTTCAAGTGCTATTATTTTTTCTAATTATTTTCTGTACTTTTTATAATTGAATCTTTGTAGCTGCCAGCCTCCTGTTTGTGCTTGACAACAAAAAGAAAAACAACGGCTTGGCATCTGATTTTTTTTTCTCACCCTTTCCTTCTTCCTTCAGCTCCTGTAACTATGACAAAAAAAAAAAAAACAACAACTAAACAATGTATTTTTTTACAACCTTGCGCCTTTGTCATCAGGACCAGTTCCAGTTTTACTCTTTAAAAACTCCTTCTCCTCCTTATCTGCCTGTAGAAATATACAAGACAAGTGTTGTTTAGGTATTGGTTTACAAAAGTGCAATTACTGGCTTTACTGCAGGCTGTGTTGCATGGAGGACTTGACAAAGGTTTGAATGGGCAGTGACAGCTGGGCTTGATAGATAGCATAATCAGCTGATTTAGTGAATGCACTGAAGCAGTCCTCAGTGGACAGCTGGAGAGTACAGCAGGCTGCTGGGAGAGATGGCAACCTTGGGAGGAATCAACACAGATTCACCACTATAATGGATAAATACCATATGGACATTAGCAGCTTCACAATCCATTTCATATAGAGTTTGCCCCTCGTTTTGTAATTTGATTAAAATCGGCTCCTCTGATGCGACGTGTGGGATACTTATCTTTAGAATTTATCTTCATTTGGGAGTTTTCACCTCCATGCCAACCATGTAAACATGGTTACTATCTAACCAGCAGATCAACCAACGGTTTGATTCCAGACTCTTAACCCCATCTCGAGTGTCGTTCTGTACCAAAGGGATCTGTGCTCTCCCAACACCAGGCTGAAGCCTACAGTATAAATAAATAAAAAAGGTTGACAGAAATGGCATTGAAATTTTGTTGAATTTAAAAATCTGCTGTAAACACTCCATAAAACTCAAGAGTGAACAAAGTAAACATAATGAAACACCTTTTAAATTGTCTGAATGCTGTACAAATAAATATAAATATGAACATATAATAAATATAAAGGCTGAAATATATAATTACCTATAAACACAAGCGCTTTATTCCAATTATTAACTAAGCTATAACCTGTGAACAACTTTATACATTTTAAAGTGTAAAAGTCTTTGAACTTTGTGTTTGATTCTTCTGACATTTTTATAGGTGACAGACCTGGACTGCAGGACGGCAGGTCATGCACACAAACACACAGAATTAGACAGCAACAATCGCAGCTTTAACTTCACTAGATGTTGTCTAGTGCTGTGCTGATGTACTGTATTTTGATATAATATTTCATGTTCAATAAAAATCCCCTTTTTTGCTCAGTATAAGATAATCCCACAGGGTCTCTCCACCATTTTGTTTAATGAACAGGAAGTGATCTGTTGGGTTAGTCCTCGAGAGATATTATATTCCCTAGCTGTCGTGCATGAGTAATGTTCCAGGTAGAGTAAAATGTGTGTGTGAGTGTGTGTGTGTGTGAGTGTGTGTATGGGAGGGGTCATATACTTCAGGTATAGAGCTGTAAACAGAAGACTGAAATTTCTTCTGGAGATTTTGCATTACTGCACAGGCGACTGTGTATTTCACACCAGCCTGCAGCCACACTAGGAGAGAGCTATCACAGGGTAGTAAATAGTGACTGTGTTAGAAAGCTACGGAGCAGGGGCCACTCTCACGGCCCCTTAGATAACACCAATGTAATTATTATTGCATTTGCTATCCCCGTGTTTACCTAATTCTGTTTATGACTCAAATCCAATTCCGTCTTAATAAAAGCATCAATTTCTTTCGGTTACTTCACCGATATAACTCAGAGTAATGAACTCATTTTGCTGTTGTATGTAGATTTGGTCTCATTACAATAATTTTGCCTGATCCCCTCGGTAGCCGATATTAAGATATTAAGTAAGGCCCTACAGACATGGGCTGGGTTATTATGCTATACATCACAAAGTGCATTAGCCTCATAAAAGCTGTCAACAGTATAGTTGGAAAGTTTTTGCTCACCCAGCAGGTTAATATACTTCCTCCAACACTGACTAGAAGTGTCCAAGCTATATTACTGCTGTACACAAAGCAATTTTCTGTTGGTGGGGAATTCTGGATCCAGTACTCATCTCCTGGACACACACACACACACACAGATACACACATCATTTATCCCTAATCAACACAGACTTTCTGCTGCTCACATTAACCGTTGCAGTACGCTCCAGTGTCAGGAAAGAATCAGGAACAGCTCAGTGCGGTTCAAGTTTGTATCCAGACTCAATGGAAAGCCCTAATGAGAGCGTACTGTAACTGTAGATTTACAGTAAACACACTGACTGACACCGACTTCAATGAAACCAGTCTGAGACACAGCACTGTGTAGTTCACTGTGGCGCGGTTCTCTTGGCCTCCTGAAAAAACACCATTGTCATCCTGCGGTTGGACGTGACGTATGCAGCAACAACATTTCAACAGCTCTTCATTATTGTTTTAACTACATAATTCTGGTGCTGATAGAAGCCATAATTGAAAACATGATGTGTCCGTGGCACTGGATGTGAGTTGTACTTGCACTAAAGAACCAGAGTAGGGACAGAGATCAAACAACGGCGCGTGGTAATTGTTTTGCAAACTGCACGTCAGCGTGGACGTGTGATGGCGAAGGAGTCTTCCACGGCCCTTTCACTGGTCGTCAAATGCACTTTTGAAAAAGCTTGATGTTTTTTGAAAGCGTAATCTTTTGTAGCAATCAATTACAATACATTTCCCCTCTCTGTCTGGGCACTAATAGCTTCTGTCTGTGCGCATGGTGATGCATGTCAAGTAAATATACACTGTTTTCCTTTTAAATGTCTTATAATATGCATGGGGAACACAGAAACACTCTGTGATAGAAGGGCTTCAACATCAAGGCTGGAGAAGCAATTCAGCTGAGTTTCTCAGTCAAAGAAATGAGAATGGAGCCATTTGTGGCTTTCCTCCCATTAGCCAGATTGAATTACTGTGTTTTACTTTTAAAGGCCATCTGTTCTGGTTTAAGTCATATTTCTAAATCTGTCGCGTGTCTGTGCCGCTTTGATGGGTGGGGATATATATACTTCTTTTCTTAAAATAAAAATGATTTGTAAAGATTGTGACATCTGTGACTCGCATGGAAACGATGTCACTGTTTGCAGTCTTTTCCAGGCAGCTCTGTTTTAAGATGTGGTCATAAAGAACAGCAGACAAAGACAGGAGAACCCCCCCGAGCATACATTATTTGTCTTCAGTCGAGTCAAGTGACCTAAACGCCCAACCTGGACTTTAAGCCCAGCTGTAGCCAAAAGTGTGCACATGCTGGAATATCATTCATTTAGGGGAAAAAAAAAAGTATTGAAATGATACACAGCCACTAGTGATTCTTCCAGTGTTCAGGTTTTTCTCATGTCAGGAATTTGGACCACTCTACAGGAGTTCAGAAAGGTTAAAACATGTGCTTGATGCAGTGGTGTATTTCTGTGACCACGCTTCTTCACGGAAAAAAGATACTGCGGGGTAAATTATTGACGGCGGATCCTCACCTCAAATGAACAACACGATGCGAGAAAATGAATTCAGACCATTTTTTTGTGTTCACCTCTCAGATTATGAAGGACACAGATTCATCGACTACAAAACCAGACAAAGAGACGGCTGTGTGATAAAGAGACACTACACTGAGTGATGGAGGTTCACTCAAAGGCCGTAGTGTAAGAAGCTTTATATTGAATTGCAATATGAAAAGATTACTCAAATGCCAGGCAGTGACAGAAAGAGCGCAGAGATCTGCATCGTTGTCAATGACTAATTGGATTTCTTTGTGCGTGTGTAAGTAAGCCTTTCAGCATTTTCACATGACAACAGTCAACATGTTGGCACACAGTTGACTGTTCACTCCAACATGCATGGAGCAATCATCACTGAGCAGCTGCAGGAACGCTGACAGGCTTCCCAGTTTTCAGAAGTGATGAATAGATTTATTGGAACAAAGATATGCGGGCATGAAAAAAAAAAGTGGTGTCAGATATTAGTCTCTCTATCAATGATTACAATCAATAGTGCATAAGCAAAAGCTAATCAGAAAATG
>NC_024311.1:15877668-15881009 GCF_000523025.1 Cynoglossus semilaevis | reverse complement strand
TACTGGGCTTACCATAAGGATTTGGATTAGCCAGAGAGTGGGGGAATTTTTTTTTTTTTTGCCAACTATCTGTTTTCAAGGGGGTAATAATGGAAAGGCTACTGGAGAGAAGGTTTTATTCTCCAGTCTCCTGGGCTGAAACCGAAAACTGCCTGAGCCTCGTGGACATGCATATAAAAACAATATAAAAATGACAAGTATTGTGAAAAATGAGTGTTCTTACTCTCTAATGTTCTCTTAATGCATTTTAATATATGTAGGCTATAGAAAATAATTTAGGATAGAGAAGCAGTCTTTGGTGCAAAATGTCCTCTAAGGCGTTCTTTTCTGTGGTGTCATGTGATTTTCCTGCTTCTCTGATGAAATACTGACAGCACATCTTCCTACCGTCCAGGCCTGGAAGGGCCTCTAAAATGTCAGTGATCCACTGTGCCGTTGCAAAATACGGAGGAGTCGGGCTTTAAGGGACAAGCCATTTCCCTGGAAGCAGACGGGTTCTCTGGAACAGGCTCTCTCACGCAGCCCAGCAGGCCTTGCACTGTCATTGAGTCCTGCGATTGAATTGAATGGTCCACAGATTACTCAATTATTTCTATATACCAGCCGTCCATGGCAGACTAAAGGCCTATTATTGGAGGGACGGAGACCATAGGAACTTATTACACGTGTGACCTTTCCAAGCCTTTTGACGTGATGGATCTCAGGTGAGAATTTACGAGAATCAATTTTTTATCTGAAAGCCCCGATGCTTGCTCACCGGCCGTGCCCCATGTGTAACATTCACTTTTATAAAAGGGAAAACAAAAAGAGATGAAGAGAAAAGACAGCGCTTTGACTACCAGAAATGGGCAACATTTTAGAGGTGCTTGTGCGCCTTTGTGTGTGTGTGTGTGTTTTTTTTAGCCTTCCAAATTAAAAAGTCTTTGAAATAAAGGGCTGGTAGAAGTGCTGGGGTATATTGTGCTTAATCAAGGTAGAAATACAAAAGATGAATCCAGTTCCCTAAAGGTTCACATCAAAAAGTGTATCCCACTTTGAGCTATTTAATCAGTTAAAACACAGATGGCAGGCTGCCGCCATTAATTAATCATATACGAGGGAGGCATCCTGTACCTTCTCGCAGAAAGTATGTCAGTGCTACAGAGATCTAATTTGGATTTCATTGTAGTAATGTGTCACCAGAATAATTGCAAAAAAAGAGAGCAGCTCTGGAGGTACTGCTGACATTACGTACAGAATTTAAAATGAGGTCTTTTATAATTAATTCTTGCCTTTTCAAGAAAGCTAATGGTCATTAAAACAAAGGCAAAAAGCAGAATAAATTAGCCTCCGTTGTTGCTTGTTTTGCATTCCTCCTATTCCGAGGGCTAAATCGTTACGCACACAAAGCCTTGGCAGCCCACATAGGCCAGTCAGGACAACCTAGGCCACTCGCCTGAAGTCAGATTGTGTTAAAATGTCTACTCTACGCTGTATAATGAGAGGAATATGAGTCATTGGCTGCTGTAAACTCTTCAAAAAACATATCATGTCTATGACATTCAGTGCCTTTTGTGGACATTTTTAATATTTCTACTAATATATTTTAAGTTTTAAGTTTAACAACATTGTTTTAGATAGTAGTACCTCTTCAAGTGTGGTGGAGAATCCTAGCGTGCTGTCTGGTGTTTCCCTGTATTTTACACAGTACATGATAAAGCTGTTCTGCTCATTTGTGGTCACTTGGTCAACGATGGAGTAAAACGTCTTTTCTTGTTGTAGTGTCAGAATCCACTGACCTCAGGCTACAGAGCAATACGATAAAACAATAAAAAATAAAACCACAGATTATGTGTGAATCTGCCTAATACTCATGATGGCGCCCCCTGTGGCCGACTGCAAAGACTCACACTGGATTTCCTCACTGTGAGATAATTAAGGGACTCAATTATTATTCTTTTATTATTATTAAACAAAGCACCTGCATTACTGGACAGATACTTGAAGTATTACAATAATTTAGTAAACACATAGAAGGTATTCATATGTAATACAAAACAAAACAATAACAATAAATAAATCTCACCATCATGCATATAGACTGCAGATTTGAAGATTTGTGAACTTCCTTTTAAATTTTATACATGTAGTCGTCCTCCCCCAACGCCATAGTGTGCATACTTATAGCAGCATAAGAGGAGACTGCATCAAAACAAAGAGATCATCAAAAATAATATACAGTAGACACCCACTGTGGATCATCCATACTAAACAAGGTGAGGCGCGTTCTCGCTCGCTATTCTTTACGAGAGGAGAAAATTGCACATGTAATAAAATCCAATTTTATATTCCATTCTGAGAAGTACAATAAACACACAACAAGCAGTAAATAAGCTTTTCAAAAAGCTGATTACCAAAACAATTTATTGCCAAGACTCGGGCTGTGTTAAAGCAGAGCCAGGCTAAAGAGTGATGAGGCCCACATTCCAAGTCTCCTCTGCCTCAAGCTCTTTGCCTGCCATGTTATTAGCTGGGCTGCTGGGTGAGGAGCCCATCTGATCAACTTATTTCACTATATAATGATCCGGCTGCCACAGAAAGCTGTTTTAAAAAAAGACCGTTATCGAGGTCATCCTTGTGTTCATCGTGGTATTTGCTGCTACATAGATTTCTAAAGAGGAATGCATCTCAACAACAATGGAACATTGGAATGCAATTTAAATCTCAACCAGCCTGTAGTGACTCATGTGTCCACTCACTGTCTACAAAGCTGTGTCCATGGTCACATGACAAACTGACTTCCTCACCAAGGTAACGTCTGAAAGAAATAACTCTGAGCAAACTGGATTTTTGGATAATTCTTTTTGTTTCTACCAAACCTTCCCAAACCAGTGTGCTTGAAGAAAATGTTATTTTGATCAATAACTTTCAACAAAAGAAACAGTTGGAACAGAGTTTTTTTTTTAATCTCCCAGAGAACTAGTAATTTGTTGTATAACATTCGTACTGTCGATGCTTAATGGTGCATTATTTTGCTACATAAAAAGTCGATGAAAACAGCGAAAGACACATAATTCAAGGCTACATAAATAATACTCTTCTAGCAGTAAATCTTCTGTCTTCACCTTAAGATACAGTATGTGTATGACTTGTCAGTGGTTTACAACACTTCTACCGACTGCATGTCATTTTATTAGCCTAAACTTGTTGGTGATTTGTGGATGTGAGGATAAAGCTAACACCAGACCTAAGAAGACTAAACGCTAGCACCTATGCTAGTAGTGTGTGGCTAATTAACCTCCATCTTAGATGGCCTTAGTGTTATCTAACTCTCCAAGTTTCTGAATATTGCTTTTTTTGAC
>NC_024311.1:15855808-15877638 GCF_000523025.1 Cynoglossus semilaevis | reverse complement strand
ATTTGACCTATGACCTATGCCCTAGAAATTTAAAAAGTGATCTCACCTAGTATTAACCTACAGCAAAGTGTGTTATTGCCACCGCCACACAATTCCCTCACCTTGAGTTCAAAATATGCTATAGAATTTTAGCAACACTGCAGTAGCTTAGCTGAGAAAAGAGATGAAGCTCAGCAGTCATGTGAGGTTTTTGTTAGGCTCTAATTAGGCTTACTTTAGAGTTAGTGTTAATTAGGGATAACACATTTAATGGCGTTCGTTGGCACACTTGAATTAGCTCCAACAACCAGCCACGATGAGTCAAATGTAAAAAGTGTTCTCCCAGTATTTTGAATATAAATTGAAGCAAAGATTGAACAGGGGGAAATGTTATTTGTGGATTATTCACAGTTATATAATGTTCAGGGAGAAAACCAGGCGCTTCTCATTTTGGTCACTTATCCCTTATTGTAAAGGTCTGTATATTTCATTGCGGCTGCAGCGGCTTAGGGGATACATTTCAAAGCAGCAAATAAAACTGACTAAACTTCCAAAATTAGCACTTCAAAGTCAAACATGATTTGCAGCGAGGGAAGGGGTGGAAGCAGTGTGACTGCTGTGGAGCTGCGTGTGTGTGTGTGTGTGTGTTGGGGCTGATGTACAGAGTTCAGCAACAGGCCTTCGAACCAATTTCTAGGCAAATTGGTTTCATTTAAGAATGAGATCACAGAGTAAGCAAACCTCTTTCAGGGCAAGTCCATGCATCTGTAGCCATTTATTTCACTTTTATATGCATTGCTTGGCACAGGCCGTTTGGAGAATATGCATAATCACAGCCACGGGCTCCAGGTTACAGTTACCATGTTCGCATTTACCTGTTATTAGCATGAAGTTAAATACTTTCTCCCCTTTTTATTGCATTCTGTCAAAAGAAGGCTCAGCACTCATTTAGTGTTTTGTTTTCTATACCGTATTCCTTCCAGCCCTGTTGTGGAAACAGTGCTAATCAAAGCCACATGCGACTAATTGCTCTCACCAGTCTACTGCACATGAGCACAAGCAGCCCTATTAGGCTTCAATGGAACATGTGTTGGGTGTTTTTGATAGAGTGTGAAATTCGGTTTCTTTCTAAAGTGAATTGCTACAGCACAGCTGTCATCTTTGCACTTATTTTCATATATATACGGTGACTGGATTCACCGCGTTGGAAGGCTACGGCATCATCTCCCAGGCTGAAAGGTTGCAGGTTGATTCTCCATCTAAACACACAAATATTCATTATTCTCATTGTCAGAATCACTTCATTGGGATATTTTAATAATGATCTTGTTTTTCACAGCTTTTAAAGCATTACCAGATTAAATCATTTCTTTTTTTTTGTTTTCTTTCAGACAGAGGAGGTTATATTAGTAGTGGCTGATCTAAATCGTAAATAACGCGTTCAGGTTTGACACCAATTGCACATCAGTCAGTAAAAACATGTTGGTAAGACTTTGTTCAGCTGCTCCTCTGCTCCAACTGTTAATTAGTCTTTGCTTCATTACTGAAACTCCGGTGACACATACAGCCTCATGTCACATCTGTGATGGGATTTAATGGGCGGGTGAGAACCAAGCAACTGTTCTGGAGACAGTTTAGTTGTAAAACCTGCTTTAATAGTAACACTGTGTTACTGTGAAACAACAGCAGCAGAAATCTGTGGCCAAGGTGTATTTGTCACACTCAAGGTTGACATTTTTTCTAGGGCTGGACATTTTATCATATTATTATGGCCTTGAGTCATTCAATAATTAACAGCTGTAGTTCACTGGGTTTTATTCTGAAAAAGTCTGAGTCTTACTGCAGCGATCACAGGAAGTGACATAAAAGAGAACCATTCGCATTTTTAAAAATGTTTTAAATGAAACATCATGACATGTGCTTTTATTAAGTCTGTTTAAGGTGTGTTTGATTAGCCGTAGTCGATAAGTTAAGTATGTGTAGTGAAGCTCAGTGAAGGTTGTAAACGTTAGCCCCTCCTCTAGCCCCGCCCCCTGCCCAGGTGTAGTATAAAAGCCTTCAAAATGGCTGAGTTGGGTCTGTTGCTGGATCCTGGTGATTTTCTAAGGTAACTAGTTTGCTGTTCTTTGCTGTGCTCTTCACGTCTGTGCTGTTTCTCTGTTTTTGATAGATTTGTCTTTTTGTCTGTGTTTGCAGGTTTTCTCTTTTGGCCTGATTTCTGTTTTTTGGCTTGTGTTGAATTGTTTTGGTTTGTTTCGGCCTTTTCTTTTGCCTATTTCCTGGTTTTGACTGGCTGCTTTGGTCCAAGTTTATTAAGTCTGTTTAGCTTAGGTACATTTCTGTTTGTTTGCCTGCTTCAAGTTTGTATGTTGATTTGAGACATGGTTTAATTATGAAATTGTTTGTTGGGTTTTGTTAACTATTTTTTTTTTTTTTTTTTCAGGAAGTTTCTTCTTGTTCCTTCCTTTGATTTTCAGTCTGGCCGGTGTATCGTGGTGACACTCTCTTCTGTTGCATACAGGTAAGAACTTGCCAGTTCCAGTTGTCTCTTTGTCAAACCGTGACTTATGTTTGTTCAATTTACTCCACTCTGCCTCGAACCTTGTATGGTTACATCATATTGGTTTATTTTGGTTTTCATATCCTGGGGTGCAGGTCCCCAGGTGGTGTTGTCTGTCGGTTGTCGGTTGTTGACAGATTTCTACACTTGATTGAAACTGTAGACATTTCCACTCTGTGCCCACAAGTGTTTGATAAGTGGTTGTCATAGTTCTTTGTGAAAGGTTGGCTTTAATGCACTGCATTAGGAATTCCTGTTAGCATTAGCATCCTTTGAGTTCATCCTGACCTCTGTAAAGTTCACTGCTGCACCATATGGTCGTTGGCCGATACCTTGGTCTCAAGTGGCAACAATCCTGGAGAGGAGTAGGGCTCGTCAGGACGGCCTTAGAATCTATTTACTTCTGGGGTTTGTAGTTTTATCTTCTAACCATTATTTGACTGTTTATCAACATCATCATTGTGTGTTCTTCTTTACTGCATCCACCGTGGTGAAATTTTGCTCTGTCCTGTTAAAATTGCAGCCTCACAGGTGTAAGTGTGGGACGGCAAATGAAGTTGGTACATTTTCTCTACAGAATCTTATTTAAAATACTACTTGTAGTAATCTGAATTCATCACCCAACGTCAAGTCCTTCTCTCCAAAACCTCCTGTCCGTGAAAAATTAAATTCATTATAATTCCGCCTGTTGCAGTGCGGACGGATGCGGAATGAAACGCACAGATTTACCTCAAATTTGGCAGAGTTTCCTTAAAGCTGCCCTCCTTGAAGTTTTTATTCATGGCTCAGCCTTTATGACCACGCTCTGCTGACAGCTGTCCCTATGTCAGGATAAATGTCTGTCAGGAGAGATTATCCATCACATGAATCGAGGCAGATAATGAGCAATAGGGAAGGGCACTTTTTAACACCCCCCTGTGTGCAACTCATGACACAAGCCAAGCTAATTAAGCAGATGCCATAATGCAGTAATCAGAACCACAGAGGAGGTGGGAGAATTCACAAACTTGAGTCATAACAGCACAGCATTTGGTGCTTAAGAACTTCCTCACTCACTGAAGCAGATGGAGACGCCAAGCAGCAGCAAGTGCGTGTGCGTGTGTGAGTGCGTATGTAGTAAGTGAGGCTGAGCATGTATCTGTGTGTGAGTCATGTCTGTTTCATGTCCATGTGTTTTATTATATGATTGGTATTAAAAATGTGCTTTGGGGGTGTGCTAACCCCCCCTCCTCCCCTCTCTCTTCGTGTGTGTGTGTGTGTGTGTGTGTGTGTGCAGCTGGGGACAATGTTACCTGGAGAGGGGTTTTCCTCATTATTTTTCCAGAAAATGAGCAATCAGCCATATTGCATGCAGCCTGATTGTTTCCCTCTGTAAATCAATCCAGGAACTGCAATTAAAATGTTCTCTTATGTGGTGTAATTGATGTCTAGCTAATCCTTTATTTGCACACCTGCCAGTGAGTCTGAATATTTAATGAATTTCTAATTAATGCTCTCTGCGCACTTGATTTATGTGTTAGCAAATTATATTGCCGCTCTGAGTCCTGCTGGTGGGAGAGTGGGCCCAGACTGTCACACCTGGCCTAAAATCTGAAGTTGGTTTTCATCCCCCAAAAAGTATTAAATATTTACCAAAGTGACAGGTTTAGTGAAGAATGATAATAAAACTGGTGAAATCTACCGACCAACGTCTGCTAACCAGTGTCCAGAGTCATAAATCGGATATTATCAACGGCCGCACGTGTGTGTGTGTGTGTGTGTTCTTTGCGGCCCTTGTTTCAGCTGTGCTTTTATCTGTGCGTTCCATCCATCACTGTGCACTGGTGAAAGGGCAGCACACAGTTTTCCAAGACCAATTATAACATCGCACTAAATCAAAGCCCGGTGACGTAAAAACACCATCTGTGAGTCTGTTTGGTTTAAGGGTCGGACGTGTCACGTATGAAGTCTGCTAACATGTGATGTCATGTTTGCAGAGAGCGATGTGTAAGACATTACAAGGCCCGCTCTGGACTGATGTATGAGATCTCACCATGAACTTCGACTCAAATAAAAAGGGATGACATGATCTAAGAGCGCTTTGTTTTTATGAGCTCTGTCTGTTTGAAATCTGGAGTGAACGAAACACTCTCTGACATTCTTTGTTCTCTCGTTATTGGCATTATAGTAATGTTGAACCGTGTCAAGACATGGGAAGCTTTGGAAGACAATCGACCTAAATGGACATAAGAGAGAGATTTGTTTATGTGGAGATCATAGTTTTTAAGAAGAGTTGCATTTGAAATAAAAACTAAAGGTCACTGCACAAGTGGTTATGTGTCAATAATCATAATTACTGTCAACTTCAGTCCTAATTATTGTCTTAGACTTTAGACTAATGGTCCTCCAACTTTCATATTTTTCAATATTTCTTAACACAAAGTTGTACCTTTTGCGTCTTTCCACCTGAAGAGTAAAAGGGCATTTTGTACTTTTGCTTTTCAACCCTGTCAAAGTTTTCTCCAGGTCGGTGACTAGAGTTGTTTCAAAATCTTAAGTTGACGTAGATAAAAAAACAAACAAAAAAAAACCCTCAACCCTAATATACTGCCTTTGTTTGTACCAGATACTGTCTGACCTCATCCCATACAAAGACAGTCCCTCACTTACTGTGGAGTAAAAAGTAATTTCTGGGAAAATAAAGCCTGTTTCAATCCAGCTCTGCATCTCTGCTCCTGAATGAGCTCAAACTCAATAAGCATTTATTTTGCCTCTAATTTCTTTTCACTTGTATTTCATTTCAGGGTTCACCTTCTCACTCTCTCATAATTAGATAGCACTTAGTGAAGCATGAATCATAAAGGGCAGCTCAGCCCGTCTCAGTCCCTTTCATGACAACCGCACAGTCACAACCACACAGTTTGGAGAAGAATTCTTTTATTCCAAATAAAATATTTTTTTAGTCAGTTTTCAACAGCAAAATGTATTCATAAAACCAGTTTTGTTGCATCATGTTTTAAAGATGGAATTCAAATAGAATTTTTTTTTCCTTTCCTCCTTCAAGGCCTTTTTCTTGTCCAGTGCAGTTATTGGAGAAATGATTACACATCAACGCGCAGGCTGACCGTCTCCAACAACTTTGGTTTTAGTGCCAGAAAAAACTCACTGTGAACATTTAAGAATCTTTTAATTCACACTAGTAATAAAATTGCATTACATTTCATAAAATAAATGTTCCCGTTTATATATACAGAGAAAACAGACTGTACATACCCTCCAATGAAGCATTTCTAAAAGGAGAACAAAAGCAATCCTCAAATAAATTTCACAAAAAACATACAAGCAATACAGTGCTCAGCTAAGCAGGCACAACTGTACATCACGTTTGTAACTGCTCAGTGTTGGGGCTCGGGAGGGGCAAAAAGTTAAATATTTACAACCAAGTCCTTAGGGACTGATAAAGGGGTCTTAAAAAGTATTGCAGGCAAGCAGACCGACGCTTGTCTTTTATTCCAAGTGCAGCAGAACATCCATCCTGTGTGAAAAGTGTGAAACTGATTGTTGCTGCCGGCAGGTCCGAACTATTGAACCTGTGTCTCGAAGCTTCCGTTCAGCTGGCCCTCCTCATAGTCCATTTGACACAAAATCATGTTGTTTTTCAGGAAAAACTTGTCTCCCACGCAAAACCTGATGGCACAGAAAAGACAGAAGAAAACAAAAATTAAATATTAAAGTTTTTTTCTGGCCACAGACAAAGTTCTGGACATTTCCTAAAGTAACTCAATCAGTGGTCATTTTGAATGGACCATTTACATGTACAGTATGTAATATTTCATTTTAATAAATTCTGATTCAATTTAGAGAATACAACACACTTCATCAGGAGGAGTTAGGGTGCGTCAATGTGTGATTGACAGCTGGACCGTTCAACAGAAGCATGGTCGTCCATTAGCGTTTGCAGCGGAGCACTTTCACTAACCCTTCTGAGGCTTCACACCTTTGGCGTTCTGTGTTTTTATTTACCATCTATGTCTCTGTTTCAGAATGTTTGACGTATAAAGTAAAGTAGTTCGACAACTGTAGACATTTACTTCAGAATGTTTAATCTAATAAACATTACTGTAATAGTAGAATCCACAAGATCCAAGTCTTAAGGAGGTCTTCAGTTGTGCATTTGTATTTTGGTACTTCAATTAGTGCGTACAAATATTTATATGATATACACTTTAAAAAATTACATAATATCAATATCATAAATTAATAATTTTCACAGTCAAGATATGACCTTTTGGATTGCTACGTATAAAATTTAATAATTTTTAAAAAATATTAGTGAAGTCCCTTTGGTTGTAATTTAAAATTGTTTTTGTAAAAAAAGAAGAATATTGTCTTTTTAATAATGTGTTTTACATTGTAGTGTTTTGTGGTTAGTTTGCAACAGACGCAGCGCCGGTGAATTGAATATCAGTGCAAATTACAAATGTCTCAAAGACATAAATCCTGACCCTGCGCCCTGGTGATATTTAAGATACTGCTGTTAGTTGGCGTGACAGTCGGAGACACGGGTGTAGGCAACAATAGTTCAGTGTGGCTCAGGGTAAAACAGTCACCCCACGGCAGAACGTCGCCTCAGGAGGTCTGGCTTCATGACTGTCAGCAGACTGTGCTCATGATTTCCTTTCAGCAGGTGCTCACTATGGTAACTGAACCTGGTCTGCCGAAGGTTAATGGGCCTGTGGTGTGTGGGGGAACAAAGGCCACGGCACCTACGACAAGCATGAGAAGGACCTCCTGCTGGCAGTGAGCTGCCATTACTGCCATTGCATTAAAAAGAAAAGAAAATTGGCCATGTGATATTCTAGGGTCCTCATACAACAGGTTTATTTCTTAGTTCATCACTGATTAGTTTCATGTAAGGCTCTGATCTCAGATGATTTTTAATGATGGGAGATTTTGCTTTTTTATCCTTCATTTAGAGATCAAAGATGCATTGTTGTCATATTTGGGTAAATCTTATTTTGTCATTTAAATTAAAATTTCAGAATTAATTTCTACAGATACACATGCTTCATCATGTCTACACTCCAAACGACAACATTCATTCGCCACTTTCTTCAACCCTAACAGTGTTGAAGTGAAACGTAGGTTTTTAAGTTTAAAAAAGTAAATTGTGTTTCAATTAGTTTCAAACAGATAATAATAAATTACATATAATGATAGTATTTACTTTGTTTTTTTCTCCTTGAGTCCAATAAATGTAAGCTCTGTTTGTACTTTAGCTGCGGTTGTTAAAAACACATTGACAGTGTAATTAGAACAATGTGTTAGTGTTGTGCTTAAAAACACAAGAGCCAGTGCAAAGAGGCTACAACAGTGGAGCAGACTGTTGTTTCTGTGGGTCATCATGTGTCATGTGTTTTAGCTAAATGTACAACTCCTATGACTGATGCACAACATTGACTTTGGTCTGGATTTATAACCAACGTGCACATTAAGAACCTTTATTTGTTCATGTTTGTCTTTTTTATTAACAGTGGTTTTCTTCAACAATTCTTACTTTTAGGGCCATTATGAAGAAGTCATATTTTATTCAAATGTACACAATTCAATTTGGTAAAAAAAAAAAGTAACTTAGGTTTTGTATGTGGAAACAGCGTGAACTAGATTCAGATGAACTCAAGATCTTACAGGAATGTTTGAGAATGTCTGGAAATATTTGTGTGATCTCACTTATTTTGCAAGATCTCAGCCAATTGTTCATTCACGTCACCTCTGGGCTTCTGTAGAAAACAACTCCTCCTGTTCAACCTCTAAGCAGTTCTCCTGAACGTTTGTATTATTTTTTTTTTCATCAGAAGAGAGACGCTCATTTTTATTTTTTCTTTCTGTGGACTTATGCTTCTTAAGTCTTACCTCTGGTTACAAAGCTGACAGGCAAAACAGTCCAAATGGTAAACATTATCTCTGGCTCTCATCACCATTTCAAAGGCTGGGATCAGTTTGCTGCAGGCTGCACAGTTCCCCGTCGTACCAAAGAGCCTGAAAGACAGAGCACAGACGCAGTTTGACCCACCTTCTCTTTACCCTGATGCAATAAAAGCGTTTCTGAGAAGCAAGGACAATAGCAGACAAACGGCGTGATGGAGGAGCGGAGTGAGACGGAATGGAAATAGCTGAATGTAATCTTTCTTGGCAGCCACTTGGTATTTTTCTTAATGAGAGTTACAAGCACAGATCCTAATTCTAGACTAATGATCTAATTAAATTGATCACATGGTTTTAATCTCCTTCTTCAAAGACCCCCCTCAACTCCCCCCTCTGTGCACACACTGCAACTGCAATGAAAACAGGTCTAAGAAAAATCATTTGTGCTGTTGAAAGTTTGTGGAAAAAAAAAAGAAAAACTCCAAGTGAGCCTTTTTTATTCAACCAAAGTCAGCTGGATTTTTACTGCCTACTTTTGTAAAGTAGTCATAAAGTTATTCTCTTTCCAGGGTTTAGGCTCAATCCCTCCTCCATCTCCTCTCCACCGACTTCCCTGTCATTTTCAAATGAGCCTGAAATGATCAAGTGAGATGTAACCTTGAAAAGAAAGACTTAATGTTTGGAGCTGAACAGCACTCTGTGCTCGCTGCTCAGAACACGCTGGTCTTATTAGAGAAGAGCCAAAGGATAAAGGTCACAAACAGAGCAGGAAGTCACCGCTGTAGATCTTCTCAAATCAACTCAACTCCACAGTTTTTTCTTCTTGCCCTTGTCAGATTTACATTTTTTAACTTTTCAAGCGTCTGACTCCATGTTTAATTTGTAGATTCCCAACCATGGATAGATTTATATTCCGGCCTAAAAGAACCGTCTCACAGCTTTGCAACAGCAGGCTGCCTTTTCCAGCAGCATGTAAAACATTTTTTTCCCCTCTTTCCAGACTTTGGAGGGTTCAGAGGCTGTGTTGATATTCCGCCTCGTCTGTGCTGGTCCCACTCAGTCGCTTCACCTTGTTAAAGAAAACTTCTATCCTGCAGCACAGCTGCTAATTAGAGGCCACTGCCCCCCAGAGCAGCACAGGCAGAATCAGAGGCAGAGAGGCTGCTGGCTTCTAAGAGAGCGATTCACCTGCTGATTCACACGCTGTTCAACACAGACACTGGAAGAACCTATTGTTATTGTGGGTGGGCTGACGGTCAGGTGGACCCGTTAGTACAAGAAGAGAGAGGCTTTACATAAATACGTTGATTTTTGATGAGCAGCTCACACATAACCCTCATCAAACATGGAGGAACACTTAGAACGACAGAAAAGGACTTGGCCGTTATTCAAATTTTTGAATCGCTTCGTGAAAGATCAGAGCTGACACAAGTATTTGACAACTTTATATACATTTAACTAATGTTACTGCACAAGTTATTGTGTGCAGTGAAGAGGTGCAGGGTGACGTGGATTCATCTTCACGTCCTCAGAATTGTGAGTTAAAAAGAACTAGTCTTTCATCTCATTTACATTTGTTCTATTTCTGACATTTCTATGTTCTCTAATGTCTGGTGGTGCGATGAGAAACAGCCAACTCTGAAACCTGTACTCAAACATCGCACGTACTCGTTACTACAGTAAATAATACAACAAACACCGGGGGAAACAAAGTAAAAACCGATCCTGCAGCAGATGAGTGAGGCTCATGTGCTTCAACAGAATGTTTTTATCTGCGTCTAGAGTATCTGAAAATGGGGGAGATTTTCAACACTCGATACATTCCTTTATTTATTTATTTTTAAATCTGCTAAATTTAAAAACACAGACCTTTCCCACATCGCTATGACTTGCACAGAGCGTGCGATTTTCACAGTCTTTCAGCGAGGCATGTGCTGATCTTAAAAGGACCACATTCACCAGGAAAGGTTTCATACAGGAAATCCAACTGTTAGGTTAGGACTGGGCTGTTTATTCTGTGTCTACATTGTCAAGAGTTCCCTTTTAATGAGGAGGTTCAGGGTGTAGAACAAAGGACATCTCCCAAAAAACGATGGGCTGAATGAGAACTTAAGTTGAGCTGTTGCGTTTTGACAGACTCACAGTGTAGTACTTCATTTGATACTTCATTTACTGCATTTTTAGGCGACAACTGAAACTCCGATGATGACTGTAAATAACCCGTATCTCACCAGAATCTGCTGTTCACTCCTGATAAGAGTTTCTGTTACAGTTGAGAGCAGGTCACTGTCTCCTGTTAGGATGGAGAGGAGCTACATGACCTGACTGGAAAAGTCCAGCTGCCGCTGACTGAAAACATTTGACCTGTTCCTAATCTCAGCATCCATGATCTGAGGCTGTGATTGGGTCTTTTTTGTACAGTTTTTCTTTGGTTCCTATGACACTCCTGATGTCACTATTACATATCGGCCCCTGACAGGCTAGTGTCAGCGCAGGGCACCGGCTAATTCTGTCGATGGGCTATATTTTAATTAATAATTAATTAATAACTTTATTTGGGGTTTTTTTGGATTGGTGCGACTCTAGTTTTTAAATTTTTTTATTTATTTTTTTCTTTATAATACAGTATTTACCTATATACACAAGTACTGCATATTACTTGTAAATATAATACATTATTTTGACTATTCAATTAATTTTGATTTCATACGTCATCCCTGATGACAATGAAATCATGACCGAATTTCCATTTCATTTTGTGTAACAAGGCCCGCCTACTCTGCCCACAGACATAAAACACATGTTAGAAGAGCAGTACTTTAATTTTTCCACATCATTTGTATACATTATTGGTGGAAAGCAAAAGAAATCTATGAGAAAGGACATAATGGTTCACTATGTGAAAAAGTAAATTAAAAAAAAATGGAAGAATATCAAGACCACAGTCAACGGTACCACTGAGTGATTCCTCTCTCATATTTATATTTCAAAAACAAAGCTATTACATTTAATTGCTTTTTTTTCTTCTAAATTCCATTTTCCTTCACCATTGGTTGTCCATGTTACACTGTAAATAACCCCTCTGACCGATATGTTTGTGGCCAATAGTAACAGAAGACAATTCCGTTAAAATCTCTCTTTGTTTCTTTGAAAGACCTCAAATTAGAATAATGACATTCTTGAATATTGTGGACAGAGAAATCCTGGAACATAGTCAAGTCAGAATCTAAAATAAAAGATGTTTCATATTATATAAGAGACTGGCAGACACTGTTGTCAAATAATTGTGTTTTTCTCTGTTGGTTAATGACTAATTGAAACACTCTCTCTGCTCCTGCTTTTATCAGGTCAACTAACCATAGTTTTAATATTCACTGCTGTGGGACTGACTCACACTGATCCAGTTAGAGTGGTCAGACAGTTGTACACGAGACAACAAGTACAAACTGATCCCTGACTGTCAGTACCTTGTTGTACTGAAAATTATACTCTTAAACTGTAACCAAATACAAAAACACGTTTCTCTGCTTTTGAGTTAGTAAAAACACTTTGTGCTTTTGTCCTCATTGAATTTCGGTGCGAAAATAACTTTGTGGACAAATCGCTTGATGTTGGTGTTGTTGATTTTCGGCTGCAGATTTGAACTGAAGCTGTGCAAATAAGCCCGGTGCTGCCTCCTCTGTTATTGGATTATTACACCTGGTATTTAGAAATAAGAACGTCTTTGAACTGGCAGCTGTGGAAAACTTCAAACCCTTAAATCTCCTTCAGTGAATCATCTTTCCTTTTGCATAGCTTTACTCTCTGAATATGCTGCGGCTCTTGAAGTTTTTTTTTTATTTTTTATCCGAGACATTCCTGTTTGTCACGTTTCATTAAAACCTGAATGTTGTTAACGCATGCATCATTTATTATGGACCTTAACAAATATTTGTTATTTTTTTTCAAAAGTAATAATCTCCGTTTTTATATCAGTTTTACCTAAAGTGGTGCTGTAAGGAAAAGAAGAGACAGTAAAAAACGGTGAAGTTGAGATAAAGCTATCATCTTCCTCCAGGTATTTAACTCATTTGTGGATCCCATATTATCTTCATCATCTAAAAAATGTCATTAATTATACCCTGTTTTGATAAGTGGATGACTATTATGTCCTGGCTAATACACCAGAGGATTAAATTAATTCAGGCTACAGGCTCCTGATGATCAGACCATTATGCTGAGATTGTCAACCCTCTGCTGAAGTCGTATGATCTTGAGACTGAGACATAAAGGAGGAGTTCAATTATCTATTATTCCGATTTATAATCAAAGAGTTTGGAGGAAAAAAAAAAACCTCTCTATACAAATGACCTTCACGTAAGAAAAAAAAAAAAGACACCGGTTTCATTTAGAAGGGCGTCGCAGTACATTGGCCAAGGTATGTGTAGAATTGGGTTGCCATAACAATTACAGATGGATCTCTTATATTAATTAATATGAACATGGCATGGCTCCAAACCCTGGGAAATACTCAGAAAGTGTTTGATCCACAGGCTTTCCTTTAATGAAACACACGGGGCTGTGTCTGCTCACACAGTCAGCTTCATTACTGCAGGTGATAAAACTACACAAAAGAGAGGGAATTACACGGAGACAGACTGCGTTACCTTACGCTCTTTTCTCTGCACATACATGAGCAAGCTTTTTAACCTGAACCATAACAGGATTCAACTCAAGCATCTTTCTTCGCCGTTAAAATGTTGTGAATTTGTTACTTACTGAACAGCAAGTTATAGGGATGGATGGAGAGTTGTAAAAATAAATAAATAAATAAATTCTCCTTTAGTTTAATTTGATTTTTAATTTAAACTTTTGTTCATTTCATACTATTCTTTTTCCTCATCTTTTTTGACCTTTAGATCAAACTGGTCTAATATTCCCCTACACTATGCAGGGAGACACAGTCAGGGTTGGGAGTCACTGTTCTCCTTAAGTGTGTGAAACATGTCCAACTCCAAGCTGCATCATATTCACTCTCCTTAATTCTTAAGGCGTCCGTTAATTGTCACCTCATCAGGATTTATGAATTTATTTATTTTATTTATACTTACACTGAACCTTGAAAACAAAGTGTACAGAGGCTAGAGCTAATGAATGGTGACTGTCTTTCTCCATGTACACCTGCTGAGGTGGCTGTGGTCTACAGTAACGTCTACAAAGAAAAAAGATCATTTAAGGTATCAATCAAAGAAATCCATCTAAGTTAAGTGGATAAATATTCTCTCTCACTTTTCACTCAAATTAAAAATAAATGAATTTTGAATATACCGGATCATGTTGTCCACGAGAGACTTTTGCTCAGAAAAATGCAAAGACCTGAATGAGAAAGTGATTTAATGTCCAGGATATGGTCATGTTTAATTTAACAAACAGATGGCAGGGGCATCTGGGGCTGCACTGTGTGAGGACACGGGGCCAGAGACACCGCAGCACTAGAATTTCCCTCAATGACAAGAGTTTAATGACCTCATATGAACATTAATATGAAATAGATAATGAAATGTGAGAAATAAACAATGTCAAAGTAAACTTTTAAATTGACCTGTGCTGGAAATGAGGTCATCAACCACAGCTTAGTCACCTAGCCTCTGTAGACATTAGCTATCTTTAGTATTTCTATAATATTATTTTTTGATAATTAAGGAGTAACTATACAAACCAAATATATATATATTGATTCATAATTGACAGTTCACATGAAACAGTTTTTATTTAAATATGCACCTAGATTGATTCAAAGAGAGAAAAAGTTATTGATTAAGCAACTTAAGATCAAAACAGTAAACATGTGGGAATAAAATGATTTCTGTTCAATGATGTTATAATTTAATATAATTTAATAAATGATTTATAAACGAGTAGATGCAATGGAATGTGCTTCTTTTGCAACTTGTTGGGTTTTTTTTAATCATTTGAAAATTTAGCCTCGTCTATATGCAAGCTATAAAACAATATGCATGCTGTAAAAAAATATGTACGCTATAAAAAAAATATGGTTGCTATAAAAGAATATGATCACGCCACACGTTGGGATTTACACCGACAACAGTGACGAATTTTGCATTTAAATTGACTTGGATTTATGATTTTAAGAAATCAGTGAGACATCCTTTGTTGTGACCTCTTTCGTGCTGCAGCTCTGATGATGTCATGGTTCTGATGCTGGGTGGACACAGGTGTCTGTGTGTCCTCTTACCTCAGGTAGTCCCTGCGACAGAGGATGAGGTTGGCTTTCGTGTACAGGGTGGAGCCCACCTCCCCCAGACGGCAGTCGCAGCAGGCACATTTGAGACAGTCCTCGTGCCAGTATTTGTCCAGGGCCTTGAGCAGGTAGCGGTCTTTAATCTTTCGATTGCAGCCGGCACACCCCTTCTGTTTCCCTTTGGGCTGGACGGAGAGCATCGGCACACCTGTAGTGATAAGGGCACAAAGAGACGTGATTTACGGCGCACGGAACACGAGTGACTTTTCATGTTCTCTTTTGATAAGATGGTCACTTTTCTGTGGCGTCGGAGCCTGGGCCGCGCTACTACCACGCGTGACCTTCTTCATATGCATTACAGACAACATTCCATGCTGACCAATGTGACACGGGTCACATTGGTCGACAAAAGCCTACCTTTGTCATTCACAAGAGTACACACTGCAACACCGAACTAACACGATCACTTACAGCAGGCCTGACAGCGGGGAGGCCATGGAGGACGCCGTCCTGCTTTCTGTGGTATTTACATTGAACTGCCTTGTACGTTACCAATCTACCATTTCATCAAAGCCCATTTCACAGATCTGTCCGCAGCTGTAAAAGCTCCTCATGGGCTTTGTTTGGTATAGATTAACATTAACCTTTTAAAATGCCTCCGACCACAAAAACGCTGCTACCAGGCCCCAGTGAGATATGTTATGGCCTAAGTGCCTTTTAGCATACACTCACTCGCTGCCTTTCATAGACACACACGGGGACACACACTCAGCGGCGCACGCACACACTCAGATATGCCCACCTCCAAACCACAAACACACACACACACACACAAAGTGTTGCCTGCTCAGAGCATTACAGCCTCTCCTCCTCTTACACTTATCTGTACTCATGTGTCTGCAACGAGCGAGCCTAAGTTACCAAACTCGCAAATTGCCCTGCTGTCACGTAGGTCCCCTTTAAGTGCGCCTTTTAGCCTCCTAAAGGACAAATAAAGTCCATTTAATAACTGCACTAAACACTAATAGTCTATGTGTGGTTGACATTTGTGTTTGGACTAAAAGCCCCCCTCAGGCCACTGCTGGTACAGAGGCAGGGGTGCTCTGCTCCCCTCTGCAGCACTAACAGGTCTGCCACAGCTGAAAGCACAAGACAACAGCTCTTAAGACACTCTCTCACACACTGAGCTATTGATCCGTCTAAAAGAACACACAGTGGACGCCACTTGCCACTCTACTTTCAAAACACATTTCTCTCTCTGGCTAAAAAAAAGACTGGACACTGCGTGGTAGGAGGTGAAGCCGACGTTTTTTTTTTTTTTTTTTGTAAGTGCGTATCTACAAAAGCCCATTAACACACAGTTTTATACAAAATGTCACAGTTTGGCTGTTGCACTTTCGAAGTGCGTGCTGGTACGTTTTTATTCAAACAAAAGAAAGTTTCTTTCTGATTTTCATTTCTTTTGCACTTAGCGCCAAAGCGACAGTGCGAGTGTGAACGGGGTCACTGTGCAGAGGGATCTCCTGTTTTTAGTGTAACTTCGGTGATAAACACAACCTCGGCTGATAACGAGGGACTGCTTCAGTCGCGGGCTGTTCTTCTCGGCTGAGCCTGTCAGGTTTGTACACCTTCGCAAAAAACCTTAAAGCGCATTTCAAAGAACTGCTTTGGAATAGAAAAAAACCCCATCTCTCTCCCCCTGCCTCTCGCTCTCTCTCTCACACACACACACACACAACTAAATGGACTTACAAAGTCCGGATCCAGATTTGTTCTGTCGTTATTGACCGTCCACACATCACTAATGCGATGAATGTCATATAATTATCATCCTCCCTTTTAAAAAAGAGCTAAAAGGAGTAGGAGAGCTTGTTAGTCAAATTTATGGCTTTGGTTTATATGTCAGTAAGTGCTCCGCCGGTGGTGAGCCATCTTATTTCTTTATCAGACGTGGAAAAGAGAGGCTAATTGGTCCAGGGCTGGTGATGGGAGCCATCAATTAGTGTTCTGCCTGCCCTCCAGCTCCCTCACCTCTCTCCCTCTCAAAACAGGGCCCTTGAAGCTGGCACATTAGGATCACAACAGCTGCTATAAATACCAATGTTCTGTGTAAATGAAGCTAAAAAGCTTCAAATTCGAGCTGCTGCAGATAAGGGCGGATTCCTCTACCTGCATTTCATGGCTTGTTAGGGGAGCTCTCTGCAGGTATGCCAACAGAGGCTGGCTGACAGGTTTCTACAGAACTAAAACAGTCTTAATGAGGAGAAAGGGAACGAAAATGCCTGTGTGTGGATCTGTGTACACGTGTGTGAATGTGAGTTCCAGGACTCAGGCAAAGAAGAAGAAAGGAGTTGCTGTAATTCCCCCCGAGATCACAAAAATCTTTAATTTGCCTTTTATGACATCTAATTAGTTATTCTACTCAAAATCTTTGCTTTAAATAAGAGAACTAATTATACAAAAAGGTCGTTCCTCCACCTCCAGAGAACTTCTCCTAATTGGTTGAGACCACCATCTGCCACACACTCCTCAAACATATCACATGTGTGTTTTACATCACGTCTAAAAAGGTCAAGGCTGTGGGGGAATTCCTTTCGGTTGCTCACCCCTGTTCTACGCCACATGCTCTAATTGGTTAAAAAAATATATACAAAGAGCTTTTCAAGAAAGCACTTCCTGTGGTTATTTACGCAAGCCTTCATTTAACAGGGGGGAAAAAAAGTTTAAGTGATTTTACTCCAAATGAGTGGCAAGAAAGGATGGTTGGAAACTGCTGCTGAATGTGCAGTACAACACCTGACAAAGGCATAGACTGCTTTAGGATACACTGCAACTATTGTTTTCTACAGACTTACAGTCTAGAGTCTAGATCTGTGGTCAATAGAAAATGTCTAAGAAAAACCCAATTTTGTATAGTAAACTGGAAAACTGAAGCACTGTGGAGAAGTATTTCTTTTTTGTGATTCGCAGCTAAAAAAATGTTGTGGTCTAGGTGGCAAATTAGATCAGGCTGGAAAATTAAGTTAAGTTTTTCATGTAAAAATCCTCAATATCTGCTTTTTAAGGCCAGAGCAGGAAGCAGGTCTTAGTTTAATGTGTTACACTGAAATGCAGCTTTAATAGTACTGTAGCAAGTGCTGGTTCAACTCTGCTAAACAAAGAGCAGAGACAGAAAAAAAAAAAAAAAACAGTGTGTAAACTTAATGTCTTTTCAATTCCCTTAATGCCACAAGACATTTTCTTGCACCTGTCACCACTCATCGCTCCCTGGGAAACTGTGGTGTAGAACAGTGTGTGCCTCCCATTCCCGCCACCGGAAGAAAATCTACATTATGAAAGGAAGCAGGAGACGAAGACGAAGAGCCTCCACTTAATCCAATCCATTTAACAGATACAAGTGCCACTGACCTTCCAGTGTCATTTGATGTCATCAAAAAAAGCCTGCCTCTCCACATCATGATTCATTCTCCAACAAGGGATGCATTTTACCTCTCAGAGTGAAGAGGCAGCACTTGCTCTGCCAAACATTCTTCCTGAGAAGGAATTTAATTTGCCATTAGTAGTGTGTGTAAAGGCCTGTCATCCTTCGCCTTTTCCATCAATCGACTTTCTTTTCGATGCTATCTCTCAGAGAATATGTACAGTTGGTTTTTCTAGGCACAAGCAGACTGTCAGAGCATGTACTTTCCATTATAGAGATAGCATCCCATTTCCATGTAACCCCATTTACACTTCCGTTTTATGGCTATCAGGAGAGACCTATCGGCCTGCTTACCTTTATATACATGCATAAGGTTTTTAAAGAGTACCGCTAGTTTTATGTGAAGAAAATATTAGGTCCACATGTTTGGGATCCTACACTGTTTTTTATTAGGGTTGCGTATAACACAGCGACAGCGAAGGATTACATGATACTAATGATTCCTGAAACCATTAATAGTGTTGACGTAACACTCCATGGCAGTCCAGAATTCAAAGTGCTGTAAAAACAAGAGCAGGGGATAATGATAATGAAGACAATAATAACATTCCACCGCTATGACCACTGCTACTGCTCCATCACAATCATAATCACCATTATGATCGTAATCATAATCACTATTATAATCGTGATTATGAACATAATCGTCGTGACAATCTATCCTCCACTGTTATCTGGTTGAGGGTTAGAGGGGAGCTGCAGTTAATCCCAGATGACATTGGATAGGCTACATTCAGGGCGGTTTGGAAGTTCAGGACAAAACCATGCATATAAATTCACTTCTACACCAACAAAGGACTTTCCTGTATTTCCCCATGCTGATTCCAAATCATTTTTTCCACAATATAACAGTTTTTTTTCCCCTCCCTGATAAATGTCACTATTCAAAGAGAAGCCTGAATAATGAAAAAATGTGGTAGGAATATTTGTGGTTAACTTCCTGACCCAGGGTCACTGACTGACAGTTATGAAGGTTCAGTTGAATAACTTTTCAAATTTTACCTGTTTTTAAATATGTTAGAAAGTCAAAACTACTAATGTTTGGGTCCTAGAAACTGCCACTGTTCGTCTTTATTTTGCACACCCACCTCCTGGATCCACTTACACTTTTAAGTGGTGTTATTAAATTACACATACTGTCTCCAGACAGCATTTAACCAGGGGGCTGCTTAAATAAAAGTATAAAACCATTACAACTGCACTGTGCGAGCCACATACGTTTTCTGATTTCTGAGCCTTTTTTAAGACTAGCTACATTAGCTGTGGAACTAACTGATTGCAGTTGTGTCAACCTTTTCATAAATATGTCGCAATTTGCAAAGACAGTTCACTTTCATGTCCCCCGTTACCATTGGTTCTCACAGAAGCACTTTATCTTCTGCTTCTGGATGCAGCTGACACAGACAAACACAGACCAACGGGCTGTTAGGGCGTGAATGTTCAGTGTCTTTAATGCACGTTTAAGTAAATGCAGTACGTCAAAAGCCTATCATCGTTAATGGCATGATGTGTTTTCAGTGGTTTTATGGCTCAGTCTCAGAGAAAGGGAGCAATTATAATATTTTTTTCTTCGCCCGAGTTGCAAAAACAAACACACATTTTACCATAAAATTGTCCACACTAAAAAAATTCAAGTAAGAAAATGTCCAAACAGCATCCGAACAAATTGATTTAAACTAATTATGACGATTTTATGTTTTCTGTTTTTACATTAATGTAACAGTATACAACTAATAAAATAAATATTTAGCCTTTTTGAGAACAGAGGCTTATGACACGGAGTTTTTTGTTTAGGATGAAGTTGTATATGTGTAGCCACTACAGTAAATGCATACACAGTAACTCTGTCATCCCTCTTTCTGTGCCAAACATAAAGAAAAACTGCCCCAGATTCAGTCTCCGTCTTTATGACTCAAAAGTGTGCTAATATTAGCCACATCCAGCTCGTAGAGAACATTTTTTTTTCTCTTTGTCTACAATTAGAAGACGTTAATTGTGATTCACATAATCTGTGCAAAACAGCTGCTCTCGCTGACATTCAACCTTAATTGCAGAGGTGAAAGACACTTCTGGCTCGGTGTTTTGTTAAATGTCTCTTGATCAATTAAAAGCTATGACACCATGTTGCGATGCAGACTTTGCCGGTTCACGGGGAGGTAAAAAAGATTTGATGAGAATCACTTAGTCTTCCTGACACATGGAGGGAGGGTGGGACTCCCCAGGAGGTGGAAGCGGGCCTTGGGTGGGCCTCCTCTGAGGGGCCCCTATAATTCCAGTGCACATCTGCTATAAATACTGTGTGTGTTAGCCACTTAACATGGTGGATACACACTGGCTCACAGAGAGGAGATATTGCATTTTCCTAATTATTGTTTTGAGTGGAACAAGTATATTACCCATAATGCTAATCCCGGCTGCCACCAAGCGAATCATCAGACCATCCATCCATTATCTACCGCTTACTTCTTTGCAGGATCACATGATGGGGCGCTGGGACCAATCCCAGCTGTCAACAGGGAATTACTCTAGACAGTTCATCAGTCCATCATAGGGCCACATATAGAGACATAAAAGTGTTCACGCACACATTCATATCTATGGTCAATTTAGAGCATCTGATCAAGAAAATACCCCAACAGGGATGTTTTGGGGCGGAAACTGGAGTACTTCAACAAACCCATGCACAAACTGGGAGAACATGCAAACTTCATACAGAACCAGTAATCTTCTCACTGTAAAGGCAAATGTTTCTATAACATTAGCCACAATGTGTGGCCCATTATCAGACCATTCAAACCATTTTGATAACAAGACGGCATGATCCTATATTATATTATATTTTTCTAAATGCATGCTGAAACTCTTGACTTTTGAAGTCGGGGCCCTCTCTTGGTTGTTGCAGCCATTGCAGTAAATACTGTGACCTTGGTGAGCCCAAATAAAAGCTGACCCTGGTGCTGTGGGTCTATCACCAGGGTTAATAGAGATCTGATGTACTTGTGTTGCTGTTGTGCGCATGGATCGGGTCAATTCATTCAGCTTCCATTATTGCTGTTATCGAGCACATAGACATGTTGTTGTATGGCAGGGGCAAAACATCTGCACATGAAATGTGCTGAAATTGACGTGGTGGTTTTAAGCAGATGGATGAGTGTATTAAGAATAAAGAAAATAAATAAAACAAACAGTGTCTTAGACATGCAGCTGACCTTAGTTGACGCTTGTCGAGGACCTAGAATTTCTCACAAGACTCAAGGTTAATATCATTCTTCATGAGAAATGTGGTTTATTTTCATGCAATGTGCTATAAGAGGCTTTTGTTGTTGCTGCAGCACATTTCCAGATGGTTGTGTATGAATGCTGAGGTCTGTATGCATGTTATGATGATGACATAATTAACACCCTCAGCATTCGAGGGAGAGCAGACAGAGCTGGTGTAAATGAGGAGGGGGCTGTTCATTAACAAGATGCACTCTTCCAAAGTTTGCAGCTTGCTGTGGCTAATAAGCGCCGGTGAAACGCAGCTCAGCCGTACCTTGCATTGACCCTGGCACTGCCCAGGATAAGGGAAGGTTTTGTCTCCCAGAATAATTGCTCTTTTCACATGTTACAAGTGTCTTGACCCCCCCGGTCCGCAGCCCCCTTCCCTTCCCAATATATTTCTC
>NC_024311.1:15823748-15855729 GCF_000523025.1 Cynoglossus semilaevis | reverse complement strand
CCATAATTACTCCTGATCCGCTCCAAATGAGTCAGTCGCATTAGGGCTGCACTAACACTGGCCCAGCTTCAAGCACGGCATGGGGAGTCTCAGCAGAGCAGCCTGGAAACAGGACTGCCTTTTCTCCCAACCTATGGTCATTTCCATCACGTCAGAGGTGCATTTCTTACACTTGAAGTCAGCACTAAGGCCCCGTGCCCTTTTCTGGGGCTTACAGAAGGCATTGTTAACTCCTGGATCTCACTTCTCACTGTGGTTTGGCTGCAGACTTCATACCAATTAAAGCAAAACTTCATTAGGGTGTTTTTTCCGCACCTCTCAGCCCCCTATTATTTTTAATTTATTCACTTGGGGTTAATTAAAAGAAATGTATCACAGCGATATGCAACAGCTTTCTAATTAAATTCGTTGCTGCTTTTTTAAGACATGAAATTGGCAGAGTTTCTAAACTATTACAGAAGGCGACTTGTTCCAACACTCGGTTGCTCAGTAGCAGGGTGAGATTAGAGCTCTGTAAGGTAAACTGTCAGCAGCAGAAACACAGTAAAGAGATGAGCGAGAAAATGAGCAAGGGAATAAGATGAATGAGGAGGAGGAGGAGGAAATGACATGTTTATTGATAGCTTTATGATGCAGGATCACTGCACCTTAGACTGTTATTTTAAAGGTTGCTACCATTTAATATTTTTCATATCATTAAAGGTTGCTACCATTTAATATTTTTCTAATCATAGTACAAGCTTTCGATGACCTAAGGGATTTTCATCTTTCAAGATCTGGTGTTTCATAAAGAGATGGGGGGGAAAAATTTAATTTATGTACTTTTGACTTTTATAAAAACAGGCAATCAAGACTGCCTCTTTAGAATTCCAGGTAGAACAGAAAAAAAATCAAACCATTAAAACTGTCGGAGAAAATTTCTGCGATTTGGAACATAATAATGCACAAAACACTTTTTAGTCTACATTAAAAATGCATTTGGTGGGGAATAAATGTAGCCCTCTAAAGTTTGTGTCACTCATGAGGTCAGGACGTGATGTACAAAATCCTCCCCACTCCCCAGCAATTACCGCTGACTTATTATTTCAGAGTATATGCCAGGAGACAGGTGTGCCATTCAGGGTCCTCAATGTGTCGAAAATGGAGGGGAAGAAGGAACACCATACTGTGGTGCTCTGTGAGAGGCACTTTAATCTTGAATAATGCAAATTCCCCACAGGGTGCAGTTATTTGGCAGCACAGGCCTATAATGTCATTCAGGCACCTACTGCCACACCTGATGGGGTAAATAATGAGGGAGGCTGGTGTGGTCTTCGTGAAGATTGGGTGTTGTGCCAAATGGGATGGGAAGCTCTGCTGCCTGGTGTTTGATTAGGAAGATGGCTTTTTAAATGGATTCCTTTTTAACACTTTTTACATTACCTCATAATAAAGAGTCTTACCCTGTTTCCTGAAGGAATTGTCCCTTCCACTGACTAAAATAAATTGACACTTTAACAAGAGACGACATATCTGATCAAAATGAAAAGAGATCCTATCGGATCAGGGGAGTGGATGATACTGTGACGTTTGTAAATCAGATTATCGTGATATTGTGTTTTGTGTGAATGTGTGTAGGTGGTCGACGTCAAGTGACTCTGATATTTGCTAAATTGCAAACATCTTAGTTAAGCACAGATTTAATCAATAACCCCAATTTCCAAAACCTAATTTACGAGCTTTAAGAGGTTGAGACCCCCTCCTCTCCCACCGCCGCCCCCCACTTCAAAATCACAGACTTTAAATAGCTCTTTAAGATTTGATTTAGTGAAGGTCATTCAATAAGAGATTAGTTCTCACAACGGTGGATCTTATTTAAGGAGAATGCACCCCAGGCTTTTCTATTTACCCAACAAAAAAGCAGCATTATCTTAGAGGAGAAGTGCAGCCTCCTTCATCCCTTTTCCTCCATCATGGTAATGCAAGCTTCATCAAAGATTTTCCTATTTTAATTTAATGTGGCTGCGTGGTGCAAGTTATTGCACGCAGACAATTTTAAGATGTTACAAGAACTAATTGCGCATAAAAACAGATGCAAGTTGTTTGCAGACTAGGGATGTAACGATACATCTGCAATCTGTTAAAAATCAATACAAAATTGTGCACCAAACGTAAGGATTAGGCTGTGTTATTCCAAAAAGTCAGTGGTCATACCATAACACTACACATCCTAGCACAGTAGGTGGCAGTATATGCCTAAATAAAGATGTGCCTAAAATCATTGGTTGTGACCCGCTAAAAAACTAAGATGCCACGTCCCAACGTAGCCTAAGTTCAACATTTTTTGTATTCTGATATTTAATATAACCATCATTTTGTGATGTAAACAAGGCCATTTCAGTTGCTAACGGTATTTTACATAATTCTTACAAATAACGAATCATTGTATTTGGTCATAATTTGTCTGGAGCTTATTTTGTATCAGATATCATGAACGATATCGTATTGTGGGTTGAGTGTATTGTTACATTCATATTGCAGACACTGTCTTCATTTTGCTTGCAACCTATAAAATGCTAATATGCTTTTAGCTGGTTTTGCCCTTGTTTAGAGTTAGCTTATCGCTGCTTCGTTTAAATTTTGATTAACAAATGAACGGAAACAAAAAAATGCAAAAATGTCACCAACAACCTCAGTCAGTTTTATTGCTAAGTTATGGATATTGGTTGCAGAATTAACTTTTATAGTTTGCAGACTTTTCCAAGTTGGGAATTAGCCATCAAAATGGCATGTCCCTAAAGCAAAACCCTGAGGAACTCCAATTTTGCTGAGGTGCCAGCATACTACCCAACCTATGAAACTCACCCCTGAAACTGTCTTTTTTTTTTTTAAAAAAGAAGGTGTTTTTCCATTCAGTAGAATGATAATGCGAAGTCAGATGAGTTTTAAAGTGCTGACATGGCACTGTGAAGGTCTTACTATGCAAGACTGCTGAGCTGCTAATGAACCATAGTTGGTGACATTGTAGTTTGGACAGAAGCTCATCCCAACAGCTTCACAATTATTGTTGTTGAATAATAAATGTTTTAATAGGTTTCTTTACAAATATAAAAAATAACAACATTTCCATTCCAATAGCTACATGGAGCGCAGCACTCAGAAAAAGGCCAGCTTTGCCATGACAAGCGAGTAGAAGACTGGTTTTCCACATATTCCTACATCTTTCTCTAGTGTTTTCTTCAAACGCCCATATATTTATATCCGTTCAGCTCTGTACAGACACTACGTTGTCGTCTCTTTTTTGCGAACAGTTGTGTGTCTGCGTTTGTCATGAAACTGTAAAGGTTTTTTCTTCCTCCAAGGTAGTTCAAAGTCACACTTTACCTCAGAGTGTCAAAATACTTTAGAATGCAGCGAAAACCAATTAAACCACTGATTTGATGTAATATCTATTGTGATACTGTATATGATGTCAATGTTGTCATTGTTATGATGCCAGGTTTGTTTACTGTGCCTTGCGCGTCACCACATACACGATCATTTCATGTGTCACGGTGAAGTTGTCTGAACCAAGGATAGTGGGTGTTTCAGTCTCTCAAGTATCAGTTCAAGCCCTTTAAGTTCTGCCAGGAATCATGAAAAATGATACACATCTCCCGCGCTCTTAGATGTGAAATGATCGGCACCGATAAGGATCTAGAGGTTTCACTGCAACAGAGTTAATTGTCCCCTATGAGGATTCTGCATTTGTAAGATCAGAGTGAGATTAGTTAGAATTAATCATTCACCCTGGAATTGGCACAAAGTTTTGTTGATTTTAAGTTAGGCAACTATAACGTATCAGCATTGAGGCATTGAGGGTGTGTTCACAAAGAGAGGCGCAGTCCATTTTTTACTGCAGTGCTGTATCATACAGATTCCTGCATATTTAAATTCGAACAAGGAGATTTTGTTTTATTGTTTTAATTATTTAACAAATAATATAGATACAACATCTCTACTTGGTCTTGACGCCGGCATGTGGCCAATTTCTAAAGGGACAGCCCAGTAAATGCCAGTGCCTTAAATCAACTTTTATTAAAAAAGGAAGAGAAAAAAGATAAGTAACTAGAAAATACCCAACTAAGCAGCATGTTGGTAATATTCTTCAAGCCCAGAGCACAAACCAGACGCAATTTCAATATTTGAAATGGCCAAGTTTAATTTTGAAGTTGGAGCAAACCAATAAGCTGTGAAAAAAAAGCAAATACAGGGGAGCAAATTGCATTCCTTTGTAAAAGTGAAAAGACTTAAGGAACACATAAAAGTAATCTCCAACTGGAAATTAGAAATCAACCCTCAGAAACCAAATAACAGAAAAGAAATATTACTGTCCACTTTCTAAATCAATATAACATTGCTACAAGACAGTATTACCATGGTAACACCGGTAAGAATGAAGCAATTCTTATTATTTCAAAATAAAAATCAGAGCCTGGAGCCAAAGTTTTATTACAGCAATCGTCAGGTCACCAGTCTGTTTTCATCTGATGCATTGCTCCTGAATCATATGCTTTATGAATGCACAAATTTCACTGGACAGGATGATAACAGGCTCATAAATTAACAGGCAGAGGTAACCTGAAATTTATCAGTGGCTGGAGGGTTTTTTTCCTTCTGCTCTGCTCTCTTAAAGAGTCTACTGTAGTGGTGTTAATGTTCAGCAAAAATATGCCATCAGGGGGAACTTACTTTCTTCTTCTGCACTTGGTGTGAAGCAGGAGAGAAAACGGCTGAGTTGCCTTTTCCCCTTAAATTAGATGAAATTTGGAACCGTCATGTCGTCCGATGAAATAAAATGTTGACACGGAATATTTTGGAGCGTGTGTTGCTGTTCATTACTAACTACGACCTGCATATTAGGTCATTTCATGGAGCAGCGCTGGCGTTATATACTCCTCCTCTGTGCTCTCAGTATCAGCGCTTTACCAGGTAGCACATATTATGAGCTAATGAGTGCATCATTTGAATAAGACTGTACGGTGATTCATCTCAGGCAGGAACGTAATCTCTGACGGATGAGGCTATTACAACGAGCAACCTGAACCAGAAAACTTACTTTGAGCCGGGATTTTTCTATTGCAGGTGCATCTTTTTTTTTTTTTTTTTTGAAAAAAAAACAAACATTCCCATACTTTTGCAGGAGAATGCTGAATTCAGAAAAAAAGAGTCTTAGTCTTATTTTATGATCTCTGAGTTCAAACTTTTGACAAGACGTGATTTGTTTTATTCAACACATAAGGACATAAGACACAGTCTGGACATGCAAATGAATCATGCTGCCACACACACACAGTAATCATACACGGTCACTCAGAATGATCCATTCACACCTCCATCTTTACCTAAGCAAGCATTTGCTGTATAAATGTAAGTACTAAATGGATACATTAGACAAAAGGGGTTGAATTGACAAGCCTATAACTTTAGAGGCAATAAACGCTAAGAGGCACTACAGTGAAAGAGAGCGGATCCCGAGCAGCTTTGTTGACAACCTACGTAGTCAAAATGCTGGATCTGCTGCTCTGTCCCAGCAAATAAAGGGTGAAGCTTTTAGGCAATGAGCAGCAGGTGATCTCAGCTTTTCTCCAAGTCCTAATGTTCCTAAAAGCCACTCTCCCTGGTTCTGTAATTGGGCATCAGTAGTTAATGTAGTATTGACTGCATTACATGCTCTTGTGCATCCTTTCCCACTAATGCCATTTGCATCACCTTGTACATTTACCATATTGCTTAGCCAATAACTGTTAAAAGCAATCTGAATCATGAATCATATGGGGAACTTTTAGCCCGACAGACATCTAAAGGAGACAATTTACAGTTGAGTTAATTTGGATACATTAGCAGCACAGCATGGATTCAGCCAGACAGACCAATTTATGTCTCTGCCCACAATCCTTTTATTGCTATTTAGATGTGTAAGTGAAATGATGTTCTACTATTAGAAATGAGATATCCATTTCCCAACATAAATACTGATTTGCAAATTCATTTATCACTTTTAGAGGGGGAGCCTAGAGTATATTCAAATGTGCCAGTAAAATATATTTGATGCGAGTAAAAAAAATGTACTCCCACTTTTAAAAGTCACAAAAGGTAGAAAAAAACATTATAAAGTAGTCAGGTTTCCTACCAGTTAACGGTAACTAATGCGATGGTTTAGTGATGCTTAATTCACTTCTCTTAAAACACAATAATGAATGTCATTCAGACCTGGCTGTGATAAATGCAGAGAGCCCATCTCTTCATCAGTTTAATCCAAACGCGGCTTCATTAGAGGCGAGTTTGATGTGAATTAAAATTAATTAGATTGCCTCACCCATTAACCTAAATACATTGAAATGGATAAGTAATGCAAGCAGGCCTGTTTGGATGGAGAGTGAGTGAACGCTGCACGGCGCTATCCATAATTTGCAATCAAGTTAAAAGCACTCTGCTGTCATCTCCCATCCCGTGCTGATGTCAAAGGCTGCCTCGCTAACTTCACAGACGCAGAGTGCACTTAGGGAGAGAGGGAGGAAGGAGGGGAGACCAGAGGAGCCACATGCACTGCAGCGTCTGTGGACTAGCCTCAAAGTCCGGCGCACACGCATCTGAGCGACACGAGCACACCAAAACATGGAACTCTTCCAAAATACTAACGCGCGTCTGCTGTCAGTGCAAGCTGCATTTGTGACACAGAGCACCGTAACTTTTATTAGTGCATGTAAAAATAAATAAATAAATAAAATAAACTCTGCCGTTGTATTCAGTGAAACACGGACCCTGTGCGTGACCGAGCGGGGCGGACAAAGCCGTGACAGCGGAGGCTGCGGGTGCGCAGGGTCCGGGTTACTTGACGTGGTAAATGTCACTAGTTCTGCCCCCCCTCCTCTCCCCCTTGTTTCCCCGGGGTTCGTGCACATTTTGGTGAGACATGTTACTCACCCTCTTCCTTGTCCAACACCATCGTCCTGAGGAACGAGGAGTCCTTCCCCGGGCGATCCGTCCTCGGCTCCAGCAGGATGCACCGCTCGGTTTGCGCACAGCTTCTACTGGAAATGGCTCTGAGACGCGCGGCGGACTAGACTAAAACCACTAAAAGCCAATAAAATGAACATTAAATAAAGGTAAATTGTAAGAGTGAAGCTGAATTACCGTCTGTATGCTCTCCTCTGTCCTATTACTGGGCTAATAACTCACAGACGGAATGATAGCGCGGCGCGATGCCTCTATCCGGAGACAACTGTAAGGCAAATAAACAGCGTGAAAGCTCGTTGGTCGCTTTTGATGAATTCCATGCGAAAGAAAAAATGAAACAAACAAGGAAACGCGTTTACAGACGGAGTCTCGCCTATTTGTGCAAGTGCAGCTCGGATCAGACGCTCAGACTGAGCTCCGGCTCTCGCTCTCTAATGATATCCTCTCTTTCTCCTGCTCGTTTGCTCCCACAAGCAACTAAATTCAAACAAATCCAATTGCAAATCTGACAACTGCTAAAAGCAAACTCGCACCGCCTCTCTCTCTCTCTCTGTCTCTCTTCCCCTCTCTCTCTCTTCCTCTCTCTCTCAGTTTATGTGCCGCGCTCGCCTCGGCTGCTACTGAATAAATGCGCGCAGTTTCCACAGACCCTCGGATTCCCCTGTTAATTAAATCAATTCATTATGCTCAGATCTGATTAGCAGCCCTTCCCCCCTCTTTGAATCAATTATTCAATACACAAACATAATTGCTTGTGCCAGAGGTGTCTAAGTATTAGCTTATTTAACTCCAAGGACACTAATTACCCCTAGGGCAAGGGAACTTTTCTCATTAATTCTGACAAAACACAATAGCACCTTCAAGGGAAAGTGTGCGTGCGTGCGTGCGCACGTGCGTGCGTGTGTGTCAGTGCGTACGACCGTGCGTGAGAGAGAGAGAGTAGTGTGCCACACTGAAGGTGCGCGTGCACAAGCGCATTGATGCACGTGCGCGCACACACACACAGTAAAGACCATACGAAAGAAAGGAAGAGAGAGAGAGAGAGAGCCTTAAAAACAGACCCAGAGAGATAGAGAGGGAGGATGCTGCTCCATAGTACACTGAAATCAACATAAATGTAAAAACTCGCCTAATCCATTTAGTCTCCGTGCCTCTTTCCAGCAGAACCGAATAGGAATAACATCTAATTGTGGTGTGTTTAGCAGTTAATTAGTGTCCAGACACAGTCATCATACACAGGCTGCACTTTCAAAAGAGGCAGCACAACAGATGGGCTGCGTTTTTGATTAGTGGGTAGATAGAAGGTTCAGCTCTGAATCTGGTAATATAATTGTTGCCTGTTATTGCCAAGATGAAAGTGTTGCTGTTTCGTGGCGGTGCCTTAAATAGCACCACTTTCACTTGCCCTGCGGAGACTGTTAACCAATTAAGGGTGAGATCCAACAAAGATCAGCCATTTAGAAGAGAGGAGTTGGGGGTATAGCTGCAATAATGCTGGTTCGTCAGCAAGCCAGCAGGCTGTCTTCTGTGGTGTGAGCTTGCTCAGTCTGTGCTCGCCTTCTGTTAACATTTTGCATCAAATACAACAACACTCTACCCACAGACTAAAATAAATGTTAAAGTAAACAATTGCGATAATAACTTCACAAACTTTTTCAAATCAATAGACCCTCCCTCCCTCATATTCATACAAGACTAGTTTCATGAAATTAAATGGACGTGAACCAGGAGGAAAATGGGAAGAGTGGGAAATCACTTTGGTTTTTAAACACGAAACCACTTCCCTCCCAGCAGGTGGTGCTCCTAATGCATCTTAAACACCGTTGCCTCTTAGCTGAGTGCACTTAGTCACAGCATTTCATTTCATAACATAAAAATGTGTCAGTGACATTTATGTTAATCAAACAAAAGTGATTGTCCACTGATTATGAAAAGTGAAACATAGGTGTTCTATAGCACAGAGCACACTAATAAAAATGCTGTACTCCTCCATCAACATTTTTACAACATTATAATCATTTACTACTAATTACAATTACCTCAAATGTTAGTATTTGTGTTCAAATACATGTTGGAGTCTGTGTTGATGGGCTCCTGCTCCAGTATAAACCCTGCTGTATGTAGCCCATAGGGATAATTTCAGTTCTCAGGGCAGCAGGCCGTAGTGTGATTGGGTTTGGCCCTGAAATCAATGGGCTGATCCCTCTCTGTCCAGCTTCCTGGCTGACATGCTTGACTTTTCATCTCCACGGTCACATAGATTGATGACTTATGACCGAGAATGTATGTTTGCTGACCTCTAGCAAAGTGAGTGACACATAATTAATCCAATCACACAGAAACCGGTTCCACAAAAGGGAGAAGCTTGGTTCAGTATTATTGGAGCCTGGCTTCAAACAGCTCCTTGACATCTGGATTAAAAAATACAATGTAAAGACTTTTCCAAGAAAGAACATAATGGTTTGTGTGACTGGTGAGAAATAATGGATGGAGCTCTCAATACGCTGCAATCACCTAACGTCAGCTGCAGTTCATGTTAGAAAAACCAGTCACTTTCAATGGGACTGTCACTTATCATTCTGAGTTCAAACATCTGTCCGAGCACAAGAGTACATTTTTAGATTTGATGGTTGGAACTCTCTCCGAGAAAGCCTGACTTCATGTACATACCAGGCCGGACTTCAGCAGTCCAAAAGCATGTAGTGCATATATAGTACTAACAGTTAGTATATTTAATTACTCAGTGTAGCTCATAAATGATGATGACGTGCATCAAATGATGCTAGTGACTGCTAGCTGGGAACAGTTTCAAGAAATAATAATAATAGAAACCAAACATTATGTCAACAAGCATGGTTAACCTGCAAAACAAAATCATCTTTGTACATCACTGAATGATCATGCTGTCATGGCTCACACACTGAACAATCAGATTCAACCATCCGCCTTTTAATTTTTTCTACTTGCATGCAAATATTTAATGACAAAACTGACTCTAACTGTCCACAGAGAGCGACGTGGAATTGTGTTTGAAACTGATTTAGCCGTAGTTTTACATACACTTCATTTTATGTCTATAGTTTTACCACATATGGAGGAAATGCCCAAATAACATGTGACTCCATCACTGTTGTAGTTTGGTTTGATGTGCTGAAATCACATCAAACTAACCAAAAGTCTCATGGTTCTAGTCCTTGAAACTTATGATTTAGTAATACTTTCAAGTAGTACTTTCAAATGATGAGACAAAATGACAATATGCAACATTAGAGGCAGTACTGAATGTAATGAGGCAGCGTATAAGAAAAAAAAGGGTTCAAAAGGAACTTCTATGAACAGATTACCTCAGTCCTCTGACCTACTTTGGGGTCAGGACCCACCATTTGGAAAAATGAAGTGGAGACTATACTGTATGTCTCAGTGCAGCTTGAATTGCAACTATAATCGCAATCTGGACAAGTGCAGTGGTTTCTCAGTGCCACTCAATCACAGCTGTTCTCATCAATATAAATTACCCACATTACCTTTGTGTAAAGACACAACTTTGTGTGTGTAAGATACCCTGCTCCTGTGAGCCCAGCTGAACACTCCAGCCCAACTAGCGGTGTCTTGGGTGCAGACCTTTTCCCACTCCACATCAACAGCAGGGTCAGTACACACTAGAAAAAAGCCCCTGAGTGGGCTTCGATGATACACAGTTAATTAAAATTCATTTCTGAACATGCATTACCCATGCCCATCTATTTATGGGTGGCTCTCAAATGCAAGCACTACAAAACAGTGCTCTGTAATTAACCCCACCTAATCAGATAGCACACTAGTGTTGTGTTCCCATTCGTCCTCAGGCACACAGCCATTGGACAGGGGTTTCAGAGAAAGGATGAGCCAATTCTATAGTTCAGAATGGCTAAGCAGATTAAAACCTCATATCGAACATGATATTTACAGGCAGGGCTCAGTGGAGAGTGCTTCTTTTATGTGGGGTGGGGAGAGGCTTCGGGCTGGGCTTTTAAAGCCGTGTCCCTTAATTGTGTTCTCGCTAAGTGGAATGAATGGTGCTTTTTAATCAGAGCACTGGCAGGGCTCCGTGTTGTAAATGTATAAAGATGGTGGCCGATAGTTAATACGCTGAATGATGTGCATTTACTCTGAGTTTCTGGGCTTCTAGCAATATTCAAATTTATTCCAGCATTAAGCTGACACCTGTAAACACCAATGTCATTTACTGTTTTTTGGATCGCACTTACCAACACGAGTCTGGAGACACTCTGATATTCAACAGAAATACTGTATCTGCATAGGGTCTAATGTTGACAAAGAAAATGATGAAGTACATGACTGACTATTGATCATAAGCAAAGCTGACTTCTGTTTTTTTACCCTTAGATCTAAGGTGCTGCTCCCCCTAGTGGAATGTTGCTGCCTTGTTTTCACATCAAACGCCTACAAAATGGTAGCAGTAGAACAACATGTCAAATCACATGGTTGGATCTGTGAAAAAATTGTGTTTATACCAAAAGGGTCTCACTTTTTTCATGAGAGCAACTTATGTTTTTAGATTGGATTTTTCAGGATTAAATTGTTCAATGCATATATACAATAGTATGAAATGCACCAAAGGCAGACACGTCTTAGTGAGTAATGAGAGCTCCTCAATATTTGGACTGTTAGGATTCTTCCAACAATATTTTGACCAAACATGAAGTACTGAACAGAGCTAATCAGTGTTTCTACTTTGAAATAGCTGTGACTGAATTTTAATGTGAAATCTATGTTTCTCTCTGTTTATGTTCTGTAATTTTGACCCGATTTGAGTTCACTGCCACCTATTGGCCATGAAATCATTTGTAAACACTTCCCCACCACTTGCATCAGAAGGACAACAAAAGAAAATACAAGCAGAGAGCAATGCTGCAGCAGATAAAATAAATTCATGCAAATTAGAATTACCACCCCACCATTGCCCACCCACATTATCTGAGCGAGAATAAGGTAAATTAATTGTAGTAGTTATCAGTATTAATTCCCTGTAACTGGTTGCGGGAAAAGTTGAAACCCTGTTGTTCACCTCCAGTCAGTTTTAAGTGCACATGAAGACAAGGTGTCATTTGGTGGGTAGGGAAGGAGAGAGAGTGAATCCCTTTCCCAAACACTTAATCCAACTTTAATCCCAGTCATTAAGAATTAGACATGCAGAGCTGTCCAGCCGTGCCTCTAAATTACAATCAAACGGCTACCAATTACACAAATTATTGATGGTAGATTCTCTTTTCAACTGCAAATTAAGGCTATTAGGGAAGGCTTCTTTTTAATGCAAAAGTGACTAATTAACCAGCGGACGGGAAATCTGCTGCCCAGATATCAAAAAAGTTCTCAGCACACATTGCAGAAACACAAGGGAACCAATTAGTTTAATTATCAAAACAGCTAATTAAAATTGCACAGTTCCTAATTAGTTCTTTGCTTTTCCTTCTAATTGACAGCATGGAGATAAATGGGCTGCCGATGAATATGGCGAGAAGGGAAAAAAAAAAAAAAAACAGGAGAAACTTCGTTGGAATATTTATGCTGACTTTATCTCCGTCTGTGTGGCAGCCCTTGAAAGTGGAAAATTAATGACCTTAATTCCCAAACTGTTTTTCCTCTAACGGTGCTCCCCTCTGTGCTCCTGGTGCATGCTCCTTTGTATGGGTCTGCCACACTGCCAACTGCTGGAATGGAGAAAAAAAAAGGTACTTGGGGGTGGGAAGCCACGATTCTCAACCTAATGTGACAGCTTCTACCTAACAATGGTGAAAGATGAAAGAATGGAGCAGATGTAGCCAGTGGGAACGTTGCATCTGCAACTCTGTTGCACCTTTTTTTAGAACACCTCTGTCACTTGGGGGGGAGGGGGGGTACTAATTTGTCCAAAGAAAAGGAAGGAACTCTGTCACTACCAGATTAAAATACTTCTGATGTCTTAGATCTACTGATGTACTTTTTATTTAATTTTTTAATGGATTCAAACAATGCACTTCAAAATGCCTGCTCTTGAAACTTTGCCAGAACCCGAGTCCCTTTAATCCAGTGGTCTCTGGTCTGCAAAGACAACATAGCCAGTAACCTGTGTTGTTATATTTTTCCTGTGTATGTGTCTGCTTTCCTGTATTTGACTAATGTTATTTGTTCTGTTTTTGCAACTTTGCACCTTTCCCCCTGTTTTGTTCTACACTTGGGGGGCAAAGTCTATTCTTTACACATTTGCTCCTGCTGTCCAAGACTGCAGCAAGATAATTATGTCTCCAGGGAAATGATGAAGTATTTTCAATTCAATTCAATTCAATTCAATTCTTATTGGTATGATCTGTTTAAAGGTCAGGGAAAATTAAAAGACAGATGGATACTGGTGGACAGAAAATCTGAACACTAACCCTTTTTGCCTTAAAAGTTTGTGCTACTACGTGTGTGTGTGTGTACGATTCATTGTGTGCATGCTTCCCTGGTGTGTGTCCTACTGGCAGGCTTTGTCTCTTTGTCTGTGTTCCTGCAAGGCCAACCTTGTTATGTGTAATCCTGTCCCCTGCCTGCATTAGGAGATAACTATCAACTAATCAGTTTACTTTTGGGAGTGTGTTAAAATGTAAATTACATTAATGCTCAAATTATGCATCAAACTACGCAGATAGGCCAGGCCAGTGGCTGCATAATGCTGGGATCATTCAGTTAGTGCCTTCTACATGCAGTGTTAATGCACCCTGATTTCCCCTGTTCTGGTTCGAATCATGTGTGACACGTCAGCCAGTTGGTGTCTGGGAAACCGGAGGAGCTTTGTTTCGAGCTTTGGGAACTGTGACTTTCAAAGGGCCTAAGAATGATGGTCGCCTGTTGAATTGATCTTGTTTAATTCAGTGGGTAGAACTTTCTAGAAAAAATAAAATTACCAAGTGCTTTGTTTGCTTAAAGTTGGTAGATATTAATTTACCCTTAATGTGAGTAGACATTGTGAAGTACATAATGTAAAATTCATACCGTTATGTGTCCAAATTACACCCCGAAGAGGCAGCTCTAATGCAGCGTCTCTGGCCTGAAGGAACTGGCTGCCCGTGACAAACAAACACACGTTAGCCACTAATTGATTGTCTTCTGTTTTATTTACGGGCCCGCTAGTAATTAGTGGACAACATAATGTAAGCCATTCATTAGCACCTGGCTACCACTATAGATTTCAGTGCTTTGTCTCAGATGCACATATCATTAGGGAGGAACAAAGCCTGGAATTTATTAGCACGGCTTCTTATAAATATGCTTCAAGTCAGTGTGCCTTTAAGGGGAAAAAAAAACCTGGGCCTGTAAAACTTTTGTCAGCATTTGCTCACTGATTCCATTTTCTGCAGAATATGTTAAGGAAGTGCAGTATAAATTTAATTTTAATTGTTTTGTACACACGCCAGTGGAAAGGAACTGATTGGATACAGTTCAGAGACACTATATTAATACGTTATTTTCATATGTTAATTGGTTTGCATAATCTCTCCCTGTGCTTGGTTTGGAAGTACCTGGCATTGAGAAGGCGGCTAAAAAGAATAGAAGACGGCAATTTACATAAAACCAGCTCCTCTGAACATTAAATAATAATGCATCTGCTAGCTGAAGGTGTGTTCAGTTAGCAGAAAGCACATTTTTATAATTTATAGTCCAGCTGTTTCAGTGCTTTCTACTCCATTTTCCTCCCTGCCTGCTCTTAATGAAATCTTGTTAGTGGAGAATTGACTGGAGTGAATTGAGATTTTAATCCCATTGACGTTCCACCATGGAAACACACACTGGTGGGAACTTTTAATGGTGGGCCCTGTAATCAGGAGACACTTGTATTCGGCTCCCTGCAATAATGAATCTCATCAAACGCTGAAGCCGGGGCCATGTGCGAGGGGCTCAAATTTCAAGGTTTTTGACCATCCCCATTTGAGAAATTCCTCAGGGAGTGTGTGATTACTCAAGTTTAGCAGTTTATTGCCTCATCTTTCAATAGCCACTGAAGCACAAAATTCTCATCTAGGTTGCTGTTTTTTTTCTTCACTTGAAGAACAGGCCAATATAGACTACAGAACAGCTGCTCAGATCCCGAGGAACTGCTGTTGGCACTGCAGTGTTATTAGCTGCCACCATCGTTGTCCAGTCACTGTGTCATCTAAAGAACAGAAAGTACACTCCATAACAAAATTCACTTACTGGGTTTTCAATTGTTGACAGAAATGTTATTTTGTTTTTGAATGTCATTTAATCTTTGACAATACAAATAAAAACAGTGAATGTAGGAGAATATGTGAAGAATAAAAGACAAATGTGGGCTTCAAGGCTTTAATTTTATGTCATTTCATTCGGATAATTATTGTCCATTACTTTTGTCGGTAAAATAATGCAAGTCTTAACCATCCATTTGATGGTAGATTTTTACTCATATGGTTTAAGACTTCTGGCAAGTGAAATAATACATTTTTAATTATAATCCAAAAATGTAGGGCCATAATATTCACTCTTTTATGGGCTAATTAACATCAGTTAAATTTTACGTCTGCATTTTTGCTGTGTTTTCATCTCTCGGCTGCTGATCTCAGCCAGGTTGCATGGGTGTGTGGTTTGAGTGATGCTGTTTTATATATGAGTGACTAAGAGTGACCTTTGAGATAAGAGGAGGAGTAGACCTCTCAGGGGGCTGGAGAAGGTTCCCTCTGCTATGAAGCATCATGTCCCCGTTGATCTCTCTGTAATGAGACTAACGCCAGGCACCGTGGTCACTGAACACATTGACGTGACAGCAGAAAGCCGACAGCTCCGGCGGCTGGTACGGGCTGAATGTGGGTTTGTGTACGTGTACAGGCTTCCTTAGGTAAAAAAAAACAGGTAAACTCACTGATTTTGTTTTCAGTCAAAATACATTAAGCAAAGCCGTGACATTTAGACACATAAAAGTTAAATTTCCCATTTAACAATGATGCCAGAATATAATCACACAACCCAAGTGTTGGTACACTGATAAAATGAAATAAATATAAAAATAAAACACAGAGAAAAATAAACAAACAAATAAGCAGCATTGGCTTTTCTTTTTTTTCTTTTTTTTTAAATGTTTGCCAACATAGACAGGCTCTTACAAAGCAACTAAACACCACTGTATGTGTTGAAACATTTAACATGCACAGTGGTGTCTGCTACGTAGCTGTTTCATGTTACAGTGTACTTGTAATGATAATGATTTTAACATGTAGGAAGAAGTTAAGACGGGTCAAAGGTCACTCCATACTGTACATTGCTTTAAACAACATTTAATACTTTGGAAATGGTTTAAGATCCTATTTCATTGATATAGGCGTAAACCTCCGTTTAAAATCTTGCTTTAAAGTGAATTTGATTAATAAGGACCGAGTGCCAAAATAATTTTGGAGCTTTGATGATATGGCTCTCCAAAACCACTCTGCAGGGCCCCTGTTTTATAGATAGGATTATTGTGGAGTCCCCCACCTCCACCCTATGCCAACACATCCACAGCTCTACTGAAGCTCATTTTAAACACTGTGATTTCAACTAAACTGCTATTCACATTGAACAAAGAAATAAAGTAACAAATCAGTGCAGTTTCACGCTGTGGGGTAAAAAAAAGAAAATATTGAGATTGAAATCAGTTCCCTGCTGTCTCCTTGTTTTCTAACCTTGACTTCATAAATGGCGGTGACATTTGGAATAGCTTGAATCTTCCACTCACATTGTTCTCTAAAGTGGTTCCACTATTTAGTGTGCTCCACGTAGTTCTCAGGTTGTGCGACAACACCGTCTCAAGTTTAAGGACACTTTCTCTGACCTGACCACGGCTCTGGTAAAACTTGGTTCTTTGAGACATCTTCAGAGATCCACTGAAGATTAATCACGACCAGACCCATCCCCACGAGACCCTCAGTAACAGATTGCTCTCTGCTGTTCAGGCCGTTAAGTGGAGACTGGACAACACTTAACAATCAATCAGAGGACACAACAGCTTCTTAGTGTGTGCTGCTTCTTCCCCTGCATTACACACAAACAGTAATTCAGGTGGATAGAAGTGACACTCCAGAGTCACACTCAGAATATGACCCATGATTTAGTTGGAGATGGACACGGGCAGCTGCAGCCAGAGATTTTCAACCATGTGGTGATGACATGATGGTATCTGTTCGGTTTTTGACATTGGTCTGTATTCTTTTGCCAGGATTAATGCTTCTTTGACTTTGAGATACAATCATGGGGTTTTTTTTGGTCTCTGAAATGTTTCTGTGTTACAGTGCTAGGTTGAATAGATTTATAATTTGTTTTGTTTAGGATTCAAAAAACAATACTATTCTTACACCATGTCTCATAACAACTCATTTGCTTGAGTTATAGTCTTGGCCTAGTAAACAAAAGAAAAACACATGGTAAACACCATTCAAACAAGCCCTCAGCTGTTTAGTGCTTTCTCTCTCACAAGTGTAACTAAATATGCAGGAGAAATACTAACCGTAAAAGCCTGTACTTAAAGTTTGGCCATTGATTAAGGATTCCATTGACTTAATGAACCTTCAAGCCTCCATCAGATGACCAGCCAATATATGCTCTAATCTCTAAAACGCATGTCTGGCTGTGGTTCCTTTTAAATGAATTGATCTACTCAGCTTCCCCCAAATGGGGAAATGGGCAAGTATTGATATGATTCTTGACCCAATGATGGATGTGTGTGATGGTAAAACACAGGCTTCATGAGCCAGTGGGCTTTAGGGTAAGCAGAAAATTCAGAGAACAGCTTTACTGGAGCTTTTCAAAGACAAAGCAATATCATTTGTGTCACTGCCAATACTCCATCCACCTGTCTGGGTTTTTAAAAGCTCCAACAGAGAATGTCAAAAAATTATCTTCAAGGATTTTAAATCATTTATGTCCATTATGGCTTTTCACCTTATTTTTGGAGGGTTTTTTTTATCTGGTCGGGAATATCTTAGAAAAGACAGGACATTTTATGTAAATATTACAATTAGATTTCTATCTATGGCAAAATACACTCTAGAGCACAGGTGTCAAACTCAGGCTCGTGGCCCAAATCTGGCCTGTGGTGTAATTATATTTGGCCCACGAGATCATATCAAATGTTGGTAGGTTTTGTAGCCAATTGAGATGTATGCACAATTATTATTATTATTAAAGCTCATACATTTTAAGTTAGGCTAGAGATAGAGAGAGACATAATAAGAAACAAATACCATTGTGTCTTATTTCAAATTTAATTTCTCATGTGTTAATAATATTAACCTTGGGTTGTTCCAGATTTAATGTTTACGCAAAACTAAAGTTTGTTTCCACATGAAAAAATTCTACATTACAGATCAGGAGAGAAGGGAAAACATGCACATTTCCAGTCGATTTTTCCATAAATATTAAGTTTGGCTCACGTCTTTACCTGACTGTGAATTTGAGTTTGACACCCCTGAGAGACAGAGGACTTTTTGAATAGCCTTGACCAGTTCATCTATATTTTAATCTTCTCCTTTTTTTATGTTTTTGTTGCCCCCCTCGTCCTCTGATTTGGTTTGTCTGATTCTATCTCACTCTGTCCCCCGCGTGGTTCTCCTGCTTTACGGCTCCGCAATCACCACGGAGCCAACTGCTGTAGAATACATACACTATTAGTCCTTATCACATGTCCAAACCTTCTTAACCTTGCTTCTCTAACCTCCCCTCCGACCTCCCCTCCTCCAGACCTTCTCTCCTTCTTTGATTTGAAACCCTGTCCATCTCTATCTCTCCCTGAGGAAATCTCAGTGTCTTTACCTCACCTTGCTCAGACTCCCAGCGTCTACACACTGGTACTGTGTACTCCGATGTATCCAAACCATACATCATAGCAGGTCTCACTACTATTTTACAGAACTTCCCTTTCAACCTTGCCTCTACTAAGTTACACTCTGGCTCCTTATTCATTCCAATCCTATGTTATCTTATCACCTCTTTTCTTTACTTTCTATTGTTTAAGATAATTGTTTCCCAAAGTCTGGACTGTTGACTTGAGTCGCAAAAGTTTGTGATTTTTAAAATTTGGGTCCCCAGAAAAAAAGTTTGGGAAACACTGTTTTAGATAGTTAACCCCGATTGATAGAACGCAAACACCTTTTACTTTTTTTTCACTCTCTTTGACACATATGTTCTGCCTTAAATCTCTGCTGTCATATCTCTAATACCTCTAATAGCAGGGGGGGGGAGGGCATTATTAATCACCTGTGAGATTCTTAGAACAGTTAGGTCTCAGACGACGTCAAATCATATTGTCTGTCTTTTCGCTAAAAGCTTCAGGTCAGAGAATGTCCGCTGTCCCTGCAGTTCATCTGCAACAGACGTCTTAAAAATGTGAGAGACTAAATCTCTTACTCTGATCTCCCGCTGCTAACCACAACTGTCAAAAACGTTCCATTTTTTGACATACAATTATGAGTCGGCTGTACAGGTCAAAGGCCTTGATAATATGAGCCCTAATTGCACAAACTAATTTCTTGTCACTACTGTGATGAAGGCAGAAATAATAAATCAAAGACACATTTCCAAAGATCTGAAGATTGCGTTGCAAATGTCAGGCTGAAAGGAAATTGTAATTAGGGAGAGGAAATTATTTCAGTGAAGTCCTTGAATTTTAAAATGGTCTGAAATGAACAGAGATATTATGTCAACATTTCATTATTTAGCACAGATTTAGTTAAAGTCTGCTCCTCGTCAGTCTCTCCACTTGTTTTGTCACAAGAGCAAATAGATTAAAATTACAACATATTCTGGCCACAAAGTGGAAATCTTATATATTTCAATAACAAATCAACCTATCAAACGTAAAGCAATGACAGTAGTTCAATGTGTTTTTATTCATAATAACACCAACATACAGATGAAGCTGTATGTTTCCATGCCATTGACCAACAACTAAACTGACAACAACCTAAACATGACAAGAGTTCACATTCCAACAGAGGAGAAGTGTACGTTTACACTTCAATAGCTGGTAGTTAAGGTGCTTGGTTGTGTTTTCTTCTGACCTTAAACCTCAGTTAAGGGAACAGGAAAGCATGACCTCCAGTGTGTCATAGCATGACATTATCAAGATGATGGTTACAAATGAGTTTTTAGTAGATAACAGGAAATGATGATATTCAGATCCTTCCTTTGAAGAGTGGAATTCAACCCACTGGCAAAAATTGTGGTACAAACACTGAGGAAAATGCCAACACTGCAAAACGTCACTGAAACCCCGAGAGTTGGTCTTAACGTGTTGGCAGAATATTATTCATGAAGGTTCATACAGAGGATAAAGATGTCATACAGTGGCATCTCATCCTGTGTCCACCAACTCCAGGTGCATGATGGGAAGACTTCAATCTGGAGCTGTGCTGTTTTGTTTATAGGCATGATCACAAATTAAAGAGATAAAACTTCTGCAACAATGACACAAAGAAAAGGGACAGTTGGACACAAAGAATGGGAAAAACACCTTGTTTAGACAAAGAGCCATTCAAGTTCAGTCGTAAGATATTCAGGCAGAAAACAACACCGTGAGGAAATGAAGAAAAACGACCAAAATAAAACAGTAAAAGCCTTCACCAGTCCAATCCTTACAAGAATATGTTGTGTACCTTGCTCATGACGTTGCCATAGAACCTGTGTACCTGCACGTGAACTCTAATGCATGCAAGGGCATTAGGAGGCGCAGACCCCGTTCACAGTAATGTCACGCAGCCGCTCTGTAGACTGGCTGAGCAAGAGGAACAACAGAATTTCTTCTGGAGAGATCAATTATAGATAGAGGAAAATGAATGGGAGAAGTAATTTAATAAATTATTGACTTGATGTCTTATATCATGTACAGAAGCAAATGAAAAATTAGATTGTGCATTTGGATGAGGTTGGGCTTTTTAAAAATCATATTTAATTACGCGGAGGAATGTGTCATGGGTATATAAAGTTCTACTGGAAACGATGCAATAATGATTGCGCATTTGCAGCAATAGCAAATGATGTGCCAATTAGGACTGAGGCCTTATGGAATGGAATGGAATAGAATGTGACGAGACACCCAAGAATCAACAAACAGAGTGCTTCTCTGTCGTTCCTTTTTCCAATTAAACGGATGGATCCTGGGGAATTTTTCTGGACTCTGTGCTTTCACTTCTGTTAACACCTCAGTAACTGCTAAGACTCTAATAACCGCCGTAAAAAGACGTCCTATTAGCATGTTGCACACACATCTAAATTGGTGACAAATACAGAAAAAAAAAAATCTATCATCCGGTGAGTGTCTCAGTCCCACATCGGACCAAAATAAACAGTAGCCTTAGATTCTACTAATCTGTGAACATCACCAAAGACCTCACCGCCTCGGGCTGTTTCCTGATATGGTGTTTAACGATGCATTCAGTGACCCTTTGTGTTCTACACAGTAACATGTGCAGTGTCTCCTTTTCTCCTGTGATTTGTACACCTTTTCCCTTTAAAAATATCTCTTCACGGAGTTAAACCGTAGGCCATGTTTAGAAAAGAAAGACGTATCTCCATGGTGCAGGATGAGATCACAGGAGAACACAGAGAGAACTCCAGCTGATGCAGAGGTGATGTCGTTTGTTAATCGGTCAACGTTACATACAGTACACTGACCTGTAATAAACAGTTTTTACTGATGATGCTAAAGCCTCCCAAGATGTTGAAAAAAAAGGAGTTAGTTGAATATACACCGCTTAGCTTGTATATATTAATGACGAACGGTCAGTGTAGAGTCAATGAGAGAAAAGATGATCTCTCTATTAACATTGGGATCAGGCCGTGCCAGGAAGAAAAACATGAACTTTATTCAGTGCAAAAGGATGAGACTCACCCTTGTTAAGTATACGTTTGCTTTATTATTTCAACATGTTGAATTGAATGAAAGTGCTGGCCAACACAGAAACAGAAACACGGATCGTAATTGAATGATGAAACTACTCTTTTAGGACATCACTCTTCACACATTTGCTGCATGTGAAGAGTGATGTGGTGACTGTATAAAGAAAGAAAAGATGGAAGTAGTGTTGAGTATCCAGAGCTGACCTTTAGACACTGTCCATTCATACGGTTCTATATGAGTCTGGGCGCAGACACGGGTCTATGTTGGGGTGAAGTGAAATAATCAAATATACAACCCAGTATTTATCAGATGGAAGTCCTTCTTCAGGGAATGTCGGAATTAGTTTTTTTCTTCCAATTAATTTGCGTTGTGAGTATAGTTTCATGCTGGCTGCACGTGCTCCCCCCGAGGGACTGGAATGCGTGCTGTGTATTTACTCTATAGTCAATGCGTCAGAACACATGGAAAAATCCACTGTTAAAGCGGAGATGATTTTCAAATAGAGGAAACTATATCCGTGGGATATGGATCATCTGGTACTAGTGGATGTGTTTTAAAGAAGAAATATCCCTGTTGGTAAATGCAGTTGTTTATCAGAGTTGTCTTTGTTAATCAAATAGATTCCACACACACTGATTCCAATACCAGGACCAACACCCTTGATGAATTAAGAAACACTGTGTTGACTAATTGACAAAATCGTTGAAAAGTAAAGATAAAATCCTCACTGTAATTGAAAGTGAAGCACCATTTATCTATGGATTTGTACCAGACTTCTTTATTGGCTTGCTTTCCCATGCCTGAAATATGCTCTAACAAACTGACCTAAATTCTTAAGGGAAACATAAAAATAAGCTAAATTTACTTTAAACTCTCTTCTTTCAAACCCTGCGTGTTAAGTGGAGATGGTGAGCGCAGAGCAGCATGTTGCTCCAGCCCTGGAACAGAATAAGGTGCTAATAAAAAATGTGTGACTCTACTAATGAATCTGATTCTGCAATTCTCCCACTCAAGCACTTAATTATTTGAATGTGCTCATTCAAATAGGCAACACTTTACTTGGAATAAAGTCTGCGGCTTAATGACTTGAGAGTCTGATGACATCCTGCTCTCTTATCAACACTTCCTAAAGACTGGCACAAGACGTGGAGGTTGGATTATGATCAAACTGGCCTATAAATTAGGATGCTAAATATTCATCGGTCTCTAATATGGTCACAGTTTCACTGAGATGCACCATTTATCAGCCTGCATTCCGTGTTTCTCTACTAGGAGCTGGATCTGAGTTTAGACCGAAGGAAACGGGAAAATCTGACATTTGCTTTTGAGTGTGAGCAAGTTGTTGCTGCCGTTCTTTGTTCCGACATCTGCAGTTCAAAAGGGATAAAAAGATCAGAAAATGACAGGAAATTTTCAAGAGCCTTACATTTAGCCTCTGAACGCGTCGGCTTCGACAGCCTTCGTCAGGACACGGTATATGATCCATCCATTAGACGCACTCCTCATTTCCGTGGCATTATTTGCCCCTTACATGTGAATAAATGTGTGCTTCTGTCTCTTGGTGTACACCTGTGTTTCTGGAAATGAGTGGTTACGAGTGGTGTATATGTGTACGTGTGCCCACACACTCACAGAGGCTGCAGAGGGGTGAAATGAAATCCCTCAGTGCGGTTGCATGTAGATGATGTGCTTCAATGGCCCGGCTGCTCTTTGCACCATTTTAATTGAATAACCCACAGAAAAGTCATCACATGCCCACTCTGCTATTCCCTCTCTGTGTAACATGTAAAAAGTCCTCTTGTAACTACCTGGGAGAGCAGCCCATCAACAGCTGTTAGAGCTGACTTGAAGGTTAAATATTAGGAAGGAATCCAATTTCTCTTGTCTATTCAGCTCAGCGGTGTGTTAGATTGCAGCCGGACTGTGCTTACCGAGTGTGGGATATGAAGTGGGCTAATCAATCCACTCTGCTTCATTCTCAAATTCCTCTCATATCAGGTCCCTGCCCCCTGGGCAGGCCTTCTGCTTTCCGAAAGCCAATTCCACACGAAATAAGAACTGTGACCTGCAGCTAGAGGGTGAAGTTGAGTTTTCCCTTCATGATTAATCTCTTCTTGGGTGGTTTTCAGAAAAAAGGAGAGGGGGAGGACAGAGCGAGAGTGTGAAAAAATAAGAAAACATGCAAGTCGCTGCCTTGTGACCTGTGAGTTTTTTTCCTCTGAATGAGCCTGGTGCACTGGAGCCTTCTTATCTCCAGAGAGAAAGACAGAATTCATTTTTTGACAAGGTTTCATGTTGACATTGAGAAAATGAACTAGCCGATTCTATGATTAAACCTGGGCTGTCATAATTGTCATCTGAACTGCGGTGACGATGAAAGTTTGAGTTTCGCCCCTCCAGCTTCTTGCCCTGTTGCATTTGAAATGGAGGTTTTAGAGACTGATGTCAGAGAGTGGAGGGTGTTTATAGACAGAGTGTGTTTTGGATTTGGTTTGCGGTAAGAGGAGTGAACTGTGGAAATGAAACAGAGAAAGTCATTGGCAGATGCTTTCAAAGGTTTTTTTTTTATCTCCCACATTAATATGTTTTAAAATGAAACAAAATTAGTTAATAGTTTCTCTGGAATTTTCTCTCTTCAATATCTCGACGTCTTTGCTTTTTCATCCTCAAAAATCGGAGAAAGACAGGCTGTGGCTGTTTTTCTGGTAAAAAATAATTTTCCTTTGTGACTATTCAACGTGGGCTTTTGGTACAGTGTACAGTAACTGTTCTTTCAGAGAGTGCTCCTGATTAAATTTAAAAGACCTTTAGCTATGAACACACAAATATACTGCAAGTCGGCCCTCCATAACTATTTACACTGATAAAAACGGCACACAAAAAAAGATAAATATGTGATGACCTTTTCGTTATTAGTATGGAACCATTTTCATTTGTCTTCTGACCCTTGTAATCTTTGGTTCACAAAAAGAGGTTTCAGTTGTCAGTAATACGTGAGACTTGAGATGGCATTGAGGCCAACAAGAGTAAAATAGACATAAAAATAAGATAGGTGAAGGAAAATATTGTCAGACAGAAGCAATCTATCCATCCATCTATCCATCCATCCATCCATCCATCCATCCATCCGTCCATCCATCATTATAGTATATATATGTGTGTGTGTGAAGTTTTTTTATGTCATGCCTAGCTAGTGGAAATCTTCAGCCTGTCCTGACACTACATCCATGTCAAGTTCTCCTATCAATTAGGAGAACCCAGCCTGACCTTAATAGATCCTGACCTCTCAGATAGTCCTACTTCCATTTAGTTTATTGTCCTTGCAGTGGAACTATAACACATACCAGTGTACCAGTGTGCAGTGCCTTTAACTACTTCCTGCAGAGGAAACACGCCTGTATACAGTCGTATCACAGTGTTGGTGAAGCTGATGATATACCATCCGTTGTCAGCGCTAAAACAAAAAAAGCCTGCACTAAGAACATGTGTAGATTGCCCATCAATGGCGGAGTTTGAAATCACACGACGGGTAAAAGTGCAAGTGCAACATTTTACAGGTTGTAATGGCATATGTCTGTAAGAAAAGGACCTGTCAGACGCTACTTTCATGCAGCTGAATTGCTCTTAATGGCTGTTTTTTCCCTGGTTCAGACCCAATTTTAGATGCGAGCTGATGCCTGTCTGAGAAACACTAACGTTAAAAGCATTGAGCTACGGTGACATGGACTTGTGGACCATTTCTGTTCAGTCTTCGTCCTTTGTTCGATGTTTTTTTTTTCTTTTTTTTTCCATAGCTTATTCTCCCTGTGTTCGAAAGATCTCCCCTGAGGACAGTCAGGACTTCACTGCCTAAATGGTCAACACTGAAAGCAGAGTGGAACAGTGTGGAAGGAATGTGCTCACACTGGGAATCACACAGGCCTCTGAAAAATGTTTACATTTTTAATGTCATAATGATGATCCCAAAGTCAATATACATGTTTTACTCGGCCGCCTTGTAAATTTTTTACACGTGAAGAGAAACAAGTCATTTGCCGACTTACCTCCCACTGAACCATCGGTGGAAAACAACAAAGTTCAATCTTTCTCTGACCGTTTCCTTTTTAGTTTCGCTTTAGCAGCAGGGAACTCATGAAAGTACCCTTTTGCATCAGGTAAAGGGTGTTGTGGCCAACTGGGAGGAAAGTGAAAGTGGGTTTAAAAATATGTGGGAGACCACACTCTTGCAGCTAGATGTGCCTCTGCGCCAGGCTAAACAGTAGGCACACGCCACAACAAACACTAATGGAAGAGTGAAGCCGGTTTGGGCTGAAGTAAACAAGGCTCAGCTCACAGCTGGAGTCCAAAGGCCCGTAAGTTATTCATTAAAGATACTGTATATCAGCATATGCTTTTACCTAGTTCCACAGTATCTGTTCCGCTGTGTATTTTCTTCAGTTAAAGCTGGTTTGCTTTCCAAATTGGAAAAAATAGACCTGGATTGTTAGGGATTAGGTTTTTTTTTCTAAACCTGCAACAAAGTTTGGCCTAAGCTTCCCATTCCTGTCTATTAAAATAAAACCCTGATGCGGTGATATTTTTGTCATCACACCCATTTCATTGACCCACCCACAACCACAGTGTAGTGGCCTAACCAAAATGCACTGTTGAAAAGCAGCCATGATTTAAAACATTGTTTCCCAAAGACTGGGTCGCGACCCTCAGGTGGGTCGCAAGAGATTTTCTTTTGGGTCGTCTTGCATCATGTTTCAAAGGAGTTCACGGTCACTGCAGCAATTAATTCTTAATTAATTGTTCAGATATCAGTCGGTCAATAATAGAATATCCTCATAGATTTTCAATAATGGTCAAGTACACCTTTATTTTGTGAAGAATAACGTCTATTGACTTGGGTCACGAAGGTTTGTGATTTTTTAAAATAAGGAAAATATTCCCAGAACAAAAGTTTGAGAAACACTGATTTATATTATTACCTGAAAAATGTTTTTTGTGAAGGATATAAATGGCTAAAGAAAGAAACCTTCCAAATCCAAATCCAAATGAAAGTTTGAAGAGTTTCTTTTAAAGACCCACAGCTGTAAGAGAGTTGGAGGCAAGAACCTGCTTTAAGGAGTGGTGTGTACTGGCTGTAATTAAGACAAGAAACAGGGGGTGTGTGGGGGAGGGGGGGGGTGTAGGGTTTATTCTTGGAGTAATAAAGAATTTACTGGAACAATAATAATATTCTTTTTTTAACTGCCTTTCTTTCCAGTTTGTATAACACTTGCTCTACAATTAGGTGAATCCCTTAAACCAGTGGTTTTCATAGTTTGAGGCGTGCCATCCCGGGAGTGTGCCAGTGCACGTCCCTGTGTGTAAATGAACTGAAAAGAGGTCACCCAGTTAAACACCGGCACCAATCAAATCATCAGGTTGGAGATCATTTAATATAACTTATTAACTAATCTTACATCTGCTAACATGACATTTAAACTTAAATAGATGAAGACGGGACTTTTGACCTGCTTCAACATTATGATTCATTACAAGTAGACATTTTGAACATATTTTTTGGCATTTTTCTGTAAGCAGCGAAAAGTCAAGCTACAGCCACACCATGATGCAAATAAGGATGTGCAAAACTGACATTATTTCAGAGGCTTTTAACAATCAGAGTGAGAGGGTGGTGGGCAGGAACCACAGCCAGGCCCTCCTCATTCATGGACCTTCGGCTGGATGGAGGCCTGAGTGCTGATGCCCTGTCTTTGCACCAGCTACAGCTGTCATCTTAGGCTTATTCAGAGCCGTGCAGCACTTAGGCCCCATTTGCTTTTAAGGATGTCTGACAGGACAGCAGCCACGTATGATCAAACTTTACTTTCACCACGCACTTGTGACAGTTCATTGAGAGAGGCTCTAATGTCCTGTCAGCAGTGCTCTCCACTCAGCTGCCTTGATTTACCTTCCCCATCTGTCTCAGTCAAACAGCACTAAGTAAAGGATGAAAGGATTGAACGTGGCCTTTTATTCTCACATCTTTTTATTAACAATGAACCCTGGTCACATGAAGCAAAACCGGATGTTCTTTTCTACCGCTCAAAGTATTTGTACTCCTGAAACAGTTTAGTACTTCTACAGACCTACACGGTGTTCAACTGGTACCTCAAATGGTGAACATACAGAATATTTTTTTATAAATCTATATGATTTATTTAGAGAATAAAACCTGTCCAAGAAGGCAGCACAGGAACATTTAGACAAAGCTACACAACCCATATCTGTAAAAACACAACAATCAGTCAATAAATATCATATTTGTTTTAATTTATTGAACAGATAAAACACTGCAAACATAATATTTATTCATCCCCACTTGATTTTCAAGCCCCATCTGCTCCTGTCATCCCCAACAAAAAATGTAATAATTAATCAAAAATCAATAACATTAAATATCTCAAAGTTCAAAAAGAGAAAATAAAACCTCACCTTTTCTAACTAAAGTCGACCCTTCAAGTCCAATTCATTGTATGTTTAAATATACATGGAGTTCAACACTAGTTCTGATCCTGGTTCTATAGGTCTTTAAAGGTGCCATGCCATGGACTCATGAACCATTGGAGAGATGATGCAATCGCCCTTGATACTTTTTTTAAAAGAAATATTGAACTGGGCCTTGTTAAAGATCTGTTCAAGATCTAAGATTGAAGTGACAGATTTAAATATTGAAGTCATTCTTTGGTGAGTAATGCCCTCGCCTCACTGCATCGTCAGTCAGATCTATCATCTCCTAGACTCATTCTCCTCATTCTGTAATTGGTTGTTACTCAAATCCAAGTGTAAAAACAAACAAACTGGAAATATCACCTCTTTAAAGTGCTCTTCGTCTGATGAATCAGTGCTCATGATGAACTGATGAGAGATCAGTCAAGGTTTGCTGTTTTCCAAATTCCCCTGTCACATAAGCTCACTGAGTGCTCTGGGAAAAAAATAGTAAATGTGTCTGTTCATTTAAACTGAAAGCATTTCTTCGCATTGTTTTTATTATTTAAGCCTTTTTAAGTGGCCGCCTTTGCCGGCTGTAAGCATCTTGAAGGCCTAATAAATATGAAACCTAATGAGATTCCTTATTTTCCTCAGTTTATCTTCCTGCTTTGATCACATCCCCTGACATATCCATCATCAGCTTTTCTCCTCCAGGAAAAGGCCAAGCCTAATTGGTGCTACAAGGAATAAATCAAAGCAGGAAACACGACTTGTTCCAAAAGGACCTTATAATGCACGAGAAATGTCTCGTGTTTCACGCATCTGTCCACTGAGCTGACAAAGCATCACGTGTAACTTTTTTTTTCTAATACCGCTGCAGCTGATGTAGAGCTTTTAAAGACTAACTGAACATTATACAGCCGTCCTGTGAGCTACCTGTGCTGCTCTCTTGGTCCTTATTCTAATCTTATTTAACAGTCTCTCTCTGACATGCAATTCAATGCAGGCCTCCAGATGGGAGAGTTTCCAAACAATCCTGAGCTCACCCAAGCTTGGAATTGGTTTTCCGTGGAACATCTCCCTCCTCCCTTTGGGCGCTTTACCAATTTGACCAAATTTGTTCCATCAGTGGTTCTAAGTACTAGAAGTGCTTTCTGCCCACACTTGGACTTGTTTCTGCAATTTGCACATTCTTTGCAAAACATTAGCAGCTTTGTCAGGAGCTGAACTATGAGCTGCTGAAGTGTGGGGGCCCTGTTCCAGAGCAGATACTGAATGGAAAACGCTCCCAAACATTTCATAGTTCACCCTGCATTCGGTTTATGCCATGCAGTGTTTCCTTTTTATTCTGGTTACTTAGTAACATTTTCAATTCTTATATATATTATGTCATTGCATGTTGCATGTGTTTAATTTAGACTTGGGTCATTCTTTTTTTGGCTTTTCAAAAGGCCTTGTTTGAACTAAAATTACAAGAAAAAATCAAGTGAAACTATGAGAAATGTATAAGAACATTTTCTCATTGAGGTTCTTCTAATGTCTCTGCCATAAGATGCATTTCTGGCAGCCAACAACTCATAATAATAAAGTTCCATGTATCAATTTGAGGGAAAACATCATGTTTGTAGCACCCCCTACAGGGGAGGTAAGGTGAACTGCGTGATTGGTGTTTACACATACTAATGCTCATCGTTTTACGCTTCTACTTGTTTTCAAATTGCGTGAGTGCACTTCAAGTTCAGTCCAGTTGGTACTGACTCATTCCTTTGGAAATTTAAAATTAATCCTAGTTTAACCTTGTTTGGATTTACTAAGCCTGTCCCTGTTGGTATATTTATGTGGGCTCCATGTGTGTTTACATGGGCTTAAAATGATCTACATTTAGTTTAGAAGTAAATAAATAAAAAGACAGGAGCCCAGTTTGCAGCCGTACAGGTCGTACGTCACAGTGCTGACCGGAAGGTCTGGCTCTGAGGGTAACTGTGATCAAAGACAACACAACGTTTCAGACGACAGTATGTGAGCTACAGTGTACAGTGTTCACATCATGTATGAATGAAACACTGCATCCATCTCACAGACTGGTGCACATGTGTTTTAATTTCAGATAAACACTGTGCACCAGAGAGGCATCTGTCCAGTCGGTCCATGCTGGAGATACACTGAAACCACTAAAAGTTGATATACTGTAATGGGTTCAGATAATTAGAGTTATAAAATCCTCTGTAAATGCCCCATTGAGATCAAGAGTGTGAGATTGTTCCCACACAAATGCACGCCCACTGGTTTTTTTAATTTAAGGGATGAGTGTTAGCAGAAATATCATTTAGCCCTGTGATCACATAGGAGGTGTACGTACAGATAAAGACAGGGATGCTTCATAAAGCAGTGCGTTAGAGTCGGCAGAGACAGTAAGTGCTTGAAGTCAGCTAATGTGACCGAGCGACTGTAAACTTTGCTGTACTTCTGAAGCACCAGTCGCTGCAGTGAAGAGCTTCAGGCGTCAAAAGTAATTAACAAAAACTTAAAATAATTGTGGGCTAATTCTTTTTTTTTTTTGCTATATCTGGTAGAAATGATGCGTTACAGAACTGTGTATGTTGATTAAAAGCGAAAAAGACGGCCTTTATCTGCAGAGTGAATACCTTATGCTGAGGCTGCTTTAGGGAATATTTGCTACGTGCCTTTGCCTCCATGATTTAAATTTACCCCCTCATTTTTACTTCCACTTCAAATGAAAGCCCCTTTTGCATTTAGTAATTACAGTCTTCGGCGACTGAAACAGTCCTGTGTTTGCAGATGTGGTTGAAAACAATGGATTTTAATTAAATGTGTTCCTTTATGTGATGTAGGATTCAGGGGTTTAAAGATTAAATACATTTTGTGGTAAAGACGTGTCACGAGTCAACTCTTCTTGTCTTCATTTCCTGGTCAGACTTAATTGCGTTTTTATTCTAGCGCAGTAATGATGGCTACTCACCGTTATATGACTTTGATAGCAGATATTTGTGTTAAAGGCTGGACTGGTGCAGTGGCAGGTCTCCTGTCTGCCACCTAGAGGTAGGTAACACCAAGCAGTACTGTTACATCAATAACTCCAGCATAAGCTGTACTAAGGTACTAGCTGTAGGGTATTCTTAGTGGCAGTTCATTTGTGTAATCCTGCAGTCCTTTTGCCCAGTACTCTACAACAACACTAGAATCGGTTCTGATTCCTAGTAAAAGTGAAAGCTGGGCACATTAAATGCCCTCTATTTGGCTTAGCTTGTTTTTCTATTTTCTGTTTTTGTTTTTAATCTGTGATCATCATACTCTGCATCATACTGTTGAGTGGCCGTAATAGGATAATAGGCTCATCTGTATTTGTTTAGAGACCATTGAGTTGAAACCAAGTTAATATTGTTGTTGAGCAAAGGCAGATAAAGGCTCTTTGTATGAAATACGTGGGAAACGTATTTCTGTGAAAAGAAACCACTTTTTTTTTTTAAAAAAAAAAGTGTAATTAAGTACAGTACTTGAAAAGCTAATGGTGAATCTCATCACCGGTGTTTTGAAATTTTACTTTTAGACAGCTGTGGATTCAGTTGTACAATACGGGATGACTCATTAACTCGAATGGAAAGAATTAGATTTGTTAAAGTT
>NC_024311.1:15745601-15823710 GCF_000523025.1 Cynoglossus semilaevis | reverse complement strand
AGAAATAAAAGGTTTAATAAAAAAGTAGTAGAATCTAGAAACACGCAAGACTTCACCAAAGTTTTCCATTAATTTAAATTGGAAACAGCATGACAAGTAAGACAACATTAATTTATTTTTATTTTATTGTATATCATGCTATTGTTTTGGTTTATTTATTACTGGATTAATAAACAATGACTAATTCACTATTGCACCACATATAATAACATACAAACTTAGTACATTTGAAACACAGTTTTGGGAAAAACATTATGCATGTGCACTGTTGGGGACGTGATCACCAATTATTTCTAACCCCCCGCTCCCTTTCTCTGGGTGCTAAGCCGTTCTGTCCGTCTGTTGTTTTCCATAAAATCAAGGAGAAAGAAGACGGACCAAAACACAGCAGCTGCATTCATCACATCCAGCCTGTTAGCTTCAATTATTTAGAAATAATGAATTGAGTAATGATGGCATAATTTGGAGCTTTCATTAATCTGGTGACTGGCTGTGTTAATCAGTTAAGCTCCACAGCAGGGATGGTGCATGTGCAGTAAAGTAAGCACTGCGACCCACTACCACATATGAAGCACTAGGACAGGGACGTGCAGTTTGCATTAGAAACTTGTTAAAAAAAGATCTGTCATTGCATTTGTATAAACAGGTTAGCATGGCGCTCATTCATTATTTGGTATACATTTAGTTTTGTTAGTATTTTTTTAGAGGACCAGTTTTCGGTTCCATAGTTTAGCGGTTAGCACACCTGCCTCGGAAGCAGAGAGCAGAGAGTCCTGGGTTTGATTCACCAGAGAAACCACATGTTTGGCGCTTGCTAGGGGCAGCCTGTTAACAGCACATCTGCTGCTTACACAACAATTTCCCAATATAGTACAAATGTATTATTTTATTTTTATTTTTCAATTCCAAAGTTCAATTTGTCAAATATAGGCCTTTGCAGTGCAAATCAATGAGCAAATTATTAATTGCAAATTTGAATTGAAATTACCAATAGTGATTTACCCTTGCAATAAACACACTCTTCATGCCTCCTCCTAATGACGTCATTACTAAAGACCCCATATCAGAGGTCTGACATGAACTCCAGTCAAACCAACTAAATATTGTGCTGTTTTAATGTATTACATTCATTAATGAGTTTCTAATTGCCATAAAGTGCATAATAATAAAAAGGTTTTCACACCACACTCCCAATGCTCCTCACTCTCCAGTTTTATATTTGTGAGTTAATAGTAGAATTCCAGGTGGCAATAGTCTTCTCGGCTAACACATCCCAGAGAGCTAGCTTAAAAAAAACAAAAAAAAACGCTGTTTATCCTTGTGAAACTGAGGCAACTGTGTAAACACAATACACATGCAGGTATCGCCACCACCGCAGCCTCGTGTCCCAGCAGCCTTTGCACTGGGAATGTCATGTCCGCTTCCAGGGGACGCACACACACACACACACACACACCCAAGTCAACACAACACACCCTACTTAAAATCTGAGCATATTCGAGCCGGAGAGAGATAACAGGACTGCACATGAGACCCGTGTTAAAGTCCTCTGAAGGACACTGGATAAGCATGCACTTGTCTGTGCAGATGAGAGAGGGGAGTTTTGGAGAAAAAGTACGGACTGGGGATAGAAAATAGTCGGACTCTTCCAGGCAGATGTCCTCCACAGCTGCAATTCATGGGAGGGTTCCCTCTCTCCCGTCCACGCCTGCCTCCCCTCACTAACCAACTTTGGGGCCTCATTTCCTCTCATATTGTTTTGTATGAAGGCCAATGTCCTTATTTATGAGGGGTTTTTTCTCTCCTTTTCAATGTGTGCGCTGAGAGACTCCAGCGGTGAAGTTGCCATGACTTTCATTAAAGCCGAGGCCGAATAAAATATGGATGTGCAGGGAGTGAATTAGAGTGATGGAATGGGCCAAATATTGCCTTAGTGGTGTCTCGGAAATATAATCTTGAGGGGGTTAGAGACACAGGACAGAGAGAAGTAAAACCCCCAACCAGGTTCAGCTCATTCATCAGCAGGCCAGAGAAGTTTTTTTTTCTTCTTTCCAATGCAGTCTTGATTGGTGTTGTTTTGGTGCACAGTCAGAAGGCAGAAACAAAAAGAATACTTTGAAACCTGAAGTTATGGCAAGGATTGGAAGTTCAAAAGAAGTTTTCACTTTGACAAAGTGAGATGTCTCTGACATTCAAAGGCCAGTGGTGCGTAACATCTAATTTGCTAGATAATGATTCTTCAATGATGTAAAGAAATGAGTCAGAACAGGAAAAGGCACAGCTCATAATAAAACTGCTCACATCTTTTCCTTGTTAGAAAGACGGTAATAAATAGAGCCAGAGTGAAAATCCTAAATGGATGAAAAGTTGTTTGATATCCTGATTGCATTACAAACAGTAATGCAACTTGAAATAAAACACATCTGTATATTATACATATGGAATATATATTTTTAATATATATATATATTTAATATTTATAGTATATAGTTATACTTTTGCATGCTGTGCAGTCGGAGCCACAGAGCACATCAACATTATAACATAAAATCCCAAAATGGCCGACAAATCCGAACACTAATACAAATACAAACAATACAAATACTTTTAATTACGTTTCTGATGAAACAATTATCACATCAAACAAGAGAGAGAGAAAAAAAAAGCGAACAAAGGCAGAGCCAATTAGAGGCACGTTAACTTCAGTAACTTCAGGAGAGAAGTGAGCTCCTGATGTGTGTGTTGACGAGGGGAGGGCAAACTAAAGTGGGGAAAGAAAGATTAATTGAACAAACTAATGAGTACTTTTTATTTCCGTTGGGAAAGTGCCAGTGAGATTGTTTGACAGTTTATCTGTGATAAATAAATGCTTTAGGAGCTAATTAGCTCTGGGCCCTCGGGGGAGGGGAGGGGGGGTGTTGAATGTCCATAAGTGTGTGTTTTCGTGTGTGTGCATGCGGGAGTTGCCATCATCGAGTCGGCACCAGTCCACTTCCTGTTCTTTCTCACCTCACCCACTCACTCGCACGTACACACATTTCTTGAAAAGATTCCCATGGTTTCTTAACTTATGTCAATCATGTGATGAGTAGAAGTAAATTTGACTAAAAACATGTAAAGTATGTATAATTATTTATCATTTATTAACACTATTTACTGGTGAAACCTTCAGATCTACAGTTGACCGCAAACATTAATGTAAAGGATTTTTAGCTTTTTATGCTGCTGTTTGTAACCCTGTGATGGAACATTCCACCCAGTGTCGGCTCCATGACACTGAACAGGAGGAAGTGATAGAAAATAGTCATGGCTTGAGTTAGTTCATACTGTCTTGGTTTTTTCAGTTCGTTAGAACTGATGAAGCCTTGTGTGAAACAAGAAAAATTTATAATAACGCACCAAATTAAATCCACTTTCACAGTGTTTCACACGTCAGTGCTATTGTGGGCAACATGCAGCTAAATTCTTGTTTAACTTTAGGCATTTTTGTTATTTTTAAAAGAACATTTAATGGATATAATCCAGCTTACCTACTGACAGGTATGGTTTCGACTCATTTTGAAGTATTTTCCCACATTTTTGGGAAGTTTCATCGACTGAAATAGTTGTCGTCGCTGCCAGTTTTTAGCTGCTTTAATCACATTGGATTTAATTTGACAGAACTGGGTCGATTTTTAACTTTGAGCTTTTTATTTTGCGGCAGTAAATGTCATCATTTTTATTAATGAAAGATTGTTGGCGTCTGTATGTGTTTTGCTGAAGGTTTCTGTTATCATTAGGTCAATATTGTCACTATCCATTTGTTGGTCAACCTCAGTGTGACTAAAAGTTTTTTTCCATTTGTCTTTAAACCATTTTGTTATTGAGTCCTATCTGGGCATTCGTCACTCGGATTCTGCAAAAGTAAAACTTCTGCTGTGAATTACCAGTTTTCTCTTACACTAAGAATTACATTTTTTGTTTTCACCAACTGTGCTGAAAAAGAACTCTTTCGAAAGTTGGTTCACACGGCGCTCATCAGTCACATCATTCCTGTGTATCTTTCTTCAACAGTTTTTCCAAAACCACCTCATCTGAACTTCCCCTCTTTGATTATACACACACACACACACACACAAATCCTGTGAAGACTCTCACCAATCACATTACTATTTGTGGCACCTTTTCTTTATCTCATGTGTGGCTGTTGGAGGACACATGCTGTAAAGTCAGTCCTGATAAGAGCATATCTGGCAGCAGGACGACAGTGAGGAGTCAGAGGTTTGGCTCTATCTGCGTCTCTGGACAGACGTTACATCTGGTTGTCAGCGTCTGAGTCCTCTGAGGAGAAAAGTGTGTTCTCTAAACCGGATCAAACAATCACAAAATAACTAACTATTTAATCAGCCTGCAGACGGACGTGTGACCTATGGATGAGGAGTTGTATTTCATGTAAATCGTAAAACTTTTTTTCTCGTCCATCTTCACTTTCAAAACTAACATACATCTGCAGCAGAAGTTCTCATGTCAAGATGTTCTCAGAGAGTTCCATTAATCCTGAGCCATTGTGTGGACGCTGGGGTTTTCAAACTCAGCTGCAGCCTACGCATACTTCATCTTCACAGTCCTCAAGCTAAAACTTGTCTCACACAATCAAAAATCACAATTCAAAAAAAAAAAAAAAAAAACTCCTCAAGTCCTTTCAATAATAGTTCTGCCACTGATGTGATCTTTGCACCAACAAAAGCATATACACTGAAGGACTTGGAAGGAATTTAGGAGATGTCAAAAGTGCAGGAGGAAGTGAGGTGCGAACTGACACGGAAAGTTTGACTTTCAGTACGGATAAACAAAATAAGAACTTTTCGTTCCATTGTGCGAGGGAATCTTGGTTTTGTCCAAGAATCTGCTTTTGTTAATCCATTCATCGTGAAGACGTGGTCAAACAATGTAGACCGGAGTCTGCAAACTTCAGTGCTTTGAGAGCGTGTTTAAGTGAAAGGCTGAAGGAGAGAGCAGGAACACAATATGCACTAGTAGAATGGAATGAACATGATAATTATGCTAAATTATAAAGTGTTGCTGACATCTGTCACCCCAGAATTTCTTTCAACAAATGAGGAGAAATAAACACAGAACATTTCTCACTTGTGGAAGAGTGTAATCCTCTTGCCTCCTCGTGCTCTTTTCTTTTCTTCTGACAATGATAATTACAGTTTTTGTTGGACGCCTTTCAAGGATTTATCTCCTTTTTGAATTAATGGGTTTCTGAAGCTTTTAATCCAAAAAGTTTAATTCACTGGTTCTGTATGGCCATTGTGAATTTTTTAATTTTCTATACTTTTGATTGAAATACTTTTAAATTCAAATGTGTCATTCTTCTCCTTCTTCTCCTTCTCCTTCTTCTTCTTCTTCTACTTATTTTTCTCCTCTTGTTTTTTCCGTCACGGAAATGTTTCCAAATCTCATGAATACATAAAAACAGAGCTGGATTAATACATTGAGTAAACTTTATTAATAGAGTACATTCCCCTGGGATCAAACTGTTTTAATTCAAAAACACCTTCACACTTCCTGTCCTTCAAATATATATTTCAGTCAGGAGTTGTCCTTCAGAACAGCAACTTTTCTGCACCCAGTTGCCCTGAGCAAAAAATGTGCAGGCAACAGAAAGAAGAACAAGAGTAACATATTTGAAAAAAAGAAGAAAAAAAACCCAAACTTTTTTTACTTGATGACGATGATGAGCAGACATCCTGGTTGTCTTCCATTATACTAATATATTCTGAGTTCCCTCTGGTTTATGAGTGCACTCCTATTGTTATTCCCTGGCGTAACTAAAAAAATCAGTTAAAGTGTTTCTAACACTCAGCTGGTGACGGTTAAAGTACTGGTAGAACTCATTTTATCAGGTAAATTTGTATCTGCGGAACGTTTTAGAGACAAAAGTGACAATCTAGTGTTTGCAACTCTACAGTGTCCTCGGTTTACGACATTGTTGACCTACAGCGATTGGTGGTTACGGCGCCATCTCCCATAACTTTATTATGAAAGACTTGTTCTGTCAATCCTACGTACGGTGCATGACATGATGTTGTCACACGGCTTTTTTGGCTTCCAAGTGCAAGTCAGAGTCTTCTGATGTTTTTATGTCCTACATCAGGGGTGTCAAACTCATTTTCACCGGGGGCCACATTAGCAATACTTGAAGGACCGGTTGTAAATGGAAGACCATATAGATCAGGCGTCCCCAACCCACGGACTAGTATCAGTCCATAGGTCATTTGGTACCGGGCCGCAGTGGGCCACGAATTTCCTTCATTCAAAGAAAACCGGGTCATATCCATTTACTTTCTTTATTTAAAGATAATCTGCCAATATTTTAAAATAACAGGTCATTCAGACTCTGATACAAACAGAATAGAGTCTAAAAGATGTTTGACTTTGAAAATGTAATGATCCTTGCTCCAAAGCACCTTGGTACCATTCCGTAGTAACAGGTGGTACTGGCTGACCAGTCCTTGGTACAAAAAAGGTTGGGGACCGCTGGTATAGATGTAACTGCTCCATAACAGAATAATACATGTTTCTGCAATTGATTATTATTTGATTGATTGTAAAAAAACTTTGCTTCATGAACTTTACTAAATGTTTTTTAAGCTCCTGTAGGCCACACAGAACAGCTTGGCAGGCCGCATTTGGCCCCCGGGCCTTGAGTTTGACACGTATGTCCTAGACGATGATGTCACCACTCTGTGAGTGTAGGTGACTGACATATGGACTTGTGTACAGTATCTGAGTTCCTATTTACAAAAAGTCAACCCTGTGTAAAAGCCAGTTCAATTTGTGCCTCTAAAATAAGGCTATCAGTCCTGTATTCAGCCCACAACGGGGAAATCTGCTATGTTTGTTTTTCTTTATCGTTATCGCCTCACTCCCAATTAAAATTCCAAAACAGCCAGGGATCTGATGAATAGAATATCACTTATTAACAACAGAAAAGCATTAAAATACATCAGGCCATCTGTGCTTGAATCAAAGGAACCTCCCTTCACCCAGTCCCATGCACGGCCAGCTTTCATGTTGATGTTTTAGGACAATGAGTGACAGAGCACAGAGAACATCCCCTCATTTAAAGGCTGGTTGTTATAAGCAGGCTTTCTTTTAATCTGACTGAGCCACCTGTGAGGCTCGTCAGAACTGCGGCCCACAGGGGCAAAGCTGGGCTTCATTACCCAGTTGCTGGTTCTGGCCCCGTTTTCTACTTTCTCTATCTGTTCGCCTCTCTTTTCTTCAGTCAGTACCTCACAGGCACGGCGCAGAAATGAGAGCTGGCTGCTCAGACCTCCACATCACTCCACGGCTGCAATTTGTCATTTTTCACACGAGATGAAGCGTTTTATGAAACCAAATGAGTTTCCCAAAAATGAAGCAGCACAAAAGCTCCATGATTAATTTGCTTGTTAGGCCATTGCAGCTGTCACCTGCGAGAGACATCTGGACAGCAGATTGACTAATGCCAGCAGTAGAGCTGAAACATGGCACTCTTTCTCATGACTAACCCTACAGTCAGCCTTTCAGTGGGCTTTTAAAGACACTACTCAGTGTTTGAAATAGCCCCCTTTCTAAGGGGCAATTAATAAGCATTACTTGTGATTGACATGGTAATTAGTTGCATTAATGTGGTCATAAGAGGCTTTGTATGAGGTGCAGTGAACTGATGACGGGTGGGCAGTAGACATTAGGAAATGAGGACCGAGCAATTCGACCTCACTTAAAAACTAATTGTCCATTAGATTACAGACACTTTTTGAAAAGCAATTTTGACAAAACTGGCACGGCCACGGTACCAGTGTAATTCCAGGTTTTTAAGATTAAGTTCTTTTTGTAAGAATTGAAATTATAGATATGAAGAATTTAACACTGCTTCCTATATGAACAAAAAAAAAACAACATTTTAAAAAATATAAATTTGTAGAATTGGACATTTAATTACGCTGAGTTACAATCCCAGTTGAACTTTGACCTCACAGACTAATAATGGCAAAGAAATTCAATGGAAAAACATATTATAAATGGGTCAAAAATATTCATGAGTCTAACAGAACATTTTTACATGTATTACTAAGTATATGTACAGATGACATCACTGTTTGTCTTATTCAGCTTCTGGTGGTCGATGTAACGTTTTGTCTTGTATATATACCATAGCAAACATTCTATTCGTAAAAGTATCACTGATTTTTGTTGTCTTATTTCAATCTCACTAGTGGCAAATTAGACCACGCCCCCAGCTGAGCGTTACAAACGCCGACCACAGGTGGTTGGAGGCAAACATTACTCCAACGACATTACAATTATGTTTAACTCTAACACACAAAGTGATGGAAGACAAGTGCAACATATGCCAAGAACATAAACAACAGACGGTGTGTGTGAGATATGGATGGTTGGTGTGGTAAAATCACATGCAAAAAGGCCATAGTATACAGGAGAATGAAGGACCTCTCTGGTACTTAGTGAAATGACACCAACTCCTTTAGCTTCTCTCTCTCTCTCTCTTCCTCTGTCTCTCTCTCATAATCTGGTCCCACAACAGAAAGAAACAGAAATGTAAAAACACTGTGGTAAACTGCCGCCCCACGAGTATTCCCAGATCAAATGCCAAACCACATAAAAGCAACTATTCTAACCAAACACACACACACACACACACACACACACTTGCGTAGACATCTGCCCACACGGTCACACACAATCTGCACTACAATGGCTGTCACAGGCCTATTTCACTAATAACCAGCATGTATGTTTAATGGTGAGGGCCCAACAGGAAATGATCAGCAAATGAAATGAAGCAGCGGGTTATTACGTACCATTCTGGTGTCAGCACAGGCCTCGCCGCCATTAATTCTGCTATAACTCATTTCTCGGCCCAAGTGGAGCAGGATTTAATGTTTCCATTCTCCACTGCTGCTCTGTATGACAAATTGTTTTAATAAACATATACTGGGTCATAATGAAGTAATAATAATCCTACCAGTCACCTTATATCACTGCAGTTACATTTTCCCATAAGCCGACACTGGTAACAATGACAATTACATGGTAGCCCGTACTCGGCACAGGCAAACACAATGGGCAGATTTAATATAGTTTGTAAATATGATTAGTGTGCATTCCTGTTATTGGAGTCTTGTATTTACATTTCTCTTGGGTCTTTTTACAGAACAAGATCTGCATTAAATAAAGCTTCGGATGTTTCCCCCCCCCTTCCTGCTCTCTCCTCTTACCAGAGTGTCTCCCCTTCACCACTTAATGAAAAACATTGTTGACCGTTAATATTCTACGGATCAATCACCATTTTTAATTTTCTAGATCTAAATGTGCTATTGTGAAACCTTCAAAGGTCTCTCCCACCTCACATATACTCTGTGTGTGTGTGTGTGTATTCATTCATGCGTACCGGCTGTTTTTGTGTGTCTGAGGTTTGGTTTCTTAGTTTGCAGTGTATGAGGAGAGAGAGAGAAAGAGAGAGTGTGTGTGTGTGTGTTTGTGTTTGTGTTTGTGTGTTCACGTAACGGCTCACGGTTATTTGAAAGAGCAGTTTTATGCGACATTTCACTTATTGCCCAAATTTGTTTTCAGCACCTGAAGTCATTGCTTCTACCTGCAATTTACTCCAATAACACACACACACACACACACACATTTATATTATTCACTCAGCAGACGCCAGTGTTTGTTTAAATTCAAGGGGAATTGCAAGAACCTTTTGAACTTGAGAAAAAAAAATATTGAATAGAGGCAGGAAATTTCTGATTGAATTACCTCCTGATGCTGCAGCACGCTGTGACAAACTAATTAAAACAGTAACCTTTTTTAATACCGGTGTGCACTTGGAGCACCTGAGGGAGACCTTCATTCTAAAGCATATGGCCGCATTAAAAAACAACAACTTTATAATAACATCAAAACAATTTTATTATTAGGAATTATGATGTATTATTAGGACGCTGAGACGTGTGTTGTGGCTTGTGACGGTCACATTCAAACTACAATGTGAATAATCACGGCTTGTATATAAATGTATTGTTTTATCACGGCTAAAAACCAGAATTCAGCTACAGCACGTGCAGCGCGACCTAGCCACAGAGCTCCTAACAGTACAAAATGTTCAAGTAGTACACGGCTTTGGATGTAACAGTGAGACCTAGTTCTACTGATTTATTCACTGCTAACTAAAACACATTTTACCATTTTGTACCAAAAGTGTCAGTTACAAGAGTCAACTTCGTGGGCAGCTGGAGTCCGCATAGTGATTTTGTAGAGTTCCTACACCAGATGACCTTCCTGAAGTGACCTGGTTTGGCAGGCAGAAGTGCTACCACTGCACCTCTCCTGCCAATGAGGACTTTTCTGAATTATCTCTAATTATTTTTCACACACAAATTAACACATTTTGTAAATGGCGTGCTGATTCTGAGGAAATTGTAAACACAAAACAAGAATAAATCCCACAGACAGTAGAAACACTGTGGTTAAATCCTACCTGGACCACCACTTAGAGGGTGAGCCAAACCCTGACATATATTTATGTAGGTATAAAATGTATTATATTTGTTTCTCTCAAAGAAATTTAAACAAATTAACATCATGTCCCAATAACTATAACTTGACGTTTACTTCCAAAACCATGAAATTGTATTTGAATAAATAATTACTGTCAGAAGTTTAAGTAGTTATTTCTGAAACTAGCAGTGTCCTGTACTTTTGTTGTTTACTGTACTGACACCCTTGATGACAACTAAACTTTAACCACTGGAGTTTCAGATTCAAGATGCGTTTATTTGTCACATCACCAGACAGTGAAGTGTCAACTGAAAGAATGTCAAAGCAGCGTTCAAATCCAAACTCTTTGTGTTTTTATACTGACATGATCTCATGTATATTTGGAGGTTCACAGTTCTGCTGCTTCACTTTGGACATAACAAGAGTGAAAGTTTGGACTGATCCCTATGTTAGAAGCAGGCTTGTTTTTTTTTTTCTCCTATTTTTGGGTCCTGTGATGTTGTACCGTTGTCTGGTGTCTGATCCTCTGTGAAGTGGAGGCCCGGGCTTTTCTCTGTGTTTTCTTCAGTCCTGTCTGTCACAGCTCAGCGTACCGCACTAATTGTTGTCAAATGTCACTCCACTTGTGCTGGACACCCTGAGCAATCCCATCAGTACTTTCTGCTTTATAGCTCTCATTCATATTGACGCCTTCTCTGTCTCACTCCTGCTGGTGGCCTTTAGTTGCTTCAGTTTTCCTGCACACATTCCACTGTGACGTTAAATGACCAAAGTGACATTAAAGGCCACTCTGCCAGGCTCTGTACAGTATATTCAGCTAACAGTTGAAAGGAATGTTGACTTTAGAAATCTACGTCGTGTGTTCACCCTTGAATCTTGGGATTGTGAGTGAGTAATTTAAAGGATTTTTAATAAATATCTGCCTTATCCAGTCAAACCTATGCTGCTTTGATAGGGAAGCTTGGAGGAAGAGGAGGTCGGCCGTTTGGAGAATCACCGTGTTTAGATGGTGATTTAATATATAAGTCCATGTGAATGATCCCATAGTGATATCTAAGTTATAATCAGTAACTGATTCACCCAATTTCTTTGGTCTCAATCTTTTCCTATTGAATATAAGGGCTGTTGGATGATCCAATAGGAATTGATGACAATCACCATTGTCATGTTGTATCTAATGACATTTCTTGATCGTCAACGTTTCTTGGTCCGTGGCGCAAAAAGGTTGGAGGCCGCTGCACCGAGTGACCATCTACTATATCAGTATGCACGTATACATGCATTTAATCAGTAGGCCAACATTTAAGGTATTATAACGTAGTTTCAGTTTGTGTGAGTACTGTAACTGTATATTTAGTGTTTTCGATGTAGCTAGGTCACATTAGCTTGGTCATTTAAATACCAGATCTCAAGCCAAAAAAGTATGGACACTGGATAAAGTCTCTCGAGCCTTGCGAGGCTCGCATTCGCTTCATGTTGGAAGATATTTAATATTTGTGAAAAGACCAAATTCACTGACTGAGCTTTTTAACAAAGGACTCATGACTAATACATCCAATTAGCCAGTAAACCTAGCAGGTAGAAGAGCACCCTGCAATGTCTGCAGACACAGAAATGGGATTTGATGTTTTCATAACCCTCTGTATTTTTAACTTGTGTTTTCATAACCCTCTGTATTTTTAACATTTATTTTTTCTAACAACATAAAATTGTTAATGAAAATAAGACATTAAATTGTACGACTTGGCATCGTGTGTTTTTCCTGTAGTTCAATGTTTCTGTATTTTAACCTTTATACACTTCACTATCCACTTCACATAAACATTGAAATGTTTTTTTAGCTCTTGATTAATTTTATTTAGTGGTATAATAATGGAAAATATCTCTTTTGTTGTTGAAGGTTGTAGACCGATGTGAGAGCAGCCACATCTGAGCTGTAGTTGTTTGGATGGATTCCACTTGAGTCGTCCTCTGTGTCCTGCTAACTTCATCCAGATGTAACGTCTGTAGGGTTTGGATTATTTAAGGTACTCAGAAAGTATAGCTATAGAGTATGCGTTTCACGGTGCTTTACTTACAGTGGTAATATATTAGTGGACACAGCTTGTGCTTGCTCGGGATCTTTTTTTCCTGTCACCACCAAGACCTATGAAAGGGATACAGGACTTTTACAAATGAATTCATATTTCTGTAATTGTATTTCATGCTGCCTGTTTATTGCTGTGTTGGTTGCACTTTTATTGTCCCGCGTTTATTTCACAATATCTGAACGAAGGAAAGTTATCATCTCATGCTATTTTTCATTAGTTTCTCTTGTGCTGAGCACTGTGCAAGTAAGCAGGGCCCAGCCACATTATTCTTCAGATTGCAGACTTGAGGGGCCATATGTCACAGACTTGATATGTGATTTCAAATTGTAAGATATTGGTTTTCTGACAGAAACTAATGTTGGGTTTGTGGAATTCATAAAATAAATACGTATTGGATTTTTTTTTTTTCTGCAGGTCTGCTGCTAATTTGTCAGTTAGGACTTTGTCGAGGATTTTTTATTGATAAGTAGTGGTTTGTTTTTTTGTTTTTTGTTATCTGCAGAGAAGAGATTATATTTTGACGACGTGGCTCTCTAACTGTTTTCTGCTGAGTAATTTGCATTCTGAAACAAACTTAAAACCAGCAGTGACACCTGGTGTATATACTATCAGGACATCCACTTAGTCTCACATATATTGACGCTATAGTATGGGTGATGTCATGCAGCTCTTTACTGTGTGATGTCACTCTAATGCCAGATGTTGTTAAAATCAGCGACGATATTCTCAGTGAAGGGTTTGATGGGAAATGTTATGTGGAACTTGGGAGAAATCGTGACAATGAGATCCCTGCACTGAATTACTTGTGTTTCTTCCATTCGATTTAGATTAAACTCGGCATTTCCCATTTAATCTGCAGGAATTGAATGCAGGCATCTTGACATTCATAAAAAAAGTTAATGAAAGATGCTTTAGATACCGCCCTGAAGGATGGGTTTCGGAAAAGCAACCAGAGGTGTTAATGTCACTGCTGGTGTGTGTTGGTGTGTATTTGTGTGTGTGTGTTAGGACCAAAGGTGAATGTCAGTATGCCGTCCAGATCTAATTTCAGACCAAATTCTCCCCCGGTTAGTCACAGTCATCTCTGCTCAAAACACTCAGAACCTGTGTGTTTCTTTGCTCCGAAACTCTGTGTAACTCTTTGTTATCCAGCAGCCAAATTCAACAAAGCTTAGAGTGTGGTGCATTGGCGAGGGCCTGCTCTGACTGCAGACCCCCCCCCCCACCTCACCCCCACCATGTGCTTTCTAACATGGCTCTAATGCTTTCCTGTTAGTTTAAGTCTCATCTCAACTAATTAATATTTTCGCATATAGCTGCTGCATTTCCCGTGGGAGGCCCCTTAATTAATCATTTATAAATCTACACAGCCTCCCAGTTTATTAGTCTCTGCCTTCGGCGGTGGCTGACTGCATACATTTGGGGAACCCCAAAAAAATAATTGCAGGAGGCCCCCCCCCCCCCTTCTATCCCCTCCCTTGTTTGCAACTGATTAGGGCCTCACACAGAGGTATTTCCACAGCCCTGCTCTGCACTTGAATTCATTGGAGCACCTGACACATTACTCACTCTCCCACCCCTCTGATCCTCTGCCTATTGTTTGTACCAGTGTTTTTTCCTCTGCTACAGCGAGCCATGGCCATCAGTTAAGACCCACTCTCAGCTTAGTCAAAACAAAACAGCAAAGCAGCACCAAACATGGTGGAGACATTTCAAAGCACTAATGGAAACACACTTAAGCACTGAGCTGAGCCTGGGCCCCCGTGGAGACAGGGTGACTTCAGGTCTTTCTTCTGGGATCAGATTGAGGTGATGGAAGTGAAAGTGCTTCTAAATTAATTTCTTAGATGTGAAACCTTCAATTCATGTCTTCACTGCTAAAACTCTAATGGAAACGAGGCCAGGTTTGACTCGGTAAAACATCCCTTCATTTATTAATTTATCTTGCACAGCTAAATTCAGTTCAGGGTGACGGAGGCCTGCTGGAGCCAATCACAGCGGTCAACAGACGAGGGCGGGCGGTTCAATAGTCCAGGGCGGAGCAATAAACAATGGTTCATGCTCGCAGTCAAAGTGTCCAATTGACCCCCCCACCCCAGCCCCGCACACACACACACACACACACACACACAGGATGTACATGTAAACTCCATACAGAAAGACTGAGGGATGAAACAGAGCAGTCTAACTCTCTTAACTATATGGTTGACCAGTATAACAAACATTAATTCTTTAAACTCTGAAGCGTGGGAGTTTTCTTTCCCTTAATTTTTTTTTTTTTATTCTGAGGGAAGAATGTCTCATGCAACAGGGTTCCTTCCTTCATCCAATTAGACCTCTGAGCGAGGCTCACACCAGCAGCACACTGTTCAACATTCCACCTCATTGCTGCCTTTTTATCATCAAAGTGACTCTGCTTTACTTTGGCATATTATGTAGGTAAAGACAGAGAAACCCTCCTAGAGAGACGGGCTAATTATGTGACAAGAGTCAAACTGTGCCGCTCTGGAAAGCCTATAACACATCCACCTGCAGTGGTTAAACCTAATGTTGCCATGATGTGAGAACCGATGTTCTCCCTTTCAACTATTTCTGCAGAGAATCTCTGATATAAATGTATAATATAACAACAAATCACACCCTTTAGCTGTTACACTGACATTAGCTGATTAGCCTTGTTTCTACCCTTAGGCCTCAGCTCCCTGTCCAAACACAACACGTCTAGTTGGTGCCAAACTGGACTTTGTTGGCCTCATCACAGAGATGTTTGGTAATCAGCTCAGCAGCACACTCCTCCAACTGATAACACAGGCAGAAAAACATAATCATACCAGAGTGTGGGAGAGAAGAGGAGGGGGACACGCAGGGAAGGTAATTACATTCACATTTGTATACTTGGTGACAGCAAATGTGTGACGGTTTCTGCAGCATGAGGACCAATTACTTTTGTTGAAATGTGTTGCAATTTACCATATTTCTATTCCATTTGTGAAGAGTCTATTACAAATGCCTGGGAGACAAAGTAAATCAAAGAAAGAATGGAGGCTGATGTCTATCGTACAGATCCATCTGCAGTGTCCGCACTCCTGAATCTTGACATCAGCTGTTGTGCTGCTCCGCTGCCTCTGTCGATACTGTCATTGTTCCATCATAGAACCATTCAGTAATGAGACGTGATTAAAAATTATAATATGGGTACAGCAGAAGAAGAAAAAAACACTTCCTGAGAAAGTTTGAGAGACCCAGAAACTTTTAAACATCAACTAAGAAAAGGACGGAGGCAAAACAGAATAGAATAGAAAAAACAGAAAAAAACATTGCTTTAATGACCATGTGATTTTTGGGGCATAGGTTTAACATTATAAGAAGAGAAAATGACTCTGATAGCTTTGACATTATATATATATATACGTATATATATATATATATATATATACGTATATATATATATATACGTATATATATATATATATATATATACGTATATATATATATATATATACGTATATATATATATATATTTGTATATATATCCTGTCATTTTCAAAATGCCTGACCTTTTCCTTTCTTTTGCTTTCTGAATGGACACCTGTAGGAGAAAAGTTTGTAACAGTCATGTGAAAAACTGTTTGACAATGTCAACTATAATGACTAGACCTTGAAATTATACAAACCCATTTTTTTCTGTCAAAGTTATTACATGCTGCTCTCTTCTTGAGGAGATAGACTAATGCCAAAATAAGAGAACAACAAAATGAGTTGGGGGGTTTTTTGACCAGAGAAGTAATAAATGCAGCATTTTCTTCAACCAATCCACCATTTTACAGTTTATTTAGGCAGTTGTTTAAATCATTAATTCATTACGGTCATATTATATTATGATGACTGCTGTTAATTACAAAAGACATCCCAGTATATTTGAAATCCCTCCTGGGTGTAGGCAGTTACCATGACACCTGGATGTCACCGCCTCATCCCACCAGTCTAGTTGTGGCGTGTACTCCTTGTCCAAGAAGCTGGAATGGTTCAGTTTGAAGGAGAGTATAAAACGTAACCACTGTGTAACAGCGAGTGCTCTCTGTGGTGCTTTTTTCTTTTGTGTGTTAGTCTGGTTGTTTATTATATGCGTTTGTGGCACAGAAAAAACAGGTCCCCAAAGAAGAAAAAAAACAAAAACAAAACGGGAGAAACTGTACCAGTGGCATAAGAAGGATGGAATGTATTTATTTCAAGAGGAATTTGTTGAGACACTTTGAAGAAATCACAGTTAATAAATTATATTTGACTCACAATAAATGTCATTTTCTGATTAATGAAATACTTTCACAGAGACCACATCAACACACAAAAAAATGTAATAGTCAGATAGAAGAAGGCGAACGCATTGACCTTAACCTGAATTCTAATTCTCTATTCTTTTTGTTTACCTAACAGACACTGTCTTTCCTGTTTGCTGTACTGTACAGTTTTATTAGTTGTACTTCTTTACTGTTCCTGCCTCTGTCAGTATTATCTCTTTGGTACTTCTGTGTACACAAGGCTGAATGAGCAGAAATACCTTGATATAATAACTTTGTTTTTGTCATTTGGCCTTGAAAATGTTGAATGCACAATAATAAAAGAATAAAACAAACAAATATACACATAACAACGTATTTATATATTTTGGACACTGGTTCGGCAGGGGACTCGGTTATAATCGTTACTTTGCAAGTGAAATAGAGGATCAGCCTCAGAATTTTTATAAAACAGGACGGCAGCACGGCTGCTTCTTAAGCCACAGAGGCGGTTAGAAGGTCATTGGCTGGTTTCTGGACATTGTGTCGTCTGTTTTAAAATCTATATAAAATGAGTGATTCTGGTTTATCAGTAATTGCCGTGTGATTCCTATGGTCTTCTTTGCCTTTCCTTTATAGAGTGTGAGGTTTTGTACAAATATCATCTTATTATATGGACAAGAAAAGAGTCCAGTGTGTGGCACAGTCAGTGATGTTTACCAGTGATGTTTACTGTTGTCTTGCTGCAATTGGACCAGCTGTCAGTAACCGGCTACAAAATATCCTTGTGATTACAGCTGGGTTTGATTTTATGGCCTGTGTGACATGTAAAAAAACAGAGAAGGTGAATAAATAAATTATTCTTCATTCTATATGTAAAATAATGTAACAGTTGTTGCTTGAGTATCATATAAATTATGAAGCATAGAAATGGGCCCCTGTGGTAGTCTAACTTCCCTGATGAAATCTGAGAAACTGGATTTTCTTAGAACAGGGTTCTCCTGCTACTTCTCATGTTGTTTTAGATACAAATCTACAGTAACTACAGCTACTGTACTTGGCTTGGTTATTACTACAATACCATAAGTATTAAGTATTGGATTCTTAGTGCAGGCTGTTTATTGGTACAATGATAGATCAAATTTTGTTGTCGTATTTAAAGCTGCACGGACACAGAGCACAGACTTTGACACCAGGATACCTAAAACTAATATCCTCTGGAATTCTGTTTCTTTGTGCACTTTTTACCAACCTTCTTCATTATTTCTCGCTCTGTCTCCCATCCCGGTGTTGCTTTGTTGAACACCTAAATTAAAACACGTAAAATATTGAATTTTTTTTTTTTAATATGAGTGATTCTGTGTGGTGTATTTGGTTTGTTTATCCAATAATGAAACTGTTATCACTCCTACAGGCTACTTGGTTGGGAAATTGCTGCGACACGAACCTGACGCCGCATGTGTGAGTACGCTGTCATTTTGATGCCACTTATTTTTAATATTGATAGTCATAGTAATAAAACTCAGGAACATTCAACGCAGTGATTTTATAACTACTGGATCGGAACTGTCATTTGACAATCTGTGAAACAAATATTTATATGACCACTTTAATACGATGACACATTTAATGAAAAAATTGACATTATTACGACTCACTTTATATATTTGCGTAGCAACAAGTATAAGCAGAATAACAAAGAAATGAAAAAAGTGTTTTTTCGTAGCAGCTAGAAGGGTTTGTTTCTTAGACTTATGTTGACGTTACTTTATTGTGTATATTTTTAGACAGCATAATAATAATTGAGTTTATGAAGGAGACAAATGTGCATCATTAAGCCCCATCTGCTTTTAACATAACGTCTGTGGTTAGTGCCTTAAAAAGATGCTGGAATGTGGAAGCCAAGACAGTGGACTTGGTGTAAAGAAGACGACAGTTAATGCATTATTACTGTTTTCACATTCAATTACGAATCATCTTCTGTGTTAGTTAATACGGTGTTAAATCCTGTTGTAGTGAATGTACAGAAATTACACTTTTGTTCACACTAATGAACTACTATGTTGACATTTAAGTTTAAGGTTTTTCTGCGCACTCAATACCAGTTTTGTTCACATTTTGAAGCAAAATGATTAATTTGCGAATGCTAAACTAAAACATACACATTGTCATGTGATCATCAGATTGTAGTCGTTTTAATATCCTTTCATCTGAACTTAATATGCACTGCTTTGCAGTGTGCATGCAAACAAGGTGTGAAACTAGTTTTGCTGCTGCAGCATGTATAAGTGCCAGAGTGAAAATGGCATATGAAAGACATGAGTGAACATTAGTGTTAAAAAAAAATGTATTCCTTTGTCACACCAGGAGCTAAAATGTTGTATTGAAGGACATTTAAATCAGCCCTGTTTGGCTCCTGATACTGAGCTGATCTGACTATCTGCAAATAACAGGTGCCAATTCAATACTTAATAATAAGGCTACACTGTGAATACATGTTTGTGCACAAAATGCTATATATGTGAAAAAAATGAAGCAGCTAAATTTGTTGCCATTCACCCTCTCTGGACTCATGCTAACATGCTAACTAAATTGTCTCTCCGAGCAAGTACACTGTGAGTACTTAAAGAGCTGTTTTTTTATTTGTTTATTTTGAGAGTGTATGTTTCATAATGATGATGGAAATACATGTGCAACAATATCAGAATGTCAAAAGAAGGAATTTGCAGAAAAAGACGAGATTATTATTAAGGACCACGGAGAGAAAAAGCCAGAGGACAAACAGTGGCACTAACATAATTACATTGTTATAACTGACACTGCTTACTCCGCACTAAACACCTGATAGTGACGGAAGATGACAAGCAGAGTGTGAGGAGGAACACAATCTATTTGAGAGTGATACCCACTGACATGTGTTTAACCAGAAGCTCGCTGCTTATTTGTGACCCTGCACTTCATTTGTGCACAGCATGTATCATAACCAGGTTGTTACTGTACATCCCATACAAACAAGACACGACTCACTGGGACACGGCACAGTCTCAACTACAGTCCGTGTTACAGTGAGTAAACCTGGCAAATACATTTGGGCAAATACACACAAAAAACTGCATCATTTTTTCACCTTCTCCTGCTTGTCCTTAAGGGTTGTGGGGCAAATGGGGTCAAATTAACCTGACACACACTGGACTATCACCGATCCATCACAGGGCCAACATACAGAGACAACCCTTCACACCCACGGCTCCAATTAACCTCAACCTCAATCTGCATGTCCTAACACTGTGGGATGAAGCTGGAGTCCTCAAAGAGAAATCGTTGTTATGAGCTCCATCCTGGGTCACAACAAATGGGGATTTGGGCCTCAGAAATATAATAAAATAAATCGTCATGGTTACTACAGAACACAGTGATACAGTGTGGGGGTAAATGAGGTCCCACAGTTCTGCTTAGATGTCCGTAGAGCAAGAAACTATAGGTAAAAGATTTTTTATTTTTTAAATAATCTGACATCTGTCTCATTGTGAGCAGTTCAGGGTTCTGTGATGGCTACGCAATAATATTGTCCAGTTTAAAAAACAAGAGAGAGATAAAGCTGCAAAACGTTGGACAACACACAATGCCTATACAGTAGACTACTGGACATCAACTGGCACGAAAGAAAGAAAGAAAGAAACGAAGGAAGGAAGGAACGAAGGAACGAAGGAAGGAAGAAAGAAAGAAGGAAGAAAGGAAGGAAGAAACAAACAAACAAACAAACAAACAAACAAAGAAACAAAGAGAAAGAAAGACGTTGCAGTGAGCCTGTAGTGAAATGGCAGCAGTAACACTAGACAACAGGACCAACGCTGCAGGGGCCCCACAGCCAAAACAGCCCCAACACAGAGCATGCAAATTGAACACAAAAAGGTCAAACCACCTACAGGTGATGACAGACAACCTGTATTTATTTCACCATACAGCATTTACCTTGAGGAAATAACACACTCGCACTCACTCAGTCTAATTTTTTTGGGGTGGTCAAAATAGGAATGTTTGCTGTAGACCCAGATGTGGCTGAAATCTCATTTCCTGTTCTCCATAAAAACAAGCGAATCAGGACTTTCCACTTCTCCGTCCGACACTAGCTTCCACCCTCATGATTATTCAGCCTGTTACTGTACCACAGTCAAAGGGCTCTTGTAAAATCTGAGTCTGAGATGTGTTTTCAACACTTAGCTCTACTTCTCCTGGCTTTTACCCACGTACTCTTGTTACCGTTGGATATTATTCTTGTGTAGGTGGTAGAAGAGGGCCGTGGTATCGGAGCCTATTGTACTGCTTTGTCTACATTCTCAGTTTGTTCTCTGATATTTTGCAAACATTTTAACTGCAACAACAGCCCATTTCCTAGGTGACTGATATTTGCCAGTATGAGCTGCTCACAGACTCATGCAGACCAATAGTTATTTTAAATGTTTACAGTTAGACTCTTTTGACACAAAAGTTGCATGTAAAAGTGATTCCCTTTTTCATGTATGACCTAAAACATACATGAAACTCATCTGGTGCTTGGTACTTTTTGAGTTCCTCCAAGTGAACGTGTTACTTCTCAGCATCACAGGCGCACACATAGAGACGTTCAGACCCCAACACATACCTTTGGTCAATTCCGAGTGAACAGTGGACCCTATCCTGCATGTTCTGAGGCTGCAGGGGAAACTAGACTACTATAGGAAAACCCACGCACAAAGAAGAGAACATGGAAACTCCATACAGAAGTTGTCACAAGGGAGTGAACCCATGATCTCTTTGCTGTAAGGCTGGAGAACTTCTTCCACCAAGAAGAGAGAAAATGATGTTTTTAATGTTGATATGTTTCCAGTTGTTATGAGTATTTGTGTTTTTACAGTACAGTACATATAGCTCAAGGGTACAAAAACACACACAAAAAAATACAATTTGAACAGTGGCGTACCATCAAAGCCTTCTCTGCTGGCCTAAACCGTATAAGAATCAGTGACTTATTTTTCAATATAGTTTATCATATTATAAATATTTATAAAATAATACAGAGTAGCATGTTCTCATCATGTCATAGCGTCTGTCTTGGTAACATTGCTTCCAGTCCCTCATACTTGAGTCATATTTCAGCCTCATGTGAATATTGTTGAGGCCCTGAGGTTGACGCAGTATGTTTCCTGCTCTCCCTGCACAGCTGCTTTTTTAATGTGACGCAGGAACTTCTCCATCTCTCAAAAAAGGTCACTCCATCCTGTACTGTTCTTCTCCAGGCAGGTCAGACCTTGGCTCAGTGTTCCCAGTCTTTGAGGTCAACCCAAAAACCATTTAAGGAGGAAGCTGTTTGTTCTCCTTAACTGCACTTCATTTCCAAGTCCATAAAAGACTTATTTCGGCAATTGGTCACAGTCCAGCTGAGCTTTTACCATCATGGTAGTGATGCTGGACATACTGTCCTGCTGAGGCCTTCAGTGTCATTTGGTTCTGTATAACAGCTGTATCAGCAGTAACATAGGGCCAATATTCTGTTTATATATAACATTCAAAAATTACTACCACCATAGAATATTATAGATGGAAACCATTTTGATTTTGTTTTTGCTTTTTTCCTTGTCATACTTGGTAATCAAAGTGTTTTTTTTATCTCCATTACTTTCATAAATGTTAGGAAATTGTTAAATTTTTTCTCCTCAATTCCTACCAAAAAAGTAATCTAAGGTTTTTATTATTTTTAATAAAAAAATAAATAAAAAATAAAATATTTTTTTCTACTGCAAGAAATATTAATAACATTTTAAAGTACCATTGTGCTGCATTCAGATGTTTTTGTGTTCTGTCAAAACCTTTTTTCAGACAAAGACACCACCAGGGCTAACAGCACAGTTCTGTGATCACCAAATCACCAGTCTGTTATTCTGGTTTATCTGACTGCTTATGGGATTATATTTCATGTTAAATTAAAAACTAAAATTCACTGCACTGATGAAAAGTGTGTCATCTACGGGCTTGTTAAACAATGTAATCACAAATGACTCAACATCCATTTATGTGTCTCTTCTTCTCTCACCACCACACGGTGCATCAGAACAAGAGATGAATCAATATGTAAGATAGCTACTAAATTATGCATTTTAAAAGGCTGGTGAGCCATTTAGCACTAAGAGCTTCTACTTGTAAAGCAGGGCCTTTCAATGGACCCTCGCTGGTTATAGTGGTGTCTTTGTGGACCACTGCAGGGAAATGGGACCATTTTGAAAATGGCTTTCTATTAGTGACCTCAGAGGAGAGTTACACATAATCTACATTGAAACTAATGTTTTTTGTCCCTGCAAGGACGAATAATTTGGTTTAGAAACTGGCACCTGCCCAGTTAGAGGCATCTGTTTATCAATAATGTATACTGCACTCACACACACACACACACACACACATATACAGTGCAATGTATGAGAGCAGTGAGGGTAGCAAATCACTCCACTTCCACTGTGCAAAGGGATAGGGCCCAATAACCTTGTAAAACACAAACGCTGGGGCAACACATTTAATGAAATGGCTAATGTAATTACTTCAGATGTAGACCACTTAGTAGGAGCCAGGCACTTCACACCTTTAATGCTGTTAACTCACCTGTCCGAAGTATAACACTACATTGGAACCTGTGTCCACATTGGACTGGAAAATGACTTGATAATTTGTTTAGGTATTTTGGTATTATCAGGTCTGGTGCCAGTGAAGGGGATTTCCTTCAGTGTCGAGTCTCTGCTAGCAGTCCATTTCCAGCTTCTTGGTATAATTACTCTGACAGAGCTGTGGCCACAGGGCCTGTGAGCAGGGCTGCTTTTTAAACTGTAAATTATGAAGGATTAGCATTTATGAATTTTAAAACAGGAATGTGGTAGGAGACACTAAAGCTGCTTAGTGGCTGCAAACGGCAGGGTCTACGCAGGCGGTTCAACACCCTCACTCTCCAAGCTGTTCACTGTGTGTCGACTGTGTTTGTCTAACTGTTTATTCAAACATGGATCTGTAAAAACATGTATCGTTTAGACTGGACGCTCACTCTCGCTTAGAGTCAGTTGCGATCTGACATCGTAACATCTGCCCCCATGGCTGTGTGTTCTTCCCAGTGTGTGTGTGTGTGTGTGTGTGTGAGTGAGTGGGAGTGTGTGAATAAAGAAAAGTGAGGGTGCGTTTGCCAACTCATGCAGGGTGCATCTCCCCTGTCACTCCTCCTCAGGCTGAAGCTCTGCTCCTCACTGGCATGTCACACTATGCAGAATATCCAATGGGTGATTATGTTAATGTGGGACTTGATCCATGTTAAATTATGCATAATGGATTGAAGTGGCACAAAGTCATCAATTAGACGGATATCAGCACTAAAAGTGTGACACAGCATAAATTCTTTTCTCTGCTGTTTTTTGGTTGCATGGAGGCAGTAAATGAACGCTGCAGAATGCAACATAAAACTTCTCAGGAACAGTCGGTGCATTTAGATCATGGCTGTATAATTAGAAGGGGATAAAAGGCCGCACACACGGCTCCCATTCACTCCTGGCTTCTGAGTTGACATAGTTTACTTCCTGGTCAAATGGCAAAATAGCACCTCTACTGTCATCAGTATCGTGGATATGGAATAGGTCAGCACAGCAAAACATGTCACAACACCAACTGGTTCATTTGCCATTACTTAAATAAGAGAGAAGAAGAGTTCACATGTACACCTAAGGGTACTTTATAGTACTTTCCATATGCAGTAAAGGACTAATGCCCACATGCACCAGTAAAGTCAAGGTATGAAGTTTCTGATAGTCACGACCAACTATTTGTTAATTAAAACACCACAAATAATGGTTTTGGAAGGAGTAGCTAGTGCAACTATGAACTTGCTATTTTTTGTTTTTTCAAAAAATAGAAAAATAAGTATCTCATACAGTACATGTATCCTGTGAAACCCATCAAGAAAATCAGAATTAAACACAGTCCAAAATTAAATAAGCTTGAGTTTTGGTCCAGTTGTTGACTACAACAACAACTGGACCAAATGTGGTCTTGATTGTCATTTCTTATAAGAAACCTTCCCCATCATCATTGGTTTATAAAGCTGTAGTGTCACATATCTGTAAACATGCCATTGCATAGCACAACTTTTAATGACAATTATTGAATATTACAAACTACACCGTTTTAGTACTGCGTCCCTTCCATTTACTGCTCCTTCCACATATTCATCTACCAGTGTAGCAGCATTTGTCTGTCACTCGGGGTCTTTGTGTAAATGTGTGTCCATCTGTCTGCCTCGCTGTTGACCTTGCTTCGTTTCACATTTATAGTCGTTGTACTCCTCAGCTGAGGTGTGAGTCCATGACTGGCATGTAGTGATGTTGAGCAGTGGGTGAGGTTCCGAACTGACACCACCAGGGGCCTCATATCACACCTTCATGAGCTGTCTGCACCAGGGTCACCGAGTCATAACCTCGAGTCTCTGCTGTTAACTAGTTTAGCCAGGTGGCAGTAGCAAGGGTGCCGGGGTGGATTTCGTGGACTGAACATTAAAAAGCCCAGTTGGCTGATGACTCCCTGCATTTAGGACATACACTTTTTTGGTCTGTGCCACTTCTTTACTCTGCTCTAAAATCGTATTCCTATTCTTCTTTATACATGATCAATAATAATAATCTTATTTAAATCCACCTACCATTCTTTGATGAGGAGAAATGTAGTTCACTTTAGAATAATCTAACTGTTTTTCCAATGCATACAATTCTCTCTGGTCTGAATATAAAATGATTCAGAAAAATCCATAATCGATTATTTAAATATCAAACCTTGGCCACTATAATGTCAACAACAGGCTCTGTTGAACCCATCAGGTGGTCGGATGTCACGTCATGTATGATAAGTGAAACTAAAGAGCTAAAATTGATGTGTGGCACCATTTTAACTTTTATGAAGTAAAAAGAGAATGTGACATGACCGAGGGACACAACATGTACTTTGGAAGTACGACCAACATGTACTGTATTTAATACAGTACATTTTGGAAAAACAGACACTTTAGCGAACAATAGTGCAGCCAAGACAGAGGTTGATTGCTAAAGATTTGTGGTTTATTTGCACAAGATCTTTCTTTTATGCATTGTAAATTTTAAATTATTTGTGAAGTAATTTTTTTTCTGACACATTTGGGCTTTGAGCTAACCTAATTCAAATATTTCAGCATATTAGTAGACAATAATTTAGTTGTGAATACAGAGACAAACTTTCACCACCTACTCAGCTTGGCTGCATGTTCATATTATACAAATAATTAATAAAAAAGTTTTCCAATTATTTATGCATTATATAACTATATTTATAGGTTTAGTTAACCTAAGCTTGAACTGATCATTGCCACTTTATATCTTATCTTTTCATGAATTATTTTAGTTGCATGTCTTACATTCTCATCTTTGTTTGCCATTTAAAAGAGAAAATACAGCCTTTAGGTCTCATTCTTGCAGATTATACACACCCTTAAACACCCATTTTGTCCTGTCAGAAGTGAATGAATGCATCAACTTGTTCTATACATATATAAAGTTCTTTTAGACTGCACCTTTAAAATGACTTAAGTAAAAGAGCAGCATCACAGACCCACTTCTAAGAACAAACTGTGAACTCTTGAAGTGTCCGCCTCGCTGCTTTGTCCCACCTAAGAATCCTCCCCTCGACTTTAAAGCATAAGTGGACACCGTTTATTGATTTTCTTTCAAGGGGGATCGCATTGATTGGTGCAAATATGGCAGACAAATCCAGCTGGTCACGCGTCCATGGGGACAAAGTGCGGAGGCAGACGGGGAGCTGAGGCTGGCCGTGCCACAGCAGGGGGCCAGGTTTCATTACACCAACTAAAAGCCCAATAGCCGGACACAACCCCAGCCACGACCCCCCGCCCCTCACTGTTCATCCTCTACTTACCCTCAAATTAAACTGAGAGCTTTTTAATTATTTATCAATACCATGCACTCATCGTGGATCAATCAGTGTGAATGGTTTTTAGACATAATGAAGGAGTCTGCTCCGGTACAATTGTGAAAATTGATTGTGATCTTTGCCATTATGCCTTAAGTAAAGATGAGCTCCGGTGACTGTGGTGCTGGTAATTCGAGGTTTGGGCCACAATGAAGTTGAGCTCCCTCCCTCCCTCCGCCCCTGCTTCCCTCCCCCGGAGCGCTCTCTCCTGCCTGAACACAAGTGTGCTTGAGTAAAGCCTCGCAGTATCTGTGCTGAGAGGCCTTCTCATCCTTCGTCATTAATCAGGCTCTTAAACAGGACACCTCATCTTATCATCACATCACACTGCACTCAGAGAAGAGGGCAGGCATCTTCCTGGGGCCACAAGCACCACATACCTCCTCAGAGAACACTTCTCACTGCAAATTACACACATCCTCACCGTTCCCTAGGTTTAGTAAAGCTTGATTCATTGTGCTTCTAAGGCCCCTGAATGAATCTAAGCAACCTTAACTTTGCCTCTCTGCCTCCATATTTCTCTCCGGGTGCATCATGTCAAGCAGAATGAGGAACTATTCCATCAGGAATTATTAGCCAGAGACACACAATGCAATCTAATTTCATACCACCACATTCAATCACTATGAATTCAGTATCGCAGGAGCAGTAAATAAGACATGAAGCGCAGGTATTTCAAAATGAATTAGTGCTTTTAGGATGAATCTCTTTAACCAGAATCTTATGAAATTAGAAAAATATCATCTGTCATCTACTTAGATTTCTGTCTGTTTGAGAGTGGCACATAAATACTGTGATGTTTAATTCACCAGAATGTTTGTGGGGGAACAAGCCAACATAAAGCAGGACAGTATAATGAGATTCTTATTTCATTCCTTTTCTGGTGGAGGTGGAATTGGATTAGAGGGGACTTATTTGTTTGCGATATTGAGCACTGCAAAATAAATTCACACCTATTCAAATTGAAATCATACCTTGGTGCATCAGATAATCCTTTCTAAGATAGTAAAAACTGACAATCCAAGCCCACACATTGGATAGGAGTGATCTATTACCAACAAACAGGAATATAGCATACCTCGCCTTAAGCAATCCAAGAGATTTTCTTTTTCTACAAATATTTACCAGTCAAGTATGTGCTTGATTCTTTTTTTTTTCTTGCTCCAGGCATAAACAGTAACATCCATATTCATAGGGAATTTGAGCCTGACTCACAATCATCGTGTCACAAAGAGTCTTAGCAAAAGCGCCTTCCCAAAAGCTCAGTTTGTCACCGGATCAGGGAAACCTGATTTTGTTTTGAATCCTGGAGCCTTTTGAGATGTCAGGCTGTATCAGTGAAGACGCCTGTGATGGCTGCAGTCATACAGCACGGCAGCTCCAGCTGCTCATGAATCCTTTTTTCAAATGGCTCTTTTCTGAGGGGATGTTGAGACATAAACCAGAAAGAAGGACAGGGTTTAATGTGAAGATGGGCTGTGTGAGGATATGATATGCTCCTGCTACTGTTGCTACTGCTGCTGCAGCTGCTGCTGCTGCTCTCAGTGATGGAGTCAGTGGTTGTGTTGGGGTGGAAGCTGGTGTTGATGGTTCACGGCTGGGCGTAATGCAACCTTGACATGAACTCAAACTAGATGCAAGCTTCAAACACATTCCTCCTGATGCTTCTGGCATTCATATAAGCAGCTACAAGTTTTATCTCCTCACTGGCGGCAGCCAAGGGTGAGCCATTTGTGTGATGTGATACTGGAGATGATCCAGTGTGCAGCGTACGCCTTAACACCAGGTGATATGAGGTAATGTCTACTGCCCTAAGGTCTTCAGCTGTTATGGACTATCTAATGGACTAAATGTATATATGTAGTAATTACTTCATACAGTATGACCGATGGCTGAAATGTCCAATAGGAGCTCAGTGGATATACCTCCAGTATTCCTCCTATCTAACACAGGCTAGTTTGAGAGAAGACCAAAACTTAGTATAAAAGTTGTAAACATTGTCAAATTGTTGGAAAAAAGATTCCTAAGAGTAGTTTGAAACTGAAGGAGAAGTGTGACAACAAATATTACAAAAAGTCTGTAAAATCACAGAATGTATAAATACCTACAATAATAACAATATTTTTTTTATTTATTTAAAAGTTGGGCTATAGTAGTGGATTTCTCCTCGTCGTTGGTAGTAAAATAATTACATGTAGATGATGTCCTTGGTTTACGAGTTCCTCGACCTACGGCATTTTGTGGCTACCTTGTCATTGCCGATACATTTATTAAGAAAGTCTTATTCCATCTTTCTGATGTACAATGTGATAACATTTTGAACTAGTTGGGAAGTGGAGCAGACAAATGATGTTTGATGTCTGATGTTTTTGTGTTCTGATTATGATGTCACCACTGTGTTAGCGTAGTTGAGAGACGTAGATACTTATGTACAGTATCTGAGTTCCGACTATGAACAGAATTCTAGGACCCGTAAATTGAGGACCCCCATACTCACACAATCGTGCAACATGTACTGCAGTATACATTTAAGACTATGCTACAGAGACCTTAAAGTCCTCCAGATATCTATATGTGCAGCCCGGTATAGTGTACAGTCAATAAAGAGAAATAAAGGGTTTAAAGATCAGAATGGTTTAATGAGGATGTTACCAAATCAGTCTCTGTTAATCCACAGCTCCATATCCCGGCTGTCCCTTTGTGTTTTAAAGGTAGATGCTATATCTCCAGTTATATCTACCTTTTATCTTACTGTCAGCAAGACAGTATGTTCTATGTTCCCCTATTTCCTGAAGGTAAAGGACGAGGAACGAGAGAGGGGACCAGGGGAGTGAAAGATCAAGAGTGAACAAGTTCATATTATCAGATGAGGGACAACTTCAACAAACCTCTGGAGCCTGATTACTCTCTGACAAGCCAGATTCCATCTCCCTTTGCGTAGCAGCTAGCAAACACTTTGAGTATCCTCCTCCAACGGAGAAAAAGTTATTTAAGTTGTAATGAGTGACCTTTGCATGAAGCAGCAAACATGCATTTTTATGCCAGGGCATAAATAGTGGAGCTACATAACAATTAAGGTAACCTTTCTGTTTGAATAAGAGGCAATTGCTCAGAGAACTGAAATAACATGAATGATAAATTATTTTTGTAACCCAGTGCACAAGACGGAGAAGAATAAGGAACAATGTAGAGGGGGAGGGAGAAGAAGTGCTGTGACTCAATTGTAAATCCCAGTTATAATGCCTCGTTAAAAAGATTTGGGAAGGCGAAACAGAAGCAGACACAGTCTCTCTTTCTTAAAGGTAGACAGGTCTCAGTGGGATTCATTAATGCGTGTCCCTATGGTAGTCTTCCTCTTACAGCACAATCGCCTGGGTTAGCACCAATCCTGAAATTACACCTAATTGGACAATTACTCAAACTCAGAAACCTACTGCAATAAGCCAACAAGGCCCCTAATAAACACCTTGTCTTCTAATAAAAACAAGGAAGTCATTTGCGTCACCCAAGAGGCCCAATTTTTTTCCTTATCTCTGCTAAATTTATTTTTAAAATAATTGCTTCTGCTGTGAATGAGAATATTAAAAAGGTGGCTGAGGAAGGGGAAAGAAAGTGTGTGCGAGAGAAAGCGAAAGAGAAAGAAAGACAAACCCTACCTGGGGCTCAGTGTTGCAGTCTGTTCTCCTGGGGGAGAAGCTCATTTGCTCTACAGATAAGCACACTGCAAACTCCCAACATTGTAGTGTTATTGCTGTCAAACCATAATGAAATGATTATTGTTTTGACTTCCTTACTATAAAACAAGACCACCCTGTTCTGCTGCCCGTACGCTGCCCTGCTTACATTAATTAAATAGTCGCAGGGATAATAGATTTTTTTTTTTTTTTTTAATTTTTCCAGGATCAATGTGCTACTACACGGAGCTAATTGATATACATAGTGCCTCCATATTATATATCTATAAATTTTGAGCTATATCTCCATCAGTCCCTGTCACCTTCAGGGTCAGACCGGAAATCCAATTAGTCAAATGCATCTGCAAAACTGTAAACATGTTATTTGCATTTTGGCCATGCAAAATCTTTGCTAAGGATATATTGAGCACAAATTATTAAATCTGTTGAGGTTGCAACCAATTGTAGTAAAATTAGCTTGTTATGCTACTTGAGTGCAGTCAGTAGTAGCATTTTAGTGTGGGCAGTGAAGAAACCTGAATTAGAGTGTATCATCAGTTGGTTCGTTTTGAAAATCAAAATTTCAGAATAAAAACTACAGTCTTAGAAAATGGATCTCTCAAATTGAGAGGGTCGTAAGACGTAGAGTACACACTGTGTACCAAAATGGCTGCCTGTAGGACTAAACACAGCACTAAATATACTAAAAGCTAAAGACCTGGAGAAATCAGATTTTTTAATTTCATAATAATGAATTAAATGATAGATTATAGATTCAACTACTCACAGTACAGTCGACACCTGGCAAAGGTGTTGATTCTACTGTTTGCAGGGCATTCAAACTGTAAACAGCAATCCCTGCAGGAGAGACAGAAGAGCTGCATCAGAAATGTATAACCTGGGTTTAATTTAAAAAAGAACATTAAAAAACCAAACAGCTTTTTTACTGCAGATTTCTTTCTTTTCTTTTTTTTACATTTTTACATAAGACTAATACGTAATGTGTGAAGACAACATTAATGTGATCATACCTGATACAGGAAGTGGCCAAATTGCATAGAATACATAAAGTTTATATAAAAGATCTACTTGTGACAACTTTGTTCACTTTTCGTTTGTTGTGACATTTTCAGTACCTACTAAATTCAAATTACAATTACCTTTTTCTTTTCCTTTAAATTAATTTCAAAGGGGTTCAGTATAGTTAAGGCCATTTTGTTCTTAGCAACATCCCTATAATTTGATATTTAATCATATATATATAATCAAAACTGACCGTGTACAAAGCAAGACTGAGATGTAACACCTTTAATGGCATGAGTTCACGCTAACGCCACTGACTGCCGTGGCAAACGGTGGGAAAGATGTGGGAGGATGTGGAGGGGGAGTTGACAGGAAGCAGAGATGAGAACATACAAGAGGTGGACAGTGACAAATGGTGTGGAAAAAACAACACAAGCAGCCATCTGAGGGGAAGACATGAGTAATACTCACAAATAATTAACTGGGTAAATATTAGGGAGCAGACTGAATAATTAGTTTGCACGTTTCACTGCGCTCTCATTATTGTTACTGCTGCAGTTAACCCTTTACAACACCACGTAGGCTGGTTTATAGACACCACGGAAAAGCACAGAAGACTCCGGGTGTTTGACTGGTAGTGTGAACGTAAACCAAAGGCTCTAAATGAGTGTTCTGTTCATTATCACCACCAAAACGAGTGTTTATTTAGGCCAGCATGTACATAATACTGGACTTAATCTGGATTTATGGCCATTTTAAACTGTTGTTAACCTCAAGAGTCAGGGAAAAGCACCGAGACCAATAGTCCTTGGCAGAAGTTTGCATTTTCCCAGGTCTTTGCTGAGTTTATAATTAGCATTTGAGCTCATTAGCCCCCTAATTACATCCTTACTACACATTTTTACAAACTGTGTCTAAAAGACACGCACACACAAATCCTTCATGTAGATTCTGACTATTTTTCTTTCTCTGGTGACTGACTCTCCGAGCTGTAAATATAACATTGTAGTTTCTGATGATATACTGTCCGTAGGTTAGCAGACATGCACAATTAGCAACATGCTGTTGTTTAGAGTTATTGATCCTGATGCTTTTAACCTGGTGTTTTTGAAATAAATACAAAAATATCTGAGCTGGTACGTTTGTACAGATGCAGCCTTTGGTCGATGCTCCTTTTATGCTCAATCTCAGTGCCACAGTAACCTACTTCCTGTTGTGTCTGCTAATTCTACTGTGCAGAAAAAAATATTAAATCATTTCCAGTCTGTAAATTGGACTGCGTTACTTCATGTGTCCTGCTTTTACACATTAAAGATGCCAAGCTATATATTTTTATTTTTATTTTTTATGTTTGCATATGCGTTGACTGAACATGTGCATACAGTGAGGATGGAAAAGTGCAATCCAGTTGTTCTGAGCAGTAACAACCAAAGAGAATCTCTAATGTGCACAAGCATCTACCTGAAACCCCAAAAGAATTTTGCATTAAGGAAAATTGGTCACTTTGGGAATTCATGGTAAGTGACATGAATTCCAGCCAACTGCCACTGTCATGCTGTCTGATGGAGCAGGCTGAAAACTTCTTAACCATTTATGGGCATTGTTGGCCACTAACAACCTAGACCTTCCGTTGAGTTCTGCTTAAGGACCCAACAGTGGGCAGTCGAGTTGTTTTTTCCTGACTGCCCATTGGATCATCTAAGAGCGGAGCTCCAACCATCACTTCTCAGGTGAACTGTTAAATCTGCACAGATGAGGACGTTTCTTCAATACTCTGTGAGGTAGTAGTTAATGACAGCAGCTGTGAGGCAGGCATGCACCACTTCCAAGCTGATTTAGGTTTAACGAGCCACTCCGGAGTGCTATTGATTCAAATCTATATTTGACAGGATACACAGTGAGCATATATTAAATGGATAAGAACATCTCTTGGTCACTCAGAACAACATCACTTTGCCATGTGGAGAAGACATGATGCAAAGCTAGTTAGAGAGTAGTTCGTAGTTTGTTATGTGTATTTAAAGGTACAATACAAACTTAATACATTTCGCCATTTTTACTACAGCCTCGTAGGCTAATGGTCAAAATGTGTGATTGTTTTTATTTATGTGATTAAAAGAATAATTCATTTTAAATGGCTGCATGGGCTCGATACACATCATTTATGAAATGCTAAATAGCACTGGTCGTTTTACTATTGTGTTTTCATTAATAATTTACCATTGATGCAATAACTGCAAATAAAAAGTTCCACGAACTAAGAACTGCTGCTAAGGTTTGTGTCCATAACAAACTGCTTTTAGCAAGGATGTAAATTGTGCCTCGAAGGGGAAAAAATGTTTTGGGTATTTTCTTTTTTTTTCTTCTTTTTTTTCAGTTTAGTCAAGAAATATTTGTGTTTCCTGAGCACATCTAAGCCATTGGAGAAGGTTTTCTCTGCAGCCTTGACAAAAGTTGCAGAAAAAAGTTTTAAGAGTGGATTCAACCTCTGGAGGAACCAATATTTGAAACTCCTTGAGAGTAGTTCCTGAACCCCCACATTTGTTCATCCAGAAGTCAACTACAAACAAACACACAGGCACACACACACACACTATGTTTTTTTACTTTTTACTTTTTTTTTTTTTTTTTTTGGAACGTGACATACTGTATCTATCTATCTATCTATCTGTCGCTCTGTCTATCTGTCTGTCTGTCTGTCTGTCTGTCTGTCTGTCTGTCTGTCTGTCCGTCTGTCCGTCCGTCCATCCGTCCGTCCGTCCGTCCGTCCATCTATCTATCTCTATATCTATATTTGTATAAAGACTTAAAGATGTATAATTTTAATGAAAGTGGTGTTTTGGACAGTGCTTCATCATATCAAGCCCAGGGACAAGGACAATTTATATTGTTTTTCTGTTCTCCAGTTGACAGGGAAAGCTTTAGTGTAATTAGCAGCGGCAATAACTACCACTAATTTTAAGTAGCACTTAGAGAAATTGCACGTGGGTCAATAATGTAAGAGGTGGAAAAATACATACACTGGATGGTGCCTAAATCATAACGTGATAGGAGAAAGAGAGAGAAAAAAACCTAAAGGAATAAAACTCATCACTTTATGCATTTCTGAAAAAAAATAATAATACAGAAGGTCCACCATCTCCATGACTGAGTGAGGCAGCAGAGAGTTGGAGAGGAGACAGGAAGTATGGTAATTATCTGCCTGGCTTTCAAACCATTCTCTCCTAATGGTAAGCTTGGGGAAATTAAATTAAAAAATGCAGCTTTATTATATGCATTTCTAAAGTAAGGATAACAAATGTTTTCAAAATTCACGATGAGTTGAATCTGTTTTCTCCAACAACTCAGCTGACAGCTTCCTAATGCTGCCACATTAAAGTGGTTTCGCAGCGCATGTGATGCAGCTTTAACTAGGTCCCGGGGGCATTGTTAGTTATCATTGCCTACTGCTGGAGTGAGCCCGGTGAAAGCAATTTTAGCTTTCCTCCCAATCAGTGCTGCAACATGAGAGATGGCCAACGAGAACAAACGGCCCAGCTCACCACATCCCACTGCCGATCTTATCTGAAATGCTGCTCCTGTCCCGAAAGGGCCTACTAACGCAAGAAACCGCCCCCTCCCTCAAAAAGACATGAGATGGTTGGCCCCAGGCCCTCCCAATTCATGCAGATATCTGTAAATTAGACTCATAGAGACAGACCAAAACGTCCTCTGAGGGTATTAGACATGAGCACTTATGCTGTGGAACATGTGAGAGGCTTTCCAGGAGTGCAGAGGCTATGATCAAAATACATGAAAATACCATCATGAAGTCCCACCACAGCCAAGGGTTTACATGTTCCTATTTTGGCCTGTTGAGCATGTTCTGCTGTAGCATCAATACACTCATACCTGCAGGCAAGGTAAATTCAAATCAAAAATAATGATTTTTTTTTTCTACGTAGTAGCCTGTGATGTATTTATTTCTTGCAGGAGAAAATATTTTCCAAGGAAACAGCGTAGCAGTTGTTACCGTTGCGTAATTTGAATCGCAAAAGTAACGTCTTAAATGTTGTTTTTCTGGGACCTGTGTCCTTAATGGCACCTGCATGGCACGGCTAATAACTAATGCATGTGTGTGGGGGTGGGTCGGTGTGTGTGTGTGTGTGTGTGTGTGTGTAAGGGTGTACCACTTCACTGTACAAACAACCAATTTCTATGGCTCTTCGAACTGAATCCACATGTGAAGGAATCAATTAATCTCAGTGCGGACAGTTCTCCATGTGTTTCCTTTACCAGCAGGGAAGCATCAAACAGACCAGTGCCGTCGTCCAAAACACCACAAATGGTACACACGCGCACACACAATCACACACACACACACATAGACTCAAGTGTCATACCTTGTTATGCCTCTGTGCTGTTATCAGAGGGTTTTCAGGTCTCTAATAGTACATTTCATACTCATGTGCACTATCTCCACAGCACCTTTATGGAACTTCAATTGATGGATAAACTGATAAAATACAATTCTTTTTAAAACTATAACCATTTACACTTCTGTCCAAATCTTCATTTTTGATGCACACGGTTTTTTTCTGATTGATTATTTCACTCATTATTCAATAGTTTTATTATTATCATATCATATCATCAGATCTAGAAACATTATTTCAATTTTTTAACCAACATTTTCTGCATATATTTACTTAATAAATACAGTGGCTCCTCGTTTTACGATGTCCTTATCCTGTGGCATTTCATGGTAAGGGCTCCTTCTCCCATGAATTTATTAATAGACTGAGAAGGCATATACGTCCTCACACAGCGATATGTGCAGGAGACGGTTTTGTTTGTTTTCATTGGCCAGTTGTACGCCATACGTTTGTTGTGCTATATCTGTTTCTTTTGTTTGTGTTGTTTTTTGGAGAACCTTTTGTCCTGCATTATAGCTCTCGAGCGGAAGTCAGACTCTTCTGATGTTTTTATGTCCTAGATTATGATGTCACCTCGGTGTTAGTGTAGGTGAGTGACATAGGTACTTATGTACAATAGGTGAGTTCCAACTTACGGTGAAAATCGAGTAACACTACACCGTTAGTGCTCCACATGTTGAATCCGATATTTCAGGTCGTGATGCATTTGTGGTTTCAGCCAATAACGTACAATTTTAACGGCCCTGTAGCCCGTTGAGTTGTACTTGGCAGAGGTTTACTTTGAACATTTGTTAGACAGATGGTTCAAATATATCAGTCTGACTTAAAGCAGCACACACAATGTAAATTTGGAGCAAAACATAGAGCCTTCAAAAACAGCCAGCCCCCTTTAGAGAAGCCTGACAAGTGATGAATGACATAAGAGCCAATATCAAAGTAATAAAAAAGAAACATGTTTTGATCAACGGGTCATACAGAGCTATGGTAAAAGTATTTGTTATTCCAGTGGATGATGAATAAATAATCTCAACACTGTGCAAGTGGACATTAGAAACAAAAAACCCCTGAGTGTCTTAGTGGTAAGTAAGGCTCTAATTACCTCCTCCTCTCAGACTATGGCTTTTACAGCGATGAAAGGCTCCTCATCGTCTCCTTCCTATCACCAGAGATGCTGGTGATCTCAGTGATATCAAATGTCACAGAGTCCAGGTGAAAGAAGAAGAGAGTGGTCCTCAGGACAGGCTGAGTTATGTGGCTGTCGCCGCTCTTATTACCAGAGCACTGCCTACAGACAGGTCGGCCATTAGGGAGCGCACTGAGCGTTGCTCATACATTAACTCAACTTAAACAGCTGATCAATACCACATATTTGGTGAGTTTCTAAATGGGAATCACTACAAGACACCCGGCACATGACACGTCCTCTTTCTCAGGCCACGGGCCTTGGTTTTCTTATCTATGGTCAGAGCACCAACTGCACCAGTCAGCAGTCTACTTTTAGTTATTATATTTCCCTTTCTGTGGAGACCGTTTCGGGGGGCGCTCGTCTGCATAGATGGCTGATTTTATGCATCAGAAAATAATCATTTCTACACACAGCGGGTCACAATTGGGTTTGTGGAGGTTGATAATTAAGATAAAACACAATGTGGTGTATTGAGGTATAAGTGACCTGCCGCTCAGTTCAGATAAGACTCCAATTAATCCTGGCTGAATTGCAGTAACGTAAAATAAAGATAATTACTGAATCACCAGGCTACACCGCTTTGATAGATTTTTGTTACTCAATGTTATTGCTGGGAGGAATAAGAAATTAAATGGATTATATCTCAACGTTTTCAGATGGATTACAACTGCTTTTAAATAACCGCAAGAGCAATTTCATCAGCCCTGCAATTCGAGAAGCTACTGACAGGCACTGCGTGATTCAAATTGAACTTGCTCTCATCATTTTAATAAAGCGCTTTAGTCCTCACCCCCAGCAGGCACACACACACACACACACACACACAGACACACCGCACCACACATGCATAGACTTCACAATTTGTTCACACCACTCGCTCTGTTTTATCTGAAAACCAGACACATGTTTACAGGATCTACAGAAAGCTGCCGCTGTCAAAACTTTGGTAAATATTTTTGAATTACTCCGTGAAGCTTTGTTGAAACAGGTCGCTAACGCTTAATGTTCATTTTTGTGCTTTCAAAAACACGTCGCAACACTGGGACAATTTAAAGAAAGAAGAAAAAAATCTTCAGTAAACACGGCCTCGTGAGGAGCGAGATGCCACTGGAATCTTGTTTTATTTTTTACAACGTTTGAAGTTTTAAAAAGTAAATAGTGGACTAGTAATCAAAGGCTTATGATGAGAGATTTCACGGGTGGTTATCTCTGGGTCCTGCTGCCATTTGTGTGCGCCTGGAGATTTCAGGGCACTCTGCGTGCCAAGTGCCCAGGGCTGCTGCATTGACTGCTCTCCTTTAAAACCATGCTGGCACACAGCTCCTATCAAAAGCCAAGGCCCGAGCCCGTAAGCATTCATTATGGCATCCATTAGAATAAACATCTCAACCTCCCCTAAGACCTGCTCTCCGGCTTTTAACTGCCTTTTGACAAGAGTGCATACTAGCTGGAAAATAAGAACAGTCTCCACCATTTTACTGTATTTATTTATTCATCTCCGTGTTCAGACCTTTTTCAGACAGACCTTCCTTTTCTTTTACATAAAGAGCTTTTAAATGTTTGTCTCCAAGTGTTCCTGTCTCTACGGAAAACCGACAGCTGTGCCAACACAGAATGAAAGAGGGCCTAATTGCTAATCTGTGCTCTTGTAACGTGCTGGAATACAGGAAAATGAGGTGCATTTGTTTCAACATCCAAACATATACATTATTTTAGCCAATTAAAACCATTCCGTGTGTGTGTATTTGCTGCGTACGTGTGTGTGTTTGTTGCAAAGGAAATATGAGGAAGAAAGAACAAATGTAGGAGCTCAATCCAAAATTATTTTTAGTCAAAAGGATTCAGCCGTATTTGTTCAGGAACAAGTTGTTTAATTAGTGTGAACTGCACAACGGCATTTACTTATTGATGCAATCGATAGCGGCGGGCCTGTGGTAAATATTCTCTCCTGCAAAGACAGAAGATTACACGACTGAAGTCTGGGAGGCAGACAAAAAACACGAGAGCAACTCTGGATTTACAGTGCTAACAACATTGTTGAATACAGATGGAGTCGGGAGATAAAGATTTCACTCGGAGTTTAGAGTAAAAACATCGAGGATCACAATATCTAAATGAAAGGCTCAGTGTGAGAAAAGTGTCACTTCTTCTGCTACAGCGGCTTTTCCGCCGGCAAGCCTTGTTTCTGCTCGACAACAAAAGACAGTTCTGGAAACAATAGGTGTTATCATCACCATTATTGACAAGAGCAAAGGCTGTAATAACATCAACAAGAAGAGGGGATGCTGGGATATAGAGTCACATTTCTTATATGCTTTTCTGCATGAATTATGAGAAGCACTTCAGGTTTAGGTTTAGGTTTAGGTACAGCCGAGGACGTCAGCGGGTGATGACACTTTGTGTCAGTGTACTACGTCTTACACAAATATAATGCAGATAATTGGTCTTGTATCACATTTCAGGTCTGTTGTTTTTTTTTGTTTTTTGTTTTTTTTTTTTGCATTTCAGATTAGATCGTTCAGATATTTTACAATCCAAGGATTGGAAGCACACTGAAAGAATGCTGGATTATAGATTAGCAAAGACTTTAATTCTCCTAAAGAATCCATCTAACACGAAAAACAGTTTAAGGCAGTGTTTTTCAACCTTGGGGTCACAGCCCTTGTGGGGTCACCTGAAATGTTTAGTGATTGAAAATAAAATGACAGATTAAAATTTTAGTCTAGTCAAAAAAGGTCATGGTGTGTATCTTCCGCTGACGCTGAATGAAGAGCAGGTCAAATTTCAAAAAAGGATGCCTGCCCATCACTGTCAAGTGGAGTCACTTTAATTTGTACAGCCCAAATTCATAAAACACATTGGTCCTAATAGACCCTAAAGTTTAAAAAAGAGAATTCAAATTTAATTCTCCTAAAGAATCCATGTAACATGGTAAAAATGGAGGAATGTATGTACAATCAGTGCTATACTGAGTTTACATGAACAATATTATTAAAAACCAAAATGAAAAATGGGGGAGACAGCAAAAGAAGGGGAAGAAAAGGACAGGAAGAGAGGTGAGGACCAGACATATAACACTATATTACTGTACATACAGTCAGCCGCACAAGCTGTTACAGCACAAACAGTACAGTTGTCAGGGTTACTTATAGAGAGACACACTTTGCACCTTAGTTCTGCAACATTGTCCCCTCTTGTTGTTAAGCTGAGAGGGAATGCAAACATATTATTTCTTCTTCTTCCCGGCAACAGTGCAAACTGTTGTAACACCATCAACCCACCGTCACCGACAACAGTGTATATGGGCTGGTTCATGTCAAGTGTCTGCTCGTTGTTGTTCTGATCGGCGACAACGTTTATCTCTCCTGTAACATCCTGCTCTCCTCATATCGTCTAACCTCGCTGTGTGTTACCTCTGTGGATAACCAGAGGAGGGCATGAGTGGGGTGGCAGGGGGGGCAGTTAGAGGAAAACACACTGTTGGTAGTGTTTCTTGGAAGTTAAACAAATTGGATCATTTACTGCTTGAATGCAGTAGACTGATGTCCCTGCCTTCGAATTTACAAGTAAAGCACCTAATAATGCTAAGCAATTAGGAAGGAGCGGCACTGCAACAACAGGGACTGGAGAGACTGCTAATGTGGATTAGGGTTGCATTATCCAGCTGCTGGTAGGAAAGGGGTCGACACTGAAAGGTGGTGTTATACGAGCACCAAGGACAATGCCTTAAATGCCACACTTCAGCAGCGAGAAAGGATTTGTCTCTAATTAATTTCCAGAGATTTCTGTCATCCGTGTTCCTGAAGGCCAGCCCAGTGGAAACTCAGCAGTGGAGTGCCCTCCAGTAGTTAGAGCTCAGAACAAATGTACATCATTAAAAATATCAAGAATCTTTTGTTTTTCTCCTCGGTCTTTTCCTTGACATGACATCCACGTGCGTTCTGCTTTTCTACCCAGCACGTCTGAAGTTACCCTGCTCAGATACTATTAAGGCCGGCGTACATTTGTCTCTCATACAAATCACCAACGTTGTACAAAAATAAAGATAGTTTTAGCTAAACTCCATCTAAATCTAAGTCTTCCTTTCACCATGCAGTAGGCTGTTCTGCCAAAGGGAAACGACTGCAGCAGAGTTTGCAGCCCTACCATCTGATGAAAGGACGTCAGAGGTGGTTCTGGATGGTGGAGTTTAATTACAACAACACACACCAGTGACACTCCAAAAATGAATCCGGGCTGAACATCAGCCAATCATTGTTGATAACCAGAAGATGAGCACAGTGTAGAAGTACATTTCTCATAAATGGTCAATGGGGATAAGTCGAAATGTTTATAAGACAGAAGGGTGTATGATTTATATAAATCCACAGGAGGCGCTATTAGATATATGTGGTTCCTCATGGAATAAAACCCAGGACTCTCTGCTTGTAAGGCAGGTGTTTGAACCACTACACCATGGAACCACACAAAAACAATAAATATAATAAATGTAAACGGTTAAAATAACTGAAGCTATTAGCATTGGAATATGTAGCCCCATCTGATTTTTTAAAAAAAAGGAAAAACAGAAAATTACGTCTCTAGATCAGTGATTCCCAGACATTTTTGTTTGGTGGTGGACCGAGCAATTTTTCAAATGTAAAATATGTGAAACCTATTGAGAAACTCTATACATTTATAGACAATGCAAAGACATTCTACAGTTTCCATTTTTCCAGTTGTCCAATAGAAACACTACTGGCAGGAATGGTGTCTAAATGTGGGAGGGTTTGAAAATTACTGATTTATTAGGTGTGTTTTAGGTGTTTGTACATTTTAAGTCAGGTCATGCATTAATGCATGCATTAATAAAATCATTATGAGAAACAGATGGGGGTTAAATTGAATTGAGTATTTGATTTGGACCCAACTGTTTCACCATTTCACCATCAGTGTCAGGTGCTGTTGTCTGTTGTGTACACTTGTGACTGAGTTTTAAAAAGTTTTACTGCCAACTACTACAACTTGGAAAATCTGGCTCCAGCGCTTGACTGCTCAGGTGTGCAGTTGTTGTAGCGGGGATAGTTAATATCGTTAACTTTCTGCTGTAGACCAGTGGCTGCTACAGCACCAGAGCACCAGTGTGATGCTGAGACCAGACAGCAGTCACTGGAGAAGGCTTTGACTCTTTCACACAGAGCATAGAGTAGAACCCGATCTGCCACATTCCCCTTATTCTGCTTTCGCAGACCTGCTGGTCTGTACATACGTAGGTATTTGAGCGAGAGGCTGAGAGTCATGCAGTGTGAATGGAAACACCCAGTACAAATTACATGGCGAGAGGAGAGGGGGTCCTCCCCCCAGCTGAGCCTCGGTGGCATCACAGGGGCGGAAAATGACAATTGCTTGAAAAGGTCATACAAGACGCCTGCACGGTGATACGAGCTTACAGCCAATCTGACAATCTTAATTCAAATCATGACATTCCCTCCCCAAAAGTGGAACATTTTCATCCCCCCATGTCAGAACAGCAGTCTGACCTTTTGCATGCAAGAACTTCACTGAGTTTTAACAAATGCTAATCAGATCGGTTTATTAACAGCTCTCTGGCATGTTCCACAGACGGCCGCACATTTGCAATTTGGCCGTTTCACACTGGGTTTTTAAAAGAGTAATAGGACTTCAGCAATATTCTATTAATATACCCTATAGATGCACATTAGCAGGAATTGGAATGACATGATGGATTCCAATATGGCTAAGTGGTGAGGATAATGGGAGAGATATCTTTTGTCAGATTATGTGGCATTTAATATCAAGTGTGTAATCTGACATTATTCATGCCAGTGAGAAGTGTTTCCTCTTATTCGCTCCCACAACAGGCATATTTCCTAAAATGAAAAAAAGAATTTGACAATGAATTTCATGCTTCAAACAGTCACTTTCCGCATGGTCAGTGTCGCCCCAAAAACCTTAATACCACTGCAGATGAAATGTCAATGGAATATTCACCTGCAGTTACACAGCAGTTGTCTGCTGCAGCCGTTTTCTCCTCGAATTTCTGTTTTGTACAGTCACCAGATTTGCATCTAAACAACAGAAAATCTAGAATCTTTAAATGCAATAATAATGAGTGAATAAAGTGCAGAATTTTGTTGTTTTGGTTTTTTTTAACAGATATCCAAGCTCAGATTTTTATTAATATATATACATTTTTATATATATATATATATATAAAACGAATCAGAATCTCAGATTTATTTTCTTCTCTTCACAGATTTATATATATATATATATATATATATATATATATATATATATATATTTATATATATATATATATATAAAACGAATCAGAATCTCAGATTTATTTTCTTCTCTTCATTGATCGCAGCAGTCGATGAGTAAGGGTGAGAAGAACACGGAATCCATGCCACAAGTTATCATTTTGGAATCAAACCAGTGATGTTTTTTGCTGTAAGGCAAGAACTATACCCATTTCCCCACCATGTGATGCATAGTCGTATAATACAAATGTATTAAATACAAGCTGAGTGAACATAGTGACGTTCTTTCACGTGAAGCTAATCAGTTTAGCGCCGACCTCCTTTAACACTTATTTACATCTACTGCACAATTTCAAATTCATCCCCTGAAATGATTTTACTGCTGCGGAGAATACACAAAATACTAGAGCTGCAGTGTAAGGCAGAGAGTACAGGGTTTTACATGTGACCTGATACCACACCTAGCTTCTGTCTCATTCTAACATTAGTCTTGCAGAGGTTAATGATCTTGACACCCAGTGCCTTAACTTTGCCCCCTTCCCTCTTTTTCTCTCCGTGCCACCAACCTGCAGCCTTACTCCTGCCACGCCTGGAAACAGATGTTTTACTAAGAACGTTCCACGGAAGTATTAGGCAGCAAAATGATGACCCGCACTTTTCAAGGCTATTCGTTGAGGTCAGACACACTTAGCAATGAGCTGCACCCAGCCGCGTCGTCGTAGAGACTCTATGTTTTGTCATATTCAGGCTTGTTGGGAAACTATTACATGTTTATTATTTAGTTTAAAACTAATGAATAAATTCTTGCAACTCTGTGACTGTACACTTTTTTCTCAGCAGTGCTAATTACTTACTGACTACTACTTAAGTAGAAACACAGAATAACTTCTCATTTCTAAATGTGAAGCCGCCTCCTTTTTTAGGATATGATGTTGCACTGAATGTTTTATTTTTCAATCCACTCTGTCTAGGTATGTGGTGGAATTACATTATTGAAATCAATGCCCCCACACAGAGACACAAAGTGAATGTCGAAGCTTTTGTCCCCGAATGCATCACTCACAGCAAGTTCTGCTCTTGCATTTAAAAAGCCTTCGGGTGATGACTTACCTGACAAAATGTTTGTTCTAAAAACACTATTAAGTATTTAGGGAAACAGATCAGAAGTGTTGTTTCAAATGTAACACCGTTAACATCAAGTTAAAGCTTGAGGAGATAAAAACCTCCCTGTATTATTTAGACTCTATCGATTGAAGCAATATTTGGATTTTTTTCAGGTTTTTGGTTTGCAGAGCGTCCAATAGAACAGGGCTAATGGACATTTAATTAAATTGTGAATAATGAGTTTTCAGTTAAATTGCATTTTAATTGTGAATGAAAATTCATGATGTGAAATTGTGAATTTCCCCAATGTTGGATGAATGCAGGATTTAAAAAAAAACCAAAAGAATATTGTGTCATATAAGCTGATGTAATGTTTTACATTACAGTACATTAAATCTTCCATCTAATTCCATTGCAAACACAGAGAAAGAGATGAAGTTATTAAGATGCCCCCTAGAGGTCATTTAACATTTTCATACAGATTTCTTACCGTCAGCAGACAGTGTTTTCTGTTTCTTCTTACAGGGTTGTATGTATGTACACCTCGTCTGTCTACAGGAGCAGGCGTTACAGCGGGCCAATATAGGATGTATATAACAGAACACACAGATACACATCTGTGGGAGAGAGAAAAAAAACGTGTGTGTGTGTGCAGCCCCAGCAAACAAGGCTGCAGTGTACTGCATGAAAATAACTCATTAAAAGTGTGACTCACACACACAGAGACTCCAGCCTGCATAGAGTCCAGATCATTTGCGATTTAATACAAGGCCGTTGTCCAACAACTGATTTTTAATTGTTCCTGCATAGACAGACACCAACGTGTGTGTGTGTGTGTGTGTGTGTGTGTGTGTGTGTGTGTGTGTGTGCCCATCCACAGACACCTGTGCACCCAGACATGCGTTCTCCCCTTATACAGTGGGAGTCAAAACTGAAAAATAGATGAGCTCTTTGTCACTCAAATGGCTGTAGGTTGCTTAAGTGCTGTCAGAGTACGGATGAGGCCAACATACATTATGGAAGACAGTGCCTTGCTAAGCGCCTCAGCTCTTCACCGAGTCCACAGCACAACCTTGTCTAATGGAGTTTCTCTAACAAGTCAAGATTGTACAATAATATCTGAAGTTGGAAACTAATTAATCTCAGGGGTATGTTTCAGGCATAAGGCCTCTCTGCACTGTCTGGAGCTGCTAATTCCTTCCATCTGGAGCGTTTACCAGATTAGCACCGACACTGGATCTTTTAAAGAGTACTGCTTGTTCTCTGTTGATTTCAGATCTGCCCTCATTTCACAGCAATGTGGGGGATAGGCTAACGAAGGCCTATTGTATGCTGATGCAACGAGTAAGGCTGGGATGAATAAAAATGGTGCGTGAGAGAAAGCTTTTTTCATATAAAGCTTTTTTCATATATATATATATATAAGTGTGTGTGTGTGTGTGTGTACAGTGCATGTTTTTTTTTTCATCTAATCTTGCAATGGGCTTTTTTTTCACCCAGTACATACATTCACAAAAGCAGCTTATGTTCCATCATAGAAGATATGCATCTTTGCAGATGAACCCAGGGCTACAGTAGGACACATCCTGAACAAAGACTGATCTAAAAGTGCTCTTGTAGCTAATTATATCTCCTATAACTGCTCCTCTGCTACAGAATCTCTGATAGCAACATTTGGACAAACAAACAAATAACAAAAATATGGTTTTAACAGTAATGTCATGTTTTGTCAAATTTGCTGAGATAAGGCCCTGTTCTGAAGTGACCAAGGTCATCTGTTTGAACCATCTGCACAGTGCACAGAAGACGCATCAGGACGACTCAGTTCATAGTCACTGCACTGCTTTTTAAAGTCTGTCTGCAGTCCTATTTGAGATCCTCTTTTTTTTTGGTCCAGAGAGAAACAGAGAATGTTTGAGGAGCCTCAAGAGCAAAAGGGCAGGAAGAGGAAGCAGAACTGATAGCGAAAGAGAGATTTAACAGCCGAGTGTAAGGGTGTGTTGACGGGGCTCGTCATCTCTTTCCCCTAATCATTTTCCAAATCACGCCTCCCGTGTAAAGCTCAGTTTTCACTTTTCTTATTCGCACACGGAAAATTCAAATTACCTCCACTGCTGCTCACTGTATCTACAGTTAGTTAAGTGAATTTCCCCTTGTGCCATTTTAGGTGGGCAAGAGAAGCCTTCTCACCTAGAGTTTGTGTCAGTCACAGCTGGCAATGACAAATTATTAAGGTGGATTTGACATGAAATGTTGGACGTAGTCACCCTCTACCTTTTCTCCACCCATTAGTCTGTGAGAGGGGGTACTTGACAGGGAGTGCCGTCAGCTAGCATCAGCTCAGGCAGCACACTCCTCTCCTCCCCCGCAGATGCACCTTGTGCCTGCAGTGATCTCCTCCTCTCCTTTGTTCGTTGCATCTGCTCAGCGTCAGATGACAGCACTGATTAGCCTCACTCAGGGTCTTAATAAGACAACCAGAGTACAGAGAGGCAGCTCAAGGCCAATACAGACACACAAACACACAAAACCACCCAGTTCTAATCACTTCATGCCCCACTTTTATTCTTACCTGACTCCCATACCCTGAACCTAACTAGTCTGTCCTGAACACTAATGAGGTCTGGAGAATGTTCTGCACTATTGGTGGTTTGTCCAGCTTTTCCAGGGTTGGCAGTTTTACTATAGTCTCACCGCGGCACACACTGAATGGACTGAGTGCTTATTATTATTGTTTAATTTGAGGTAAAAGTTTGCACGATTCACGAAACAACTTTGACCTTACATCATGTTGTCTCTGTTGAGTTTGTCTTTCTACAACACTGACTGTGTAGGCACTCATGAGTCTGGACCACAGAAGGAATATGATAAAAGATCCAGTGCTTCTCAAAGTGTGGGTCAGGGCCCACTAGTGGGCATGACTAGTGGGCCACAACTGCTATACCTGAGCTGTGTTACACAGTAGTGTACACTGCATGAATACTTTTTTGAATGTATTTACTCTGGAATTAAAAATCTTTAAATGTAACTGTCGCACTTTTAAAAAAACCTCTGTCCAACTTTGCTGTTACTAAGTTACTTTGTGTAGTTTTAATAATAGCTTATTATTATGTGGTGTGTTGGTTTGTAATTAGTTACAATATGTTGTTATATGTTAATAATTATTGTAGCACATATTTAGCTTGAAGCTAACAATACTCCAAAAGGAGTTTTTTTTTGTTAGTCCAGGGTGTATACCTGGAAGCAGCCAATCTGTTTTTTTTTAACTGATTTGATGTCATTTAATGGGATGAATGAACACACAGAAAGTATCTCAACACAGTCTACCCACTGTCGTTCATCGGTCGTCTGCAGTGTTGCAGTTTGAGTGTCTGTAGGATGAACAAAAAGTCACAAAGTCAAGCACCAGGAAAATGTATTATTTTCTATGAACTGACAACTTACTAAATTTAAACATTTTATCTTAAGTGACTGTAGATTTCCTGCAAAATATAGAAGCTCTTTTATTATTATCATTGTGGAGCAGGATGAGAGCTAATTTAGTTATTTTTTGTTGTTGTAGTCAGATAGGCATGTTGGTGTGAGTGGGTGTGCAGCCTCAGCGTTGTGTAGGACTGCATTCCTGGAGGGTGAACTTCTCTAACTCGTCTCTGCCGTCTTCCCCACCGCCTCCTGGTGGATGCTCCTCACTCTGATGTGTGTGTCCCAGCCCACCTGTTCAGGCCTCATTACTGTCAGGCCTGTGTTAATAAATATCCAGGTGTAGAGCGCTGCTCGCTGCCTGTACTTCATCACCAAGAAGCTCAGTCTGCTGGGCGCGCCCTCCTCTCTTGCAGCAAGGCTGACAGCAACCATGATTACACTGTAAGCACTGTAGTTATTCACCTTCTGCCCAAACTCCGACACTGCACTCCATCTTACACACCAGCACACAGGCACACACTCTTGCAACGCTCATGCACATGTACTGTATACACAACCGCACAGGAACACACACACACTGATAAATACAAACAGGTATTTGCCCCTTCGTTCGCATTATTTTTTCCTCATGCAGTCGTCCGTGTAGGCAACAGCGACGATGCTGTGGCGACAGTTTCCGCTCTCATTAAAATAATGTTCTGTTGTAAATCCATGTAAATATACATAAAAATATTAAAATAATATTTATGGCTTTTCTTATCTTAGGTTTTGTAGATGTTACATTGTAATATGGCTACTTTCAGCAATTCTTGTCCATATAAAAAAAATATAAAAACCAAAGTATTTCTAATGTCCTGTCACTAGTTCCTCACATATCAAAATTATAGCACTCTTTTACTTGAAGTATTTAGAATAGTTTTCAACAAATTGCAGAGAGAGAATTCACCATTTTTAAAGTTAGAGTTCAGTCATTTTGTCAAAGCCATACTTAGTGCCTCTCATTTTGACTCAAAGTCTTGATAACTGAAAGCTCAAAAGTCTCCAAGTCTTAAGTACCAGTTTCACCAGCAGCTTGTGGGAGTTACTTTTTGTATGTCTCTAACTTTATTTCACTGTACTGTACTGCTGAAATATACAAATATAAATCCAAGGTAGCACAAGTCATGCTTTATTCTGTCCACATTAGGGCATTAGGGCAAATACAGGAATCAGTTTGTCTGATTGGTTTACGCTGGTATTTTAGCGTTGACTTGTTCATTGCTGGACGTCTGGACGTTGCTGTCAGATTCAACATGACTTCATGACTTCAAGTCATCGATGTCCGTATTCGTAGATGTACTGCAGTAGGCTACAGTGTAACTTCCTACAGCAGTGTTTTTTAAACTGTTAGAAATACACAAAATCACATTGTAGTTGAGCATCAGTCGTAGCAGCCGTTGACACAGCCTGTAAAAGGCTAATTCCCTGGTACTGTTGTGTTTATGAAGTTAGTGTAAATGTAGCAGAGGGTCAAACTGGCTGTGTGAGGTCTCTCATCTCAGCAGCAGTAACAGTGGCCAGGAAATGACAGGGAGGACACAACCACTTGACTCTGGAGAGGCAATCCAACACTTTGGGGGTTTAATGCGCTGCCTTGGGTCTGAGCCACAGCAATTGGGTTTGATAGCTGTGTCATTATCAAAGGAGGCCGTCTGGAGGTCTTCAGTGGCTGGGGATTATAATAAGGGACATAGAGACAGAGGAGAGGAGGGGAGGAGGGGAGGGGTAGTGGGCACTGGGAATCAGTGTCTTTGCTCTCTTGGAAAAACAGGCCTTTCTGACCTCCTTAACTTTCATCATCACACTACCACTGCTCTCGCTGTTGTTCCTGCTCGTACAAAGACGCAGTTCTAGAGATCAGTGTTCTTTTCACACGTTTTTTTCTGTGAAAAGAACACTTTGCCAGACTGAGTCCATGTACTGGAGCTATACTGTAACCATGTTATTATATAAATAGCACACTCTTCATACATGGATATGGCTGGGTGAATATTTACTAAGCTCATGTTAATTCACCGCAAAGAAAATAATATTTGGATTATTAGAAAATCAATCTTGCAACATTCACACTAAACATTGTGAGTAGAAAATCAAAACTAACTCCAACATCCATTTTCCAAGGACTGATGAATCAGTTCAGGAACCTGAAGTTCTTTAAGTCTAGTTGCCTGCATGTATAATTTTAAGGAACTAGAATAATCTGTCCAAATGTCAAAGACTAAACATCCATAAACGTTCCACCTGATATCTGATACTGGTTTATACACAATATGTCCTATTAATTATATTCTTTCGTGAAACTTTTCTTACTTTTCTTTTTGCTTCACTCCTCCACAAAATCGACACTCAGACACAAACTTTGTCTATTGTTAAGTGAGAGCTCATACAATCGTTGTCTCTGCTCGTGTCTATAGGAGGAAAAAGAGATCTGGAGGGGCAGAGTGAGGGACGTCACCTTCTGATGGAGGCGATGGCTGATGCTAAGGTAAGAGTTGTCATCAGTGTTCCTGGAGCCTTATGGAAGAAAGCCAGGAACGAGGCTTTGATTGGGCCTGCTGTGGCTGTGCTGTTTGCCACAGCACAGCTTTGATTAGTGGCACCATGAAAATGTATGCCCTGTACTCAAAGAAAACTGGGGGAGTAACTACCTGTCAGGAAATTCACAAACAAGGCTACTTAGACTACGGGGAACTGTATATTTTAAAGTCTAATATTCCTTTCCCATTCCAGTTCAATGTGAGGGCTCGTGAAATCCCAACTGATACCCCACCCCTGTGAACCCGTACAAAAGGTCCCTAGATAAGGAGGAGGTGCACCACCACCACAGACACGCACACACCCACCTTCCTTTGAAATAACTTGAGGGAGGAGGTGTTCTCCCAAACCAAACAACAAAGGCTCTCTGCCAGATGCTGTGCATACCAAAAAATGCCTGCAACACAAATATAAAATATATAAATTAATCAGCGCCGAAGTAAATAAATAAATAATGTACGTGAGGAGCTAATTAAATGTGTTTATTCCTGTTATCATATGCTGCCCTCATTTCCACCACTTGAAGTCATGAATCATTAAGTGGCTGCTAAATTGGTCTCTGGGGCCGTCCTTGTGGCAGGGGGCGGTCAGATCCTGTCTAACAGAAGGCAGGTGTGCCGTCGACGGACGGATGGCCTGTGCTCCCGTAGTCCTCGGACAGCCACGTCTGACAGGGAGGAAGCAGGCATCATGCTGGGAGGTGAGTGGCCGGAGGAGAGCCTGTAGCAGAGCGGTTGACAGGGGCGCACGTCACCAGGCCGGCCGGGCTTTGATTAATGAGGGCATTTGAAAGACAATTAGTGGGAGCAGATTTGCCTTCAACTACCTTATCAATCAGAACTCTTTTAATGCAACGTGCAGCACCCTGCGCACCAAAATTAGTGTGTAAGCGTTGTGCACCAGGGCAGGAGCTGCCTACCAGTCAGCAGGAGGTGAAAAAAGGTCGACCGGGCTAAGAAATACCAACACTAAAAAACTACAATACCCTCTGGACAAAGAACTTCACAGACGTCCGATTAAAACAGTGTATGACAAAATAATGACTTCTTCATCCACGCCAAACAAAAAAAGACGTCCTCAACTTACAGCATTTCGTGGTTACGTCTCCATCTTCCAGTGCTATACACGGAAGACAGCTTTGTTTATATTTGTTGGTTGAACACCATAGATTGGCTTGTGCTACATTCACTGGCTTTCATTTGTGTTGGTTCTTTGTCCTTCATTCTGGCTCCCAAGCCTTCGTCAGACTCTTGATGTTTTTGTCATTGATTATTATTATCATGTTACCACTGTGTTAGAGTAGGTGAGCGACATACTGTAGGTACTTATGTACAGGATGTGAGGTCTGCCTTACAGCAAAAATCGAGTTACTTCGCAATAGGCTATAATCCCTGTTATTAGTTACAAATACGATTTTACTGTGAATAGTCCTCAATCAGCTGTCATACTGCTAAAACTAACAAACATTCCTTCATACATGTAGAGAGACTGGCCTGCATGCGGTCCAGATCTAAAAGTTAGAAACAAAATAGAGTTTTACACAAACAGCATATACTGTGCACTTCCCAGAAATGAAATCCAGCAGAAGTCTGGATTAACTTCTGCTTCTGTGCTTGTAATTACTATGCATTTACAACAAGGTGCACTAAATTCACCGTCCACCATTTTATGTGAGAGTGTAAATGTATTCAGTATTCATTAAAAGGCTGTGTGAAATTTAAATGAAACAATAAAAGTAGCATGCACTGTATTTATAACACTTTCTGCTAATAATCCCTTCATACAAGCCGGACAATTTAATAGATGCAAGAACGACTGCTGAGTTCCTCCACAGCTGCCGGTGATATAAACTAATCAGAGGCTCTATGTGTTAAAGTCACAACAGCATCAACAGCATCAACAGCATCAACATGACTCTCTCCATCAGTTAATCTGTCAGATGCAGTCAATGCTCCGAATGCATGGTCACTCAAAAAGGCTGAAATTAGTCTCCTAATTAATCATGGGCTGTTTTAGTCATAACATGCGATTGATCAGAGCTCTACCCGCCTTCGCCCGATAAACGTCAGGTGTGCTAGCGTATTGGTTTTATAATGGAGGATTTGTCAGGCGGCATGAAATATCGCTTCTCTGCATAAGGATATGGATCAGTTTGGTTGGAGTGAAATCACAGACCAGACCATCAGTGTGGGTTACAAATCACATATTACGTGCATCACTCTATATTGGTCCTCATTACTGTGTTTACTGTCTCTTGGCTTGGCTTCATAGCCTGTTAGATAGACTCTGTCAATCAATCTGCAACTTTATTTTTATTTTTTAAATACAGATGGGGAGCTAGCTTGGATGTTAACTTAAAATGGCTGTCTTAAATTCACACAAACAGCATATGAATCTTTAATATCATTTTAGTGTATAACCTTATTTCAGATGAACCATATTCATGTTGGTGAATCTGGGAGAAAGCTAAATAACCGTCAAATGTTTTTTAAAGATTATAGAAAATAGCAGATTAGATTAGATTAGATTATATTAGATTAGATTAGATTAGACTTCCAAATCTGAGGAAATTCACAGGCTGCAGCAACAAAAAGGAGAAAAAAATAGAATTTTAAAAAAAGGACAAAATTACAGTGACGCCCACTGTAATTTTGTCCTTTTTTTATAGAATGGACTGTAAAATAAAGGAGGGACAACAGAAGTGTTGATCAAAATATGAAATTAGATATTTACCCTTATATTTAGAAAGAAAAAAGAATGGCAAATTTGAGAAAGCTCCTATTGGAGAGCACTGGTACTGCAACCCAAGCTATAAAGAAAGAACTGGGATTGTTATTTACAAGAATCACATCAGGTTCTGATGAAAATAATGGGCAGTTACAGTATTTATAAAAATGTATATTGGCCAGTGAGAACTGTCTTATTTTTTTCAAATACTGCAGTACCAGCAAAGGGTTAGATTACTATATATAACTCTTTTCATTCATTTATTCAGTTCCTGTTCATATGCATGATATGAAGAATAACAGACCAAACATTCGTATAAGCTAACAAATGAACCTTCACTGATTTATAATGCTTCCTTAGTTTTTGTATTTTATGAAATGACACCTGCCAAACTCTCTCTTTATAACTCGCCTTTAAAAAGTTAATTTATTACAGAAATAGTCCCAGACCATCCAAACAGAAAACCTCAAAACCTTGCATTCTGGTTTCTTCACGCATTACATGGTAGTTCTTTTTTCCCCGACAGCAACAAAAGTCAATATCCAGGAGGTATTTTTCCACGTTCATGACAGCTTAGAAAAGTGCTCAACAAAAATACATATTAACAGCTCAGTGCTCCAGCGCTCAGTCTCCGTCTATACCCTCACCTTCTTGCACAATTACACTTGTCAATCATTTCAGCTGAAGTTATTTAACCACCAGAGATACAATGTAGATCTGCCCATGTGTGTAAATGACAACAAAAAGATGTGTTTTTATAAATCTGGAAACAAACAAGTGAGGACGCATCTATTGATCCTACTGTCTGTAAATAAAACAAGGGCAACGGGCAAAGAGGAAACAAAACAAGTCTGGCAGAAACTACATGGTGATGCTGAAAATCAATATGTTCAACCCTTGCTGGTTGTCAGCTGTGGTCGGACTATTCTCTGTGGGTTATGTAGGCAGGAAGAAGCGCACAAGATCAACACGCTCTTGATTTTTAAATTTCTTTTTTAATGGACCTCTGAAGCTGCTGTACGTTTGACCCCACACTTCCTAGGGTTGGGATTTTATCTCGGAGAAAAATTACTTATTATAACAAAAGGCTCAAGAGGCTTCAGGGCCCCCCGTTTAAAGGGATTTTCTCCAAACTTTACATTTTAAAGTAGAAATGTACGGCTTTAGTTGAGGTGTATTTAAGGAAATGACTCTGTTTATGCATGGAATGATGAAGTATCTGTCTTTCAAATAATTCAAAATCTACCAGACTACGTTTCTATAATATACAGTAATAAAGGGTTGATACTGTTACCTATTAGATACTCTGTACCTAAAGTACTTTGGTATGTGAAGGAGTGACATCGACCTGATCACCACCATACTGAACCTTCCAAATTCGTAAATGGTTTTTGTATTTGGCTCCACTGTGGCTCAAACCAGGACAGTCACTTCGGTCTGCCTCTTCTCCTTTTTCCAGCTTAGTGGGCAATAAGGAATGCTGCCTGCCACCCTCCTTTTCCCATTAGCTGTTTTATTTCACGGGAAATTTACTTTCTGCCTGCTGTAATTGGTATGTGGGCACCTCCTGATGTGGGCATTAGGATTTTTAATACAATCTTTTACACAGGTGAGAGTGTGCATATATTACCCTTTCAGTTGCACATTATTTGATTGTCATTCACAATTATCTGCCCATAGAGTGTGTCAAGCAAAGTTGAAGATTGTGGATAATGTTATTAGTTAAAATATAAGTCGCCATAACCCCCATTTCTACAGCTGTGCCCCACGTCATGTGATTATAGTGGCGAACGGAGGTGTAAAAAGTTATGATTTCATTTGGTAATCTCTGAAATTAAATCAAACTCACAATGACATGAAGGACGTCACCTTGAGTCAATATGTGGTGACACACGCTGGCAAAAAAATTTACATAAACCTCCCATGTTGCAGGAATAAAATGAGTTAATATTACCTCCCCGTAATTATCTCCACATTTGCCCTACTAATTCACTGCATTTTCTGAGAATTTAGTTGCTGCAAATTGCTTGCCAATTGTGTGTTTGGAATTCAAGGCACATGCGGTACTGAGTGGAGAAATTGCAGCAAGTCTTTCCTCCAGCAGCCCAGAACTGGGTGCCATAATGATATTCATTTTCAAACAGGAGAACATTTTAATGGGCAATTAAGATGATCAAGCCTGCCAAGGTACACGTGAAGAACCGAGTGCTGGTGCCAGTGATTACATGTCCTCCGCCCCAGCCTTCTTCCTGTGCCGGCCCGAGCTTTGTCTTATGCGTGTGCAAGTGTAGCGGGGAGGAAAAGAGAAAAAGTCTCCAAAAGCACAATATAATTGAACTTTCCACATTATTTCTCACTAATATGTGCTGCCACTTGGTCTCATTAGCGGAATGATGTGCTCTGCCATTCTGGAATGAACTCTTTGCCCGAGTAATTAAGGCTCCTAAAGTTTCTAGTCCTTTGTTTAAAGAATTCGTCCTTGTGCTCTCCATGCCCCATCAGCTGCCTAATTAGCAGGGCCTTTGTGTGATTAAAAATTCTCACAGAGATTCCGTTGGATATTTTCCTCTGTTAATGAGTGTTTGTGGACAGCTGGGAACATGTGCCGACTCCCTCCTCATAGGACCTCCTGTGCACCGAGCAGACCTCTGTCAGGGCCCGGGAGTGAAAGCTGTCATTTCTGTAATGGGGATGGAAAATGGTCTTAACCACCCGGAGCCCCCGCAGGAGTGGAAGTGTCTTGAAATATAAATGAGTATGAATATTCAATTTTTTTTTATCAGCTTCAATTAAAAAAAACTGCTGAGTATTAACATACATGTGAGTCTCTTAAGCATTAGGAAGTGTGTATGTCTGCCCACTAACATTTTTGATTATCCCTGGTTCTTCCTTCTCAGAGATGGGGTCACTCTCTCCAAAGAGAATTGTGCATTTTTTTCCTTTTGTTGCCATTCTCCCACTTAGTGCCTGAGAGAGTCTAAAAGAGACAGAAAGACTTTTAATGAAGCCTACTCAGAAGTAAGGTTAGCAGGGTCAAATCCAAATGAAACCAACAAGCTTGCCATGTGTACAGCTGCAGTGGAGCAAAAATCCTGAGGGAAAAAAAAGGAGTTTTTGCGTAAATATTTTTACAGTACTCTTCAAATCTTTGGCAATGATAAACTGTTGAATAATTGAAATAATTCCTTTAAGATTTCCAGATGTTTTTTTTTTTTTGAAGTCAAAACCAAAAATGTATCGATCTGTCTGACCCATATTTCAGTATGGCAGCAGACAGAAATAACATAAAAGACGTGGCGGAGAAATAGTGTTGGTCTTGGTGACAGACAGTTGGAACAAAAGTCAGAAGCGCTCACTGATCCTGAGGCTGTGGACCACTGACAAAAACTAGTGATTACAGCCTGTTGTTAATGATGAATCCCAAAATATGAAACTGAAGGTGATCCTGAACCTCCACCCAGCCTGTTGTTCTCCCTCTTGGGGCATTGACTGCATCTGTGTTTTTAGTGACTCCATTACTTCTTCCTACCTGGTCCATTTTCCTTTGGGAAATAGTACCAACCAGAAATGTCCTGATTGCTTGCGAAATGAGACACGAGAATGGATAAGAAAATACAGACAGAGGGCAGTGCTGCTGCAGAAGGAACACCACCCTGTGTTTGGTTGGTGCTTCAGGGTATTTCCCTGTGTTGCAAGGTGAAAAGGGTGTTAGCTATCAAACACAATATGTTGGTCTACTGTTGGAAAGTCCAGGTCTTTTTTGCTGACACCATGTAACAGATTCGATGTGTAAATATCCTCTTCAGCAAATACTCTGGTGTTTTTCCGACTCCACCTGTACGTCTGCTCACATAAACGAATCAAAGTTGTGTCTTGTTTGAATGGAGTTAAATTTCCTGGATGCATGGAGCTCTGGGTAATTTGTTTGTTTTTAATTAAAATCTAATGTAGCTCTCTCCGAGGGCCTGGCAACTCTGCAGCTCTGCCCAGTGACTGGGGGATATTTAATAAGCTGCAGTGCTGAAAGTTGTTTCATTAGGTGTGAAAAGAGCTGATAACTCAATAGCCAACAGCCAAACATCCTCTCTGTGTTGCCTTCCTGCCTCTTTAATCTGTTTTTCATTCTGCCTGGCGTGCTGCAGCAGTACAGAGGGACTCCAGGAGAAGGAAAAGACATTCATCACCAATGGGCCTCCCACAAACCAGGGTGGCGGAGGAAGTGAGCCAGTTTGGCTGAGGAGCACAGAACACAGAGCATGTAATGTGAACTGGACTTGGCCTGTCTAATTCTGAACATGGAAAACTATTAATTAGTGTACACAGTTTGAGGAGCCATTAAATCTGCGACTGTCAGTGAAATAACTTTACTTTGGATATAACTCTTAATTATTTTTTATTAATAACAGCAGTTACTAAGCAGTCAAATCTTACATAATGTCATTTTGTTTGTTCATACAGACATATTTTCTGAGCAGTCTCTGTGCCCCGTCACCATTTTAAAGCCCAATGCCATTATTACGACTTAGCTACCATGGTCCTCGTACGGTGGCTGTGATCCTAATGGAGCCATGACCTGATATTACAGCAGGAAAACACACGAGGATGAAAGGGTTCCTCTGTTATGTGAAGTTACAAACTGAAATGAACCACACGTGGCACAAAACAATATAAATATTTCTATTCAACAAATGAATACTTCAATGTGCATTTAATTGTGTTAGATATTGTAAGATGTGTTGCATACTTTGTAGTCAGTACAAACTCAGACGGTAAATGAATTATTTTCATGTCAGAAAATCAATATTTTCAGAGGCTACAATTCCAGATATATACAACCAAAGTATGAATCTTTTTTTCCAAGCCAAACAATTAGAGTCATAAATAAAAAATGTGTTTGGTCTTTAGTACACTGCCAACCACCCTGCAGCAAAATATTTACTGCTCTTTTATAATGTCAACGTCCTCAAAATAGCCTAATACCATATTTGTGTTCTTTGCTAAGTGAGTCATCGTGAGAAAGCAGTGTCAACTGTATTGTTGTAATGTTTGTACAAGCAGCTCAGAGACCTCTGTTTTCCTCAGCCGGCCCAACACTGTCTGCTGTAATGGACTGTAATGTTTATCCAGGACAAATGTGCTGTTTGTGTTGACTGGCTTAGAATCTGTCACTAAAATGTATTTGAAAACGCAAAAGACATTTTACACCACTGTCTTTATAATGTTTAAACTATTAACTATCTTTTGGTAAAAATTAAAATGAAACTTCTGACAGGTCAGATGTGAGATCTAACTTGTAACTTATATCCTGTATTGTTTTTTAGCCTCTGAGGCAAAGTCAGCATGAAGTAAATTGATAGTAAAATGTACCATACAATACTTTTTTTAATTCAAACATTAGAACATTTAAGAACTATTTTGTCACATTTTTTCCTCTACAAAATTAACAAAATACGAGGGTGAAGAAAGTCTTGTTCAATTATTCCAATAGATGGCATTAAAAGTAATTCTTCACGTTCATCACGCAGTGCTAGACACAGAAGATCGCTTTGTTTACATTCGCAGGTTGAACACCATACGTTGGATTCTGCTACATTCGCTTTGTGTCGGGGTTTTTTGGGAACTTTAAGTCATTCCGATGTTGGTGTTGAGTGACAGAGGTACTCATGTACAGGATGTGAGTTCCAACTTACTGTGAAAATTGAGTTAAGTCGCACTGTAGGAACAGAACTCCGACGTAAGTTGAGGACCTTCTGTTCAGTCTCTGATTTGCTGCTGAATCACCTGTACCCTCCTCTTCCTCCCTGCACCCTTCCCTCGCCTGTCATTCCAGGCAGGCCCTTCTAAAACCATCCAAGTAAAAAGAACAGTAACAAGTGCCTTCACATTACATTGAACTGATTCATCCTTGCAGACAGACGCCACCCACTGACTCAGATTGTCATTATGGCTTATGTAAAAGTTATACTTTTTATTGAAGAAACAAACTGGAGCTGCGGTAAACAGTCTTTTGATCACAGCTTATCTATCTGTATGCAGCATTCAGGCAGGGCTGTGCAGATAGTAAGTGGCTGTGTTCCACTTGAAATGAAAGAAAAGCTATTTACATCCAGCGATGATGATGATGATGATGGTGATGGTGATGATGATGATGGCAGTGGGAGCCGGTGTCTTTTCCAGACGACCGAGTTTTTCCACTTACTGTCATTTGGCAGACTTTAAAAGGAGAACACTGTTAAAGCTCTCCAGACATTGTGACCATCACGCCTAATTGACCACAGGGGCTGCGCCTTAAGTGAAACAGAAGTGTAACAACCCCAGAGATGTGGTCTGCAGACTGACGTGACATTAGAGACGAATCACACATCAGCACTTTATACCTGGAGTCCCATACTGGAGCTAGGCTTCGGCTGATTTTTGGATTCATAATCTATAAGAGAAGAGGAGTGGTGCAGCAGCCCTGAGCAACGTTTTTCATTTCTCATTTTGTTTCATTTGAGGAGTTGATCTGTTGATTGCTGATAAATGGTATTCATTTTAGTGAGTGGGCCAATTAAAGAGGAGGTTTATCTAATATTATAGTTAGACGTTTGGTATTATGATTAAGCAAAGGCAGGAAACACAGTTCATTTAACAGTGTTAAATTTAATTTTCCACTTTTTCTGGAGTACGGTATTAAAATGTTTGAAACTTTGTCTTCCAATTATTCAACTCTGTTGGGCTATTTAATTAGTCCTCTGTGCAGCTACATGCATAAAGCAAAATCCAATAACCGCAAAATAATGAATAATTAATATAAATGCTTTTTGCTATGCTTAAAGCCAAAAGCAGTGAGTGCTTAAGCACGTACAATATTACCACTTATCCCAGAAAATGGTGGTTAGGAAATGTACAAGTTTCCAGAAAAATCCGTAGACCTTCAAGAAATGTGACAAAACCCCATTTTGTAATGTGATTATGCTATTACAGTGTTATTGCTTCTTTAGGATATGTACCAGGTTTTCTGGCTAAATGGTGTTGTGTACATTTTCTCACAGATGTAGTTGAATAAATATAAATATGGGAACCTCGTCACTGACTTGGTGGAAAACAACATTAGCAGGGTTTAAGAATACGGAGCAATTGCAAGAGACTGCTCTGTTTCTCCTGAATAAGGACACTTATCAGCAGGCGTAATGTCACCAAGTTCTCTTCATCAATTCAATAACAGAGCGAAAGTGAGAAAAAAAAATAGTTGGGTCATTTCTCTGTAATACACCCCTGGGCTTTTTATTATGACTTCATTTCCGTTGTAATATTGGAACGTCTCTATAATTGTAAAAGTGTAATAGACTCTAATATAATTTCATTTTGAACCCTGAATGGTCTATGACATTGCTGCTCAATTTGAGTAGAATAATGATTTTTAATGTCCACACATGGCTTCCTGTGACCTTATTCAATCTCTGGGCTGATCAGAAAATATATTGATTCAATTACAGTGCTGATGACAAGCGAACAAGGGAGAGGAGGGAAAAAAGGTCAGCATATATTTGAAAATGTAAATCTTAACAACGTCTTTTGGGTTTGCTGAAAAAAGCCATTATCAAATGCCATTTGGCTCCGGTGGCATGTAGCCCTCTGCTTTTCCCCCACACCAGTGGGAATAGTGAGAATATTTAGGATATCCATAGTGGGTTTTTCCCTTTGTCAGCGAGTGACTTATATTCAGAGCATGTGCCTCTATTTTGCTATTTGCTGTGATTGTGAGGAATATAATGGCTCACATTATTTCTTTACCATTATGTGTCCACATGTGGCCTTTTGGAAATGTCCTAATGACCTTGAGGTAATGACTTTCCAATCCTTTTGTATGTACCAGGCACATTTTCTTTCCTTTTCTTTTCTTTTCTTTTTTCCTTTTTTGCAGCATAAGCTCCTTTATAAGTAAATTAGCCTGTCTGTACTCCAACGCTGAACAAAGCTCTTAAACTCATTCCTTCTACAAAATTACATGCACACCACACCGGGCTCCACTAATTATTTGTTTGGTCATTAAAAACTCATTAAATTTAAATTGTTCATTTGCATACCACTGTGTGTCGCATCATAAATTATTAATTGAAGATAAATAAATGAATTCAATTAGGGGAAAAATAAGCAATGCGACATATGCACGGCGAGATCTGGCTCATGTCTTTGCTCTGACATTGAGAAATAGTGCCCTAAAGCTCCGTATGCAATTGTTTGAATAGGGAATTCACACATAGAATGGCGTTCTTGTTCCGAGGGGGGCGGCTGTTTAAATTGTGGAACCTAAAACCAAATTGGAGAGGATGTTGATCACATGTCTGTGGCCTACAACTATGGTGTTTCCTGTGAAAAAATAACAAAAAAAAACATGAAATTCTTTTTCCTCCCCTCTGTTTTGCATCTCACTGATGAACTCCCCCTTCGCCCTGCTGTCACTGTTTGACTTTGATAAATTTGGATAAACTGACTTTTTCCCTCGCTGACAAATATTTAAGCAAGTCAGCCAAAGAAAGGCAATTTTCTCTAGCTCAGCTCATTACCTCACATCTGTATGTGTTTTGTGGTTGGATCATCTTGTCTCAAAGCTGGAATAATATTCCATCTCATTGCAAACAATTTCTCAGAAACCCTCAGAAACTCTTGCACTCTCACTTTGTGTCGTGTGTGTGTGTGTTTTAATGATGCCATCGCTGCTCTTGATGTTTCACTTATTACATATGCCTACTCCTTTCCAGTTCCAGGGATTGGTAAATGTTCACCCTTTTCTAAATCACTTCATTAATTAAATGGGATTGGGAGAGGTTCTGAGCTAATGGATTAGATTGGGGATGGCTGGTTCAGGCTTTTCACCAGAGGTCACATTTCATTTGCTGCCTATGTCAAGCGACCAGCAGCGGGGCCTTAGAGGCAATCTAATCAATGCCTGCGTGCTGTAGCCCTTGAATGGATCCATTAAAGTTATGTGGATGCATCCTGCACACAGAGAGAAAAAAGGAAGAGTCTCCCGATACTTCTGATAGAAATTAGCCATGAATTAGAAGAGGAGCTGGACTCATTTTGGATTCCGGCCAGAGAAGAATTAATAGACCATCAGGGCCTCTAGTGTGTTAAATCCCATTTGTTCACCCATGGTTTATGAAAGCTCCTCCTTTGTTGCTCCAGGCTTGGTTGGAGACCTTTAAACTGCTGCAGTTGAACTTTATCCATTGAATGAAGTTGGAGAAGAAGATGAACCAGTAAAAGCTGCAGCGTGAAGCTGAAATGGCAACTGGAGACCGGTTTTTAGCAGATGAAAAGAATCGGTGACTGGGACTACTGGACTGAGGGACCAGTCTGCAGTGAGGTTTTCAATGAGTTGAGTCTGAGGTCAGAATGGAGTAATGAGGACTCACATGGGGCTGTTCATACCAAGTTTTGAATAAGGATGACTTGATCTGCTACTCAGCATCGATTTAGTCCGATATGTGTCAGAAATTCAGGATCGAACATTGAAGAGACTTTAGTTCATCTGATCTCAACTACGTTAAACTATCACCTCAGCAACAGCAGCCCACGGCATGCTAGAAGGAATCTGATTGATATCAGTAGTTGCAGTATTGGTAACAAAAAGGTAATATAAAAAGTGATGCTTGGCTTATAGTAATATAAAAGATCCCACTGCCAGCACATTCGGATGACTGCGGAGGTTACACCATAAGAGGTTTCTATTGCAGGAAGTCATTAATGGACAAAGACAACATCAACACACAGACAAAGGCTGCTGCATTTGAACGATGTCTAAATAGTACTAACTGGTGCATAAGTGCCAGGAACCGATCCTCCACATCATGGGTCACCAACAGCAACCTAAACTGCTAATAATAGACAAGGCGTACCAATGCTTTCATGTTGTTAAAACTAAATTCTCACTAGTGTTCTTCCTTAGCATCACACAGTCACAGTGTCAGGGTTCAACATCAAGATGGATGACACTCTGCAACATTACCCTGGAATTTTAACTGTAGAGCAGGAGCTTCAGATGTGCTAAAATAGTTGTTTAACTCACATCAGAGGAACAGAGGACAGCGGTCACATGTATCTAGGCCAATTGTATCTGCTGCTAACAACAGCCTCAAATTACAGAAATGTAAACATAGACTCCAATGGTGTCGACACTGTCTGCAGAGTTTTACAATCTTTTGATTGGGTGTCCTAATTTACTGAGAGCTACAGTGATGGACACATATGTATGCAAAATGCACTAACACACACAGACACACACTTACTGATGTTTTGCTCCTATGGCTAAAAAGTGTTCTGTCCAACATCTATGATTGATGATAAACATATACAGTGCAGTGTTTGCTACCTTTGCCCAAAGCATGTGACAAGTGGAGAAGAAAGTCCCATTTAACCCCATTGTAGTGACTCTTTTTATCACTTCATTGTTTATCACGTCATCACTACCGACAAAACTCAAAGACTGCTGCTTAGACCCAAGAGCAGAAATTTCAAAAGCCGATTTCCGGTAGTGGCCTTCAGTGAGATTTTATTTAACTCCACCTCTTTTTCTGACATGAGTATGCAGTAGACGCTCCATCTCACCTTGACAAAACCAGTGGTAACCCCCAAATGAACTGGCCCCATCCTGGACCACCAGCCAGTCCAAATAACAAAGATGTACAGCTCAGAGGGGAGACCCTTCCACTACTACTGCTGCTGATGCTGCTGCTGCTGCTGCTGCTGCACACAGAGGTTTGCATATTAAAGCCACCAGAGGGCCATTACAACTCAACCCTTCTTTTCACTGTGCTGATAAACAACAATTCCCAGAGTCCCTGTGTCTTCCATTGTCCAAATTTACATGAGGACTGGGGGCTTGAGCACATGTGAGTGTTAGAGGTCAGAGCCATGGAGTATTCAAAACACACACAACATCAGGTGAACGTAAGAATAATGATTCTCCTACAAAAAGTTTTATTCTGTAAAAAAAAATGTGAAAAAATGAAACAAACAAAGGTAAAATTATTTAACGTGCTTCCTTTACCTACTGCAACACAATCAAAGCAGGAACATCAACAAATGTGTTTATTTTTAATGCTGTATAGACACGCTATATGTAAATGAGATCTAAAACGGCTCTCATCCTTTGGCCATCTCCCTGCACTGCCAGAGTCACGCATCATTGTCAGCAGCCTGCAAAACAAGATGAAATAAAATTCTAAGCCGTCCTGGCAGTCAAGGACACCATTCCCTCACCGTAATAGCCTGTATCGCCTAGCCACTCCATGTGTAGCTTTTCTTCATTGCTCTGGGCTTTTATTCCTGGCAATAAGCTCTTTATCACTCCTCAACACAATTCATTTAAAACCACCGTCAAGAAGCAATCAGACCTTAAGTAAGAGGATTCAAAGTCAGTGTGTTATTGTTAAGCAAAGTAGCATTAGTTCATTTCCATAATGCACCCAGACAGAGATGCCACATAGGTAATAATTTCAGGAGCGATGCGCAGTAAAAATAAACACTTAATATTTTTTCAGATTTCCAAATTTAAATGCATTTCTTTATCCTCTCGTGTCTCTTCCTTGTTTTTGTTCCTGCCTCTTCCTCTGCCTGCAGAATGACATTATGTTTGGGTAAGTTGTCTTTCTGCCTCACCTATGATTTAGCAATTCTTGACATATCCATTACACCCCACAGATTGGCTGTCCTCCTTTTCCATTGGTCTTTGGACACCTATAGAAATGACATGTACTCTTCCATTTTTTCACCTCAGATCTCCCCAACTGCTTGTGTGTTTAGTAGGAAGTGGAGTCTAATTTCAGGAGTGTTCTCCCACCATTACCCCTAGCCACAGGACACACATCAATCTTGACAAGGTCCTTTTGAACCTAATCCAAAAGTGCAATATTGTATAATTTCATATGCTGTTTGTCACAGATCGCCCACGTACTTTGGTCCCTACTGCAGTATTTGGAAAAGTACGTCCTCCTGCTGTTTCTCGCCTGCTGAGGTAAACGTGATCCACTCGACAAAGTGTAGAAAAACAGCCAGGATCGGTTTCATCACCGTGACAATGACCTCCATCACCTTCATCCTTCCAGCAGTTCATACTGGACTCTAACTGGTTTTCACCTTTACCACTTCAATTCACTTTTACCAGTGGTTCCCAAACCTTATTTAACTGTTGACCCCATTTTGACATGACAAACCTCTGGCGACCCCAGAGAATTTGTTCTTTTTTCTAGAATTCATTTTTGATTATGTTTGTTATGCAGTGTTGCCAATACGGAGTATCCAGATTAGTGCACAACGTGACACTTTACTTTATTTTGTGTGTGGTGTTTTTAGTCATAATATCAAACAAAATAATAATTAGTTAAAAAAAGTATTTTCATCAGTATTTTGTATTAATTACCAGACATTTCAGACGACCCCAATTTAAAAACACTAAGATATACTTTGAAAGATTAAAAAAGAGTAATTAAAATAATTATAAATATTAACTTTTTAATTGTTAACTCACCTCTACTTACAAATTAATAGTAATTGATAGTAGCTCATATTTTGTATTATAATATTCTTTAATTATTTTCATTAAGTGGGTTCTGATCGGAGTCTGACATAAAGTAATTGTTTTAATAACCTAAATTCTATTAATGTCATTTTTAACAGAAACTTCACTTCAAACCATTTTCGCATTTATACAAAAAAGTAAAGTAAGCTACCAGAACTATAAAGAGCAGTTGAAATATTTGTAATATTTGCAACGTTGTTGGTTCTATTGATTTGAAAAGGGAAAAAAAACCTAACACTACCCTTCATTCTTCTCTGCTTCTCCTTTACATTTACTGTCAACGCCTCAGCAAAAGGACAAAAATGGCAGACTATCTAAACCAAAGCAAATATGTCACTTCAGTGCTTACAGGTTTGTTTCATCAACTTAAATACCAGCCTTACATTTATGTCTGGAAGGCTTTTTTTAATCAATTTTTTTTCCTAACTTTTCCTAGGTTATGCTCCAACCGATCTGTAGTAAAACATCAGATTTGCCACAATCTCTGTGTGAATTTAATTTCCCATCTTTCTCACAGTTATAACAGTTTGATTTCACAAACTGATTTTACTAATTAAAAGTACATTTAAATGAGAAGTGTTTGTCAAACACGGTTTCACTGTTAGGGTTCCGTTTGTTTTATTTTTTTGTCCGCTGTTCTCTCCCTCTGGTACTCTCTGTTTAATTCACCAACTTCATCACCAGGGAGATTAAGGCTAATGCCTGAAAGGAGTGCAGCCCAAAATTGAAAAGAATTAACTGTAATTAGCGCGCTAACAAAAGACTAATGTGAAGGCAATTGTTTTATTTTTATTATATGGCCTATAATCTCACTCATAAGAAAGCAATTAGAAATTATAGTGTAAAAAAAGGGGGAAAGAGGTCTTTAATTATCTGTCATTTCAATTCAGTAAAGTCTATTTATCAGATGAATGCTGGGTAAAAAATAGAATCGTAGCAATCAGACACCTCTCTTTGTCTTGCAGCTCCATCCCCTAGTTAGTGTGAGAACACAGCTGAAGACAGGTGTGCGCATTGTGCACGAAGAGCTGAATTATTGCACAGACGCAACAGAAGGTAGTGCGGCACATAAAAGACCCTGCTAACTGTTCCTTCAGTCTGTAAACTCAGCTAATTAACGGTGACATCTTGCTTTTTGAACGTTGCCAGCTCTCTCTCGGCTTCTTCAAGGCCACAGGATGTAAACCCTGCAACAATCTGCGTGCCAATTGTCAGAGAGAGAGAGAGAGAGAGAGAGAGAGAGAGAGAGAGAGAACGTAGAAGACAGACAGAGCGATGCAGGGATTTACTGGCTCTGATAGTTATTGGGTGCCTCACATCTTTTCTCAGCGTCTGCTCGCCTTTGCTGCAACCCTCCTTTTGTGTCTTTCCACACCGAGAGCAGTGAAAATAATAATGGCAGCAAGAATAGCAAAACTTCAATCTCACTTTCAGTGATTACATTGTTCCACCCATTTCCATTTCTGCTTAAATTATATTTAACTTCATCTGCTGTGGTCCACAAACAGGATTACTAGTACTTATCTGAAATGAAAGTGCATTTTTAACACAGTTTAATAACGAGAGTGGAAAATCTAGTCCGGAGCAATAAAGCTGAAACTAAATCATTTCAATGGCTGTCAGCAGAATGTTTCTGGGACTCCTTACATGTCCATTTCGGCTGTTCAAAACCGCTTTTAAAAAAGGAGGCAGAAGGCTATTTGTGTAACCGTCTGTGGCTTTAGCATGGTGATCAGAGAAACACTGGAGAATCTTTAACCAGCCTCTTAGAGCCTCTCTGAAACACCACTAAAAGGCCAAGTTGAAAGCACAGATCATTAAACCATGCAACTTTTCTAAAGAGTCTTGAGCAAAGTTAAGAGTTTTGGGAAGACAAGAAGGGTGTAGAAGGCTAAAACTATCGGCTGTCCTCATGCATCTAAAGTGGTCAGCAGTTTGAACCTGTCTGTGCCTCCTGTTCCATTATGGAATAGTAACACAGGAGCCTGTTTGTTGGCCAAACACAATTAACAAGGTTTCTGCTGCACATCAATACTGCTATTTGCATAGAGTATTGATCTAAAGTCCTTATAATCACAAAATGTTAATTGCACCAATTAATTCTCAATCTGTTTGTGCCCTTGTCTGGCCGCCTTGAGCCCTGAAGGTCGGTGTGAAAATGAACTGCTCTTTGATTTTCCTCCAGGAAAAGATTTTTCCCCAAGACAACACAGTTTGCTACTTCAAAATCAAAAGGCTCCACCATCCTTTATCATCTTTATCATTCCCTGTGAGTAGCAGCTAATGGGTTTGAAATCTTGTGATCTGATTTGTCCTTTTAAACAAGGTTTTTCTTGTCTCCTTCATTAACCAGGGATTCCTCCACTTCTTCTCCACAGAGCCGTAGCTATTTATGCCTCAAAGACACAGTATCCTCCTTTCTATTGACTAATAAGTCATTTTCCCAGACAATGCGTTGCCCACTTGATTCATAGCCAATATGTGGTTATGTGGGAGATTCCCTCTGTCTCCTGTCCTGCTGCTGCACGTGCTACAGTATTGGACACTGAACATGACCTCCCACTTTATTGTCTGTTTGAAATGATCAGAATAATAAGTCAGAGCGGTCTGTTCTCCTGCTTCACTGTCTGCTGATGTGTAGGTTAGTAGGTCTGCACTCTTCATGTGTGTTCCATTTTATATTCATGAAAATCTTGTTGAAAGGAGGACTCCAATGTTAAATGTCCTGTTGTTGGAGGTAGTCTTTGTAATAGTCTGCTTTTTTCCTCTACGTCTACTCAAAATATTATTACAAATGCAATGCAATATATATATATATATATTGACCAGTTGTTGGTTCTGTTTGACCCATATTTATTGGTCCAACACAACCAACAACCAGTCTGCGTTGACTGCCTTTTATTTTATCTCCATACCACCAACAGTAATAGGTTCCCCCCTCTCTCAGACAGCATGCCTGAACACTGCTAAATGACAAATGAGCCAGTCGGTGTGAAAGATGAATTTCAATACACTACACCTGTGCCACCACAGCAAATGAAAGGACTGATTGCCTCCAGTTGCATATTTTAAATGCTTAATTCCTCCATTAAGAAAGCCATTTACATGAATTAGAGACAATTAGCATTTTCAGGTCCACTTCAACTTTGTGCGCACCATCCATTAACATTTGAAATTGTCGGCTGCAAGGCATAAGACACAGCTCCGGCTTTTGATTTGTACTGACCCCCTACAGTGGCTGTCTGTATGTGTTTCTCTTTTTTTATTATCTGTACTACCTTTATGAAAGTGCCAGGTCAGTTCAGGGTCTGCTAAGTCACCTCATTATGGTTAATCAACAAAGGGCAGAGAATGAAAGACAACAGAGTGCAGAGAGGAAGACCCTCTCGTTTAATGGAGAGGGGCGAAGGTGTAGGTCAAACACCTCACACACTCACACTTTTATTTAAGTGATATTACATCACTTTTATGTTGAAGAGCTCATAGGTTGTCCCTTTAATAATGTGTTATCCACTGAAGAGTCAGAGGAAGAGAGAAAAAACACACACACACGTGACCTCGTAACAGCCAGGAGTTCAGAGAGAATAAAAGAGAAGAAATCTGATGAAATAAGGAACAGTGAATGTCCTGGGTTTTTACCAGTCAAGTTTGTTAAGTTATTAAACCTTTTTCTGGTTTTGTCTGTGCATAGCTTTTTATTGTAATCACATAAACATCACATTTTTTATATTTTTACTTTGTGTAACTATGGAGACACGTGATTGGTTGAAGTTATTAAACCTTTTTCTGGTTTTGTTACATTTGTCTGTGCATTGGATACAAGAAGTAAACCACATGACAGAGACTTAGTATTTGTAGACAAGTAGTTGTGATTTTATTTTTCGGTATGCTGAGCAGTGAGTACCTGTCAATATGTGGAGCTGTCCTCCTCTTCCTAACAGAAAAACATAAATATGATTTATTTAATTAAGAAATTCATAAAAACAAATTTGTTTTTAAAATCCCCTGTCAATGCCTCTCAATCGTTCTGCTGTAACTTTTATAGTACTTCATGTGACTTGTGAAGAAAATCAATTTATTTTAAAGATTTATAATTTTATTCTTTGCATCACATAATGACAAAATAAATAAAGAGTAATTTTGCGGGTAAACAAGTGAAGCTGAGTTGGATGTTCATGAAAAGTGCAAATAAAAGCTCTTTTGGCTCAAATGTAAAAACAGCAGGACAAGATGATTTTAGACTAAAATGGAAAATGCAGTGAGAAGTCGAGAATGGACAACACTGTGCGACATGAATGTGGGAAAAAAGTAATATGACAGATTACTGCATGCTGTATGCAGAGTATGAAAACAAAACCCAGCTGCCTGCACCAACACATCCACAGTAGGTCATACATATGTAGGACAGTTCTTCCACATGTAGGGGTCTGTGTGAAGATACCTGTCCACCTCTCTGATATGTCTTCTCTTGATTTGCTGCTCTACAGTATCTCCAGCTCACACCTCCCCATACCTGCCTTCCTTATTTGTGTCCCGCTGTCTGCCGAACAATAATTCCTGCAAAACTGAGTTAGTATGACACACAGAACACACGTGAAACAAAGATGTCTCCATGAGCAGGTCTTATCTGTCTTTCTAGTTTACGGCCATTAAAGCAGAGTAATGTTTGGTTGTATGTATCTGAGGAAAAGCCTTCCCCAATTTTGTTATGTTTTAACTGAACATAATGACAATAAAGATTATTCTATTCTATTAAAAAAGAGAAAAAACAGCGTTTATATGGAGGTGATACTTAAACCACAGTAACACAAGGGAAACCAAAAAAACTAAAAATACAAAAAGTTAGAAAAAAAACGTGTGCTCATATGAGTGAAACACAAGGACTGAGCTGACAGCTCACACTGTAAGTGTTCAGCAGTTCTTTTTAGGGAACATTGTGTGTCAGACATTTGTTATGACACAGTAATTAAAACTAAGCCTTTGAAGAGTCTAATCTGAACCGTAAATTAAACAAACTTTAGATCCTATTAATTCTGGGGGGAGAAAAAAAGTGATTTAGAGTGATAGGATAAAAATATTTTCGCTCCATATTAAGCACTGTTTGAGAACCGACATCAGAGGAAGGTGCTAAAACATCGAACAATCCTTTTCATATTAAAAAAAACACAAAGCAAAGGACAATCAAATGCCACCGTCTCCCAGGATTTAAAGGCCTTCACTGTGCTGTCATCATTTATAACTACACATTTCTAAACAAAGCCTGTGTCTACAGTTTTAGATATCCATTCCTTCAAACCTCATCGTGAGCGTGACCGACATTTTATCTGTATCGTACATTAGCCATCAGAGCTAATGTTTGTCACCATAAATAACTGAATTCCACTATCACCCCACAGACATCTAAACAAGATGGTGCTGTAATACATAATGCATCCGTAATCCGTTTGAATGTATTTATTGTGTGTACGGTAAAGACAAGTCCTGCTCACTTTCATAATTGGCCTATTGATTAAACATAACTCACTTTGTCTGATTATGATTACAAATTAATATTGACTTCCCGCGTGCGATGAATTCACTTGGCCGTTGTCAGTCTTGTTGACTCGTATGATCTATCATTCATCGATACCATTGATTTTCCCAAAGTTCATCCATCCATATGTGACTGGCACAACAGTATTTTACATAAGAAAAAAGATTGAGGGGAGGCCATCTGCACGTCAGCAAAATGTCAAAGTAATTGAGCTTGGCTGATGTTATTGTCCCTTAACGAAGTTCTGAATGTTTTATAAACAGGCCTGGGACAAGAGGCATCCGTCACCAGGGGGACTGTTAACAGGAGCAAGGACGGGGGGCTTCGGGGGGTGTCGTGTGTTAAACTAAAGAAATACCTCAGTACTATAGCATGGAGAGTATGACCAGCAACTGATCTGCCGTAACCTGACACTTTTTTTTTTTTCCAATTAGTTGTCAGGAATTTACCCAGAGTTTTCTAATGGTGCAATAAATATTCTGCAGAAACATGTGAAACAAGGTAGCGCCAGGTTACACTGATTTACTCTTTAAACTCACAGACGGTCACAGACACACACTTCAAACTATGGAGACACAGGGACAGCTGTTGTGAAGGCTTGTCATACACAGACACTGCGTGTGTGTGTGTGTGTCTGTGGATGCTGTGGTGGTGGTGGTCTGCCCTCTGAGGTCTGTGGATTTCCAGTGTAAATCCAGCCCCATGGAGCTGTGAAAGAAGCTAATAATATGTTATTGCAGTCTGGGTCCCTGCGTAGCCCCTCCATCAGCCCACCACTGTCACCTTACACATAGACCACAGTGTGATAATGGACAATAATGCCGAGAAGCTGAGAGTGAGAAGACCAATCTGCCTCCTGAGTGGTAAAAGGGCTGAGAGGAAAACACAGCCACATATGACGTGGTAGAGCGACTGACTGCTAAGACATGTGGCATCCCAGCAGAAAGCACCGGGAGGAGACACTGATTGGTTAGGATTCTATAAAACCTGAATGGAAAACACACTTTTCTTTATCACACATTTAATAGTTACAGCTGAGAAGGTGAATTAAAGGGGGGATCTGGATATTTCAACCAGGCTCTACATCCACAAATGTGACTGCGGAACCCTTTTGAAATGGGCAGTAGATCAGAGAGCGAAGATCTCCCTTCGCTGTAGTTGGATGGATTAGTTTTACCATGAACTTTACAACCATGGGCACAGATGGCACTAAGGGTGGGAGATTCATAGTGATCCTGATTTGCCCCCCCCCCTCCGCCCCAGCTCCCCAAATATAATAGAGGAGTAATGTTCCGATTGTGACATGTTTGTGTGCTACAGCTAATGGATCATTCCTGTTGCACTGGAATGTCGGAATTCCCGTTGTTAAATTTAGGCACGGACACATGCAGAAGAACATGACAGAAAAACCCCAGTATATGACACTAATATAAAATACATAAATATATATGTGTGTGTGTGTGGCTGTTAAGATTGTTCTGGTTATAATATAGTAATGTAAACGAGTTACCTCCCGCCCGACCCCCCCCCCCCCCCCCTCCCAGTTTGCTGACAGCTCAAAACCCCACCTGCACCTCTGTGTAGAGCTACATAAGGTTTAACTCTCATTCATTAAACCTAAATGTTTGCTGTAGGACAGGCCTTAAATGGGAGGAAAAATAACCAGCTACACTTGAATATCTGCAGTTATTTTTTACATCTTTTTTTTTCTGCAAATTAAAATTCCACCCATTTACACCAGAGTAGAAGTACTACAGTAAATGGTATTATTTAATTGATATTTAATTTGGTACAATATTTATAATCAAATCTGGGGTCTAACAAAAAAATATATATTCAAATATTATTCTAATCAAATCAACAGAATGTTTTGTCACATCAAGTGAACCAGCAAATATACAGCCTTCATCTACCTTTTAACACAGTGTGTAAATATGTCTTCCTGTTTTGGTAAATAAGATTTAAACTCAGTTAAATCTCACTGTTCACATGTTGAGTAGTAAAGAAATGATAAGAACATGATGTTTTGTGGCACGTAGTTTTCGTACTTTTGGTATGTGGTGAAGGCAGTACAGTACTCACTCTGTCACATCTGTCTCTTCTGGTAACAACCCTTCCTGCGCTCGCCTATAGTGCGAGTGCTGCCCCCTATTTTAACTTGCAGAGTGTTTCAGTTTCAGATCCAGACTGTCACTAACAGCCAACACTGCTAATCACTGACACACACACACACACACATTAATGAATCTGACCCCACGCTGGAAAAATCCCTGAATTTCCCTTTAAACGCCTGAATAGTGACAACACCACCTGCAGAGGTTAATGTTGTCAGACATCAAGAAACCTAATGCAGCTCTACCAGAGACTCCCGCCTAATTGTCTTCATCATGATGTGTTTATTCATAATTAATGCAGAGACATTTTCTCCGGCAGAAGCACGGTCATTAGTGGGCACAGAAATAAACAGGCAGATTTGCTGCGAGGATGTTAAATCTCTCAAAGAGAATCTAAAATTGTGTTATTGGTAAGGACCTGGTCATGTTTACCAGTAAGAAAACCACTGCGGCCAGTGAGTTATTGTTGTCTTAAACAAAAAAAAACAACCTTTGGAAACATGAGTAAAGACTCTGCACTCAGATTTAAACACATTAAATATGCTTTCTTTGATCAGACCTAAACCTTTTGGAGTTACAGGGAAATGCTTCCCAGCACAGAAATGTGAAAACATTGGGGGGGAAAATACCAAAAAAAAAAAAACAGAACATTTGCAGCAGTAAAGTAGTGCTTTAAAAAACAAAGTGAAAAAAATATGAAATCCAAGCTGACTTTTTTTAATAGAGCTGCAGTAAACATTTCTCCATTACACTTACTGAACTAACAGGGAAGAGGCCAGTGTTCTTCACATAAAATTAAAAACAAAAATAAAAAAATATGTAATATATAATATTCGATCTTTATAAAGACTAATTGCACAATTAAAATAACATAATTAATGATTTAATGATTATTAAAAATCAAGAAAAAATATATCAAATAATGACACTCAGAGAACAGTTCTGTAACAGTGACCCAGAGGGACAAAACTACAAAAGTGACTGAAAACTCAAGAGTAGTATTTGTTGTGTACCTGCTGGGTAAACACTTTCTTATAAAGAGAAAGAAAAGCATTTTATCATAGTCAAACACAGTTTCCGTCAACACTTTTAACCACCATATAATCATCGCGGTAGATTTGATAATTAGGTGAAAATAGAGTTATATGTTCGTGCTCCACATAAAATCTTCAAATTTATAAAAGATTATTTAGGATTACCATAATATAAACATGGAATTATTACCACTTGTCACGCAGGCACTTCCAACATTCATCAGGTTGGACTTGATATACAGCTCCACATTACACTCTGCAGTTTTAATTGTGTTTAGTCAGACTCTGAAACGGCAGAGAAGGCATTTTATTTCCTGTTAGATGATTGAATGCCTGCCGCTCTCCTCCGCTCACTTGTATTTTTGGTGCCTTAGCCACAAGCTTTGTGCTTTTTTTCCCAAACCTCATGAGACCAATTCCCATTATTTACTTGACTGTGACCCTGTATCGCGACCTCTCCGCTCTCTCATTTTCCAGTAGCCTACTCTTAAATTGTCCATCTAATGGGAACCTGCATTTTTACTGAACTGTAATGAATGCTCCAATTACACCGAAGGTGATGGAGGTGATATTCCTATGATGGGAGGGGTGATGTTGATTTCTCACCCTCTGCCTCACTATCTCCACTGCTCTTCAGCCACTCTCACAGACCTGTGGTCAGCAGCGGCTGAAAGCTCAGCCTCCACTTGTGGTAATGCACCCTCTGAGTGCACTGCCAAGCCGCGCACCAATGAGGTGACTGTAGAATTAAGTGCTTGAAACAAATGAATTCATTCTGGCAGAAATGTGTCAAATGACCTTTCTGCTGCTCATTACACACAGTGGCTATTACACNCCCAATACCACCTCCACCTCTGCCATCTTGTCAAAGGGGATTGGTAATTAATTGAAATCATTTCCATGTGTGAGGATGTTCACGCCCCCCTGGAGGTGTGTCAGTGGATCGATAGATATTTAGAGTGCACAGTGTGGTGGTGAGGTGATAAGAACTCCAGTCATACCTGGCTAAATGACAGCCTGAGGTCCATGAAGCCAAGTCAAGAGCAGACAAGTTCAGAGGAAAGGGAGGAAATTGATAGGTGATTAGAAAAGGCTTAATCCTCACTAGATGGTGCTGTTACCATAGAAACGTACGTTTACACTTCTACATACTATGTTAATCCCGTTAATTAGTTTCTGAAGATTAATCAGATTAACATTTAAAACGTATTTTAACGCATGGGCAAAATGACGTGTACTGTATATTCAATAATTCCCACGTCCATTCCCCTATTGTCGCTCTAATACACACGTTGTTATTTACACATACTGCTAGTAATATCATTTTGCGTTGTTATTTACACATACTGCTAGTAAAATCTTTTTTTTTCACAACTTAAAATGCCATATCAGTGAACACCCAGTAGAAGAAGGCTTTATCTTCCAATCAGATGCCGGGCTTGAGGCAAACCAGACTCACCGACTGCAGAGCAGTGGTTTAGTCTGGGACTGACAAACAAAACGTTTTGAACGCAACTCTCGACGCATTCTAGTCTGTACCATGCTGAAGCCCGAATACCCTGAAGCCCTGAACCCTGCTGGCCTGCACCAACATTACACCACAGACCCGTTCAGCCCTCGCCAGTGAGTTGATTTATTGACTGTACGAGGCTCCGACTCACAGTCAACTGTGCAATCGGAGGTAGAAGGAAACGTACTTGTGGGCATGTGTGGCCAAGTGCTATTTCAAGAAATTAGCTGAAAGTTGACAGTCAACTGTTGATAGACGTGTGGCAGCTGTAAATAAGTCTGTGTCAGTTCTCTCTATACTCCTAACATTCTAAATATAGTCCTGTGATCAAACTATTTGCTGCATCTCTGCATGTGACTTGGAGTTAGACTGTCCATTAGGAGACATTTGGCACAGTTTTAGAAATATTGCGATGATGGTGACGGCGTCTCATGATCAGGTTCTTTTTCTACAATTTAACTATGAATCAGAAACTGTGAAAAAAAAATTCTGTTTTCTATTTGTCTGTGCACATGATTATAATTAACCAAAAGACCAGAGACTCCTGGCAGGGACTGAGGAACATTATAGCATTTATTTAAATGAACAGAGGCATACTCTCAGCTGTGTCCTTCCTGTAAACAACAGAACTCACCAGTGCAACACCTTCAGATAGGTTTCTCCATTTTTTTAAATTGTCTACCCTTTTACCCACTGCAGAGGTGGGACGGACTAGGCCATCGGAAAAAAAATCACCACAATCACCAGTCTCCACTGTACTGACAGTTTTTGTGTTGCAGTTTGGTGTGAGTTTGTCTCCAGGTCATTACACCTATCCATCAGAACCAGCAGCTGCCAGCAGACGCAGTAACAGAGCAGAGCAATGAGGACGAGGGCCAACAAAACCCAAAGTGAAAACAGCTTCCAGCCAAAGTCAAGCCGCTGTTCTGCCCCAGGCCTGGCTCTGGAGAACTAAAACAAAATAGAGAGAACTTTTGGTGGAGCTGTTCAGGAACAGCGAGCAAAGGAAATATCTTGGACTACAGTTGATTTCCTCTCGGCTCTACCAGAACTTTGTCTTTGTAACACACTTGTTACACAAAGTACAAATATTTATTGCTACAATTCTGCATCAAATTAGCAATAATTATATTCCAGTATACAGAAGACATTTGAAATCCTCATCCAAAACGATGGTTCTTTTTTTTTTTTGGCTTTTCCGAAACAACTGAGAATACAATCCCTTTAGTTGATCCAGCAGTAATATTTGTCAGATTACTAATCTCCTAGAACCAGCACACTCACTCTTATGGTCAGTTACAGGGTCCGATTGGACTCATTGTGCTAGATATGGACATTTGGGTTTTTTGGACCCCCCAAGAAATCACCCACACAGGGGGAACATTCAAACTCCATACATACAGATTGAATCAGTTCTATTATATAACATATGGTAATAACCACATGCTTTACCAAGCACCAGCAGGTTTATTATTATATAGTTTAGCTTTGTTGGTCAGTGTGAGGATGTCATTACTGTCTTTAGGACACCCAGATGACTGGCAGCGGCCCTGGTATCAGGATGCAAATAGAGAGGAGAGTGTCACACTAATACTGCTGCTCCCCTGTCTGCCTGCCAAAGAGAGATGTAGCTTTAAGAGGCCCATACGTGGCCTTGATTAGTTTTGTTGAGTGGATATGCAGAGACCAATAAATTAAATATGAATAAATTAAAAATGTAGTCTAGCAGAAAATTGCCATGAAAACAACCACCTCCCCATTAAAACGGGTATAGTGAGGACTTTTATGTGGAGTAACTTGGGATTAGATATCAAAGTAAATTAACACACCACCCAACCATAGTGGAGAACTTTCACTTTTAACAAGGACTTATAAAAGAGGTATTTACACCAGTGTGCTCACTAATTAATTTGATATTTATAGGAGCCTCGTACAGTGTGTATTATAATTGCAAATATCCCAAATACGAGTCACATTAAAAAGGGTAAGGTTAACAGAGATTGATGAGGCTTGTTTGTGAAATTGC